>NC_021162.2:26746310-26766522 GCF_000331145.2 Cicer arietinum | reverse complement strand
CGCATAATCGACTCCCGAACTCAAAATTTGGTTTCAAAGACCATTTTTTTTATTTTTAAGGGTTTCCCAATATTTTCCCTATTTTAAAATAAATTTTGGTGGCGACTCCATTGAATTCGAGAAACACTCAAAATTTTAGACCGCGACAATCATTTCCAACTATTGATGCTCTAGTTCTTGAGGATGTTGATTTTGATTATCATAAAGAATATTCTGAACTCAATTAGGAGAAAGCACAATAATATCCTTACAATGACCTAAATTTTCTACAATAATAGCAATTAAATGAATTGATTTGAAATCGATTCTTCCTAACAAAATTTTATTCTTTTGACCATATCACTCCTCAAAGAACTTTGCAGTTACTGTCTCAACAAATTATTTAAATTGGAACCAATACACACACACACACACATATATATATATATATATATATATATATTAAATATTTCAGAAATCTTAGATTATTACGATAGATAACTGAATTGACTAAAGCAATATTTGAATTTATATTTCAGAAATCCATTGAATCTATGTTTTATAATAAAATCATAAAACAAAAAAAACGAATTTAGTTTTGAACTTAAAACAAAATTTTATCAAGACGATGATTCAACTAAATTGTCTATATAATTTTAGTTCGTACAAAATTATGATATTTCAAATTTCGTACTTATAAAACAATTTTTTCAATTTTGATTTTATAGAGACTTTTTTAGGGACTAAAATAATCAATTCTTTACAAAATTTTTTCAAAACAAGGACCAAAAGTGAACAAAACTTTTTTTCGAAAAATTTTTTGATTTTTTTTATAGAGACTAAAAATAAACAAGTGAGAACAATCTAAAAAAAATACTCCAAAGCCTCAAACTTTATTGACTATGTCATTTCAAAATTGATGTATCTTTCAACACAATTGAGCATTTATCGGTTCATCTTTAATTTTCTTTATTTGCCATTATCTCTTGAGGTTATTTTTTTAAATAAACACAGTTTAATTATAACTTTATAACTATTCGGTCAAGTTGTGTCTTCTTTCGGCCTGATGACAATTCATATAAATAATTTCATATTACATTTTTTTTTATAATTTTGATTGATCAAATCTACACATTATTAGATAAATTAATTTATGAAATTAAATAAAAAATGTCTTAAATTTAGAAGACGCTTTATATATATATATATATATATATATACACTTTAATTCTCAAAATAAATGGAGTATCTATATGATAAAAAAAAATTAAAAAAATAAGAAATTATTTGAATTTATTTCTAACAACGTATCCTGTATTCTATAACAATAGTTTGATAATTAAAATTTAGATCAGCCGCCCCAACTTCTTTCTATTTCTTTTTGAGTCTTCACTCTTAAGAGACAGATGATTTAAAGTAATTATTTTTTACTTTTTTTCTCTCTTTATTTAATTAAATAACTATTTTTCAATACATGGATTTAGTTTTTTTTCCATTCTAATGCGACATTTGATTTTCTTTCTCGATACGGTATTTGATTTTTTATTTTATTGCGGTGTCTGTGTAGTTCAAATTAATAGATTAATTTTGATTAAGTGCATATTCAAATTCAATCAATAATTTTAACGTCTTCAACGTTATAGCTTCAAAGATATGTATATTCTGAATACTTCAATTTAGTTTTTGTCATATTTAAATATTTTGTCACAATTGTAAATATTATGATGATTTATATTATTAATCTAATTGCTTTATTCATAGATTTATCTTTCTTTTTTATTTCAGTAAATTTCATCTGTAGTGTTCTCAATGTAATTTTACTAATTTAATTGAAAGAATATAATTTTTTGTAAAAAAAAAACACAATAGCTAGGCACAACAATATAACAACTTTCTATGTCAATCCAAAATATTTAATTTTAAAAGGAAATAGAACATAACCCAAATTAAATTTCAATTCTATCCATATCTTTAATTTTATTTCTTAGTTATTAATGCTTGTTAATTCAAACATTCACATCGAAGAAAGAATTCTCCCCAAATGATAACAATAAATAATAAATAATTATTATTTTATCTAAAGACACAGATCTTTATTTTTATAGATTCAAAGTAGTAATAGTAATACTAAATAAAGGGAGGAAATAAATTGCCGATTATATCAATGTTAACAATATAATAAGATAGAAAAACAACCTAAAGAATGCGACATCGATATATTCAAATAAAGCCAAACTGAATGATCCAATAATCATGGACATTTGTAAAAACAATAAACTATAGATGGTTGGATCCAAAACAAAATGCCATTCAATTGATATGCTATGATCGGAATTATTTTCATATAAAAACAATAAACTAAAGGTTGGAACATAGATATAGATAGAGAATATCTTAGTGTGTGAATTTAAAATTGTTAAAATTTCGCTCATCTATTTAATAGTTTTTAAATCTATAAATTTTATAGTTTTAAATTGGATAATTAACATATGTCGATTTGCTTCTATCACTATAAAAATAGTGACAAACTCTTGTGAAAAACACACTAAAGTTGGATGGAATTCCCAACTTTTTCTTTTCTCCCTCTTCTGCTCGATGCATTTTCGAGCCACCTCTCCTATTTCTTTCCGTCCCTTTGATTTTTTGAGTGGTCCTAATACCATTGTCATTTTAGAGCTACTTTGTGTCATAGTCCATTCGACTTAGAGAGCAATTTTTGTGTCTGTTGTTTTGATATATGAGAGTGGTCATAGTAGCATATTATGAGTGATTTTAACCGCCATATTTAGAGTGGCTTTAACTAGAGTGACTTTCACCGAATAATATAATCAAAATCAAAGAATTTCTTGACAAACACTTGTCAAATTTCTCTTACCATTATCGATGTGCTTGTTTGAGCCTATCAAAGTTTTTCTTCAATTTACACACAAGTTGCACTTTACCTTTAACTTCGAAACCCTATGGTTGCTCCATATAGATCTCTCCCACCAAATCGCCATGAAGGAATGCAATTTTCACATCAAGTTGTTCAATTTATAGGTTCAAACTAGCTGTCAACCCAAGCACAACTCAGATAGAGGAAATCTTCACCACTGATGAAAAAATTTCTTCAAAGTCAATACATTTTCTCTAATTAAAACCTTTCACTAAGGATGGCAATGTGTACAGTACTATAGTACCTGTCCCAATATTCGCGGTTTAAAAAAATACCCATACTCGTGTCAGTACCCTCTTGGGTATCAACTTTAATATATGCACCCTTACCATATGTGTACCTAAGTGTCCGTACTCATACCCATTATCCATGCTTTAACTAAAATAGATCGATAAATAATTGATATTGTTGTAATTAAATTTAAAAATTATCCATCTTAAATCCAATCATAAAGTATTATAAATCAAAGTATTTTATAACTCAACATTTCAAATGAACACTCGTTACAATACATATTCAAATATCCATAATAATACTTTATGAAGTTGCAAGTCATAACAATATTATTCGAGATTTCTAAAAACAATTGATAGTAAGATGCAAGTATAATTATAAAGTCACGATTAATAAGACATAACTCGTAGTTATAAAGTCACAATTATTATAAAATTCGCAAACGTTTATCTTTCGATTATAAATATTGTAGTGGTCCAATGATATTAATAGATGTTAAAACATAAAAGAAAACAATTAATTAAACTAAACACTAATATAATAAATAAATAAATAAATAATAATATATTTATGTAAGTGCTGGTGCGGGGTGGATACTATAATACCCGTACTCGCACCCATACCCGCTTAATTTTGCGATTAATTATTTGTCCCTGATTTTTTGAATAAAATAGTGATTTTTATTTAATATTTTTGAAAAAATAAAGATAAAATGGGTGTTCTATTAAATTGTGGAGTAGGAATATGATTTTAGTGGTAAGGTGTAAATTTTTTCCCAATTTGAATATTTCTCTGATTTTAGCATGTGCAACTTGGGAATATTCAGGGGTTAGGTTGAATGATTTTAGTTAAACTTTCAATTCAAATTCAAGTCAATTAAAATTATTTGTCTTGCAGTTGAGTTAAAATCTGTAAAATAGCTGTCATTGTTGAGCTATCAGATCACGCGACATAAAATATTTGTTAAAATTCTAAAATAAAAAATGGCATTTTATTTTCCAAAAGTTCTACCATTAAACTAAATTCCATAATCACAAAATATTTCCGGAACTAATCGCTTTAGGTTTGACAGTGTTGGTTTGAGTTTGACTAATTAAAAACTCGAATTAAACGCTTTCGGTTTGAAAGTGTTTGTTGAGGTTTGACCAATTTAAAAGTTAAATGAAACGTTTTCGAATGAGGGGTGATGGAATTGACATAATACGTGTGAACACACTTGCCCTATCAAATTACTTCAAATTCATTTTCGAGAACATGATATCACTTTATAAGCAAAGGAGCATACAATCACTGTGTATTTGGTTTGTCATAAATTTAGATTAATTGATTTTTGACGACTCTTTATATTATGATGGGTCAAAGCAGATCTCAAGATTCAAATAATATTAAAAGAGTTACTCAATCACTTACAAAAAAAATTCTTACATTAACACCAAAATATATATTTTTATAGAACAAAGTCTTTTTAAGTTGACATAAATAAATAAATTAATTGAATTTTTTATAGGAAAATTGTTAATAGTGAATTTTTCAGAGAATTTATTAGTAACATATGATGTTGAGCCCTGAATCTCATATAAAATACTCTTTTGGTGTGGTGTGGTAACCCATACCATAAGTTTAATATTCATTCAATCTCATGGCGACTGTCACTTTAACGAAAAAAATTATCTTAAAATAAATGTCGTTATCAAATTTTAATACAATTTAATTTTTTCTTCTTTTATATCATCCTTCAATAATTACTATATTCACAAATTATAAAATATTATTGTATTTTACATTGATAATAATGAAAAATTCACTAATAGGGATGAGTAGTTTGGTAAAATGAATTATCTCTTTTTTCCTAATTATTATATTTTTTAATATGTGTACAAAAATCTTAAACAATATTTGTAAAACAAATGAAGTAATTTTTCCAGGTTTTATATATGACTGTGCTTCCTTTACTCTATAATTTGGTAAATTAAAAAAAAAATATCAACTCCTTTAGACTTAATAAAAATAGACTATTCATTTGTAAAAAAAATAGATTCCTCAAATTATTATTTTAAAAAAATTAATCTTTTGAATTTTTTGATGTTATTAACTAATATTTTAAGAAAAAACATGTATTTAATACCCATAATATTATTTAGACGAAATACCTCATGTGTCCTTTAATTTAATTTTAAGTAGCAATTTACTCATTGATTTTTTTTTCTCTCAATTTGATTCTTTATTTAATTTGAAATGACAATATTATCATTTATGTCTTAAAATGTCAACAATATTATCTATTTTAGAGAAATCCAAAAATTTCATCATCATCTTCAAACAAAACCTATAAATTTCATTATCAATTGCATAAAAAGTCATATATTAATCAAATTCATAATTCAAATAAACTCTCATCTTCATCTCCAACAACAACATCAAATAAAGAAACCACACTTTAAAATTTAATCCTAAAAGAACTAAGATAATAAATTTTTATTCTTTTTATCCTTCATCGACATCAAAATGAATTAGAGCTGCAATGTTAATGACACTAAAGTTATTGATTAAATCTGTCTATATTAGATCACACTAAATTAGAACAAAATGAACACCACAATGTCACGAAAAAATCAAACGTCGCACTTAGTTGACGAGATAACATAAAAAAAAATTAAAAAAAAAACTTAATTTATGTAAAAATCACTTATTTAAATAAAATAATAAATAAATAAATAAAAATATAAATAGGTGATTTCGAACCAAAAAATGATTAAAAATCAATGTTTTATATTAAAGAAGATAAAAATAAAAGAGAGGTAGAAAAAAAAAATGGCCTACGAAAAAGTGTTATAAGCCAACATTTTGACCTTGCAAACCACAACCATAATATTTTGGGATCTAATCCATGCACTTGACGTTAGTGACAGAGTTTGAACCGAAACATTGAAATGATCAAATTTTTAAAATTTTAACAGATAAATAAAAAGTATAATATTATATAGAATCTAAAATTACAACAAGATACACTACAATATCTATATTAATTAACATATCTATTAACATATGTCATGTCAGGTCAAAGTCAAAATTTATCACAGCCGATCAACATATATCAAATCACCCCCAACCACAAATATCCTATAAACTTATATAATTTGATTTTCACAATCTTGTCACAATTAATAATTATTAATTTTTTTTAACATAAATATTTGTTTCTTATAAAGTATATCTAGTTCCATACATTGAATCAAGTTCATAGATAAATTTTTTCTCAAAATCATATAGTACATCATAATTTTACTTTTAAAACAACTATTTTATACTTATCCACACAAATATCATTTGTGATAGTAAAAAAATGAGATGAGAGAAGTAAGTTAGGGTGACTAGAAGATAAAAAAATTAAGAATATGAATAAAAATTTCAAAAGTTAAATTATATTATAAAAACAATTAAGATCTTCCTAAGAATTAAGTGACTGTAAGTCCGAAATCACTCTATGTCTTAGTAGGGATAACAACTGGTAGAGTTTGGGTAGGATACTATAGTATCCGTCCCCATACCTGCAGTTTAAAAAAATACTCATATCCGTGTCCCTACCCTTACCCTCTGGGTACCTAAGTGCTCATATCCATACTTGTTACTCACGCTTTAATTAAAAGAGATCGATAAATAAATGATATTGTTGTGATTAAATTTTAAAATTATCCAAATATCTTAAATTCAATCATAAAGTATTATAAACAAAAATATTTTATAACTCAAAATATTTCAAATGAATACTTGTTACAATACAGATTCAAATATCCATAATGATATTTTATGAAGTTGCAAGTCCTACGAAAATATTATTTGAAATCTGTAAAAACAACTGATAGGAACTTACAAGTATAATTATAAAGTCACGATTAATAAGACATAACTCTTAGTTATAAAGTCACAACTATTTACAAATTCATTATAATCAAATTCTTATAAAATTCGCAAACGTTTATCTTTCGATTATAAATATTGTAGTGGTCCAATGATATTAATAGATGTTAAAACATAAAAGAAAACAATTAATTAAACTAAACACTAATATAATAAATAAATAAATAAATAATAATATATTTATGTAAGTGCTGGTGCGGGGTGGATACTATAATACCCGTACTCGCACCCATACCCGCTTAATTTTGCGATTAATTATTTGTCCCTGTGCCCATACTCATTATGCGGGTTTTTACCCTATCCATTGTGGGTTTTTTTACGGGTATCCATTGGGTTTGCATCTAATTGCCATCCCTACCTTTTACACCAATATTGCTTTGTATCTCGATTGAGAACTATTATCTTCTACCTTTATTTTGTATTCGCATTTGCTCTTGAGTGTTTTTCTTTCCTTAGGCAACTTTACCAACTCAAATGTAAGATTCTCATGCAAGGAATTCATCTCTTCTTGCATGGCCTTCAACCACTTTTCTTTATCAACATTTGTAATAGCCTATTTGTAGTATTGTGGCTCTCTACTATCAGTGATCATCACATACTCATGTGGAGGGTATCTTTAAGAAGATTGATGTTCTCTAGTAGATATTCTCAGCTCAATTGGTGAGATACATGATCATCAGTTACATTATTATCATCTACTTGTATATTTCCCCCATCAACAAAAGTTTATGCAAGGGCTTAGGCACAACATCAATTTAACTTATGGAATTTGATTTCTGTTTCTCAGGTTTATCAAAATCTTCGATAGTCTGGTCTTCAAGAAATATCACATCTCGGCTTCTGGTTATTTTCTTATCAATCGGATCCAACAATCTTTAACTAAATCCTTCACCACCATAGCCGACAAACACACACTGTTTGGATCTACTATCAAACTTGGACCTCTCATCTCTTGGAACGTGAACAAAACATATGCAGCCAAACACTCTCAAATGACGATAAAAGACATCTTTCCATGTCCACACTCTATTTGGAACATCACCCTCAAGTAGAATATAATGAGAAATATTGATCAAATCAACTGCAGTTTTCATTGCTTCACCCCAAAAGAACTTCAATAATTTTGCATGAGATGACATACATATGATTTTATCATTAATCATACGATTCATTGTCTCTACAACACAATTATGTTGAGGTGTCTTCGGAACTATTTTTGCAAGTCTGATTCCATGTTCTCTACAATACTCTTCAAATGGACCACTGTATTCACCATCGTTATCTGATCGAACTCATTTCAACTTCCTTCCCTTTTCTCTTTCAACACTTGTATGAAAATGCTTGAAGACTCCAAGTACCTGGTCTTTAGATTTCAAAGGAAAGGCCCACACTTTTCTAGAGTGGTCGTCAATAAAAGTAACAAAATATGATGCACCACAAAGAGATTTACATCCATCATGCAAACATTAGTATGAACTAAATCAAGAATATTTTGTCTCATATGAAGACCAATATTATAAAAAGAAATTATATGTTTTGTTCTAGCAAAATAATGAGTGCAAGTTTTTAGAGACATACCTTTCACATGAAGGAAACTTTTCTTCGCAAGTATGTTGAGTCATTTTTCGCTCAAGTGACCAAAGTGTATATGCCATAAATCAAAAGAAGAATCTTCAATTGCATTCACATCTTCCTTGCATAGCTTTGTAGGAATCTTATAGATAGAAGTAGAATTTTGCTCCTTTGCAACCACTTTGTGATTTTATATATACCACCGTCACCAAAGTAAGTGTGAGAACCCTAGTATCAAAGACTTTCACCAAAATCAAATTGAGACGGATACTAGGAATGTGTCTAACATTCTTCAATTGAACTTGCAACCAATTCAAATTTCAACCGAAACATCTCCCATACCAATAAATTTACATACTCCTTCATCTCCCATTTTTACTATGCCAAAATCACCAACACTTTAAAATGAGAAGAAATCACGCCTAGATGTACCATGATATGAGTCCCCCTAATCAATGATCCAAGTTGAATCCTAACAACCTACAATTTCTTTTAATGGACCTGTTTTGCTATAGTTATAGCATATCACTTATTTTCTAGTGCTCTACTTACTTCTTGACATGCTACGACTTTCAGAGTTGTCATGTCTATGGAAGTTTCTAGATTGACTTCTCCCCCGTGACTTTGTAACTAGTGCTTATGACTTTGAGGAAGAACCAATCAAACCACATTCCTTTCTTCGAGCTTCTTCATTCAACATACTCTCTAGAACTATTGACATTTTCAACTTTTCGTTCGGAGCTGAATTGGTCAATGTCACAACAAGGACTTCCCAGTTATTAGGCAAGGAACTCAACAATATTAAAGCTTGCAATTCATCATCTAATTTAATATTTGTCATTGTCAACTGATTCACTGTATTATGAATCAAGAATGCTTTACTTTGCACATTCTTTCATTTATACAACTCTTTTAATTTCTCTCACATCTTATTAGCATCTATTTCAGTTTCAACCTTTTGATATACATTAAGATCGAACCACTTTTTGATCAAGGCCACTGCCTTTCCGTTCTTCTTTTTGACATCAGATTTATCTTTGAGTTTAGCAATGTCACCCTCATTTAAATGCACAAACCAAACCAACCCACTTTGTTGGAAAAAACTAGAGATAACTATCTCAATAATGCAGAATATTTTTCTCCCATATGTGCAGGTAAATGGTCAAATAGAAAATACAATTCCGCAAAGCAACAACAATTGACATAAAACTAAATATGAGACATAATTTTTAATGTAGAAAACTTCCCTCAAATTGAGAGAATAAAATCCACGGGACCTAATTTAGTAAAACATTCCACTATAATAATTAAACACCAAAGTTTTCCTAGCAACACTAGAAAACACCAATCAACAATAGCCATCACCAAATGGTGGAAACAAAAAACAAACAACCATACACTAAAGTGAATATTCCAAAGTAACTCTCATAGAAGGTAAAATTACTAATATTGTATATTAAAAGAACAAAATCAATGGTAAAAATAATATACTAAAATTATAAACCAAACGAAATAAGTTTGCTACACACTCATTACCAACTGAAACTAATTTCTTCTTCTCCTTTTGTTCCTCGTGTGATCACAGTTTTCTCTTTTTTTCTTCTTAAAGCCGCAACATTGTTTTTGTTTCTCCAATTTAAGGATTTTTTGCAATCCATTTCTTTTTTTTTTCTCTTTAATAATAATAATAATAATAATAATAATAATAATAATAATAATAATAATAATAATAAAATTTATGAATTCCACGAGTAGCCCACCCAACAAAATAATTAGGATAAAACTCCCCACCTCTATGACTGAAACTAATTTCTTCTTCTCCTTTTGTTCCTCGTGTGATCACAGTTTTCTCTTTTTTTCTTCTTAAAGCCGCAACATTGTTTTTGTTTCTCCAATTTAAGGATTTTTTGCAATCCATTTCTTTTTTTTTTCTCTTTAATAATAATAATAATAATAATAATAATAATAATAATAATAATAATAATAATAATAATAATAATAATAATAATAATAATAATAAAATTTATGAATTCCACGAGTAGCCCACCCAACAAAATAATTAGGATAAAACTCCCCACCTCTATGCTATTATGCATAAGAATTCTCAATTAAGACAATTAAGTTTATTTAGCAAGATATGTAAATCTACTTAAATAAATTAAGGATAATTCCTTAACTCAATTAGACAAGATATTTGACGTAGCAATCAATTGAACAGCGAACTAATACTAATTGATGTGCGCTTCTGCTAATTTATTATCGCGTCTGTATTACATTATTTTTGTATCTATTCAAACGAAACAAATTTATTTCCAACATCTTATTAATGTCAAAGTTTTACAATAGATTCTTTAATTCATTTGTGTTTGCACTTTATATTTCAAAAGAATTTTTTATTAAGAGAATAATTTTAAACAGTAATTCAACATTTTTGCGTGTGTTTTATCTATCATTTCCAATAGTTTGAATACTGAATTTACAAAAATTTAAATCAATGTAAGTCGATCCAGCTGAAATATAAAATGTAATTATTTATCCACAATTTATTGGAAACGTATTATTCATTTATAAAAAGATTAAAAACATATTATTCCCTAAATCCTAATTCGTTGAATTTACTATTTCCCATATTCATCACACTCCCGCAAAGAGTACATTATTCATTAGTCTCCTCTCCCTGTCTCTTCGTTCGCACTATCACATAGGTGATAAGAAGGCTAACAAACTCAACATCTCCTCTACTAGGAATTAGATCGATGAAGGACATTCTTCCCTCTCAAGATTTTTTATATATTTATAAATAATCCATTCATACATTTAATTTTTTTTTTTCCTTTTGGACTGAGGGTTTTGAAGGAAAGAGAGGGCACAACATAATTTTATTTTATTTTTTAAAATTAAAGAAACTATAAAATCTATAAATGAATTAAAATATTATATGATTATTTATTATGCTATTTTTACAATTTATTCTATATCTCAAATATACTCAAAATATTGATGGATCTGAAAGTATTTCCCTCGAAAATTTACTCCCAAACATATAAAAAGGGTTAGATAGTTCAACTAATTTGAGCTAAGATATTGATGGATCTGAAGATGAAAAGATCAGGATTTAAACTCTGACAAAGGAGACAAAATACAACACTATTAACTAATATACTAACATTTTCTTATAAAAAAATCCAAATATACCCCTAGATTACCAAAATATGCATTGTCTGCCTTTGTTACAAAGATTAACATAATAATTGTGGTAAACAATTTTTTTATCATCAATGTGATTTAGAATGGGTTAGCTCATATACTTGACCTAATTAAACAAGTCGTAGAGAGTATTCATCTGCTTAGAAACAAAATTGTTTTGTGTTTGAAATAATGATGATATTAATAGAAGATTGTTGGAAATAATGATGATATTACTGAGAGCTAGTGTTGATGTGAATTGAAAAAAAAGAAAGTCGCACATATGAGAGATATCACACACTTGTGAAGGAGGAAGAACATATGCAAAATTGACCACCGCGCGCGCCGCCGCCTTTCAGTCGGGCCTGAGCTTGGGCTTGGGCTAAGTGGTGTTTTATCTTTTAATATTCAGAAAAATTAAAAAAAAATGTATTTAATTTATTTTCAAAATAAATGCATGTTTTCTTTATATCATTGATATGTTGATTACGTAATTGTCATCCACCGAATCAACATTCAACATCTGATCTGATCAGTTCCTTGCCTCCGATTTCGCTCATCAATTCTCTGGTCAAACCCTAACTATTTTCTTGTTTTTTGTGTGGACTCGCGCATCAGTTTGAAGCACATGTTTCTATGGTAAAAAAACCTATGAAAGATTGGAGCGCACGTTTATGTGGATTTGACCTCATGGTTCACACTTTTTCTCTGATCTAGTTTCAAATTTTCTCTATAAATAGATGGTTCTCCTCAGTTGGAAAAACACAACAAAAACTCTCAGAATCTGAGGCTTTTCTCTTCTTCTCCCTCTTTCTTATTCCCTTCTCTTTCTTTCGAGTGGTCGTAGTACCATATTACGAATGGCAGCCATCTGACTGCCATATTAAGGGTGTAATTCTAGAACAGTTTTCTACAGTACAGTAGAACTCTGATACAGTGTATATGGATTGTTTTATCCTAGAGACTTCGTGCTTGATAGTATTCCTTGCACAATATGGACAGTGTCGCGAAACGTCTTAAAGAAAGCGACCTAGTCTGCGACTCAACCCTGTAATATTTTCGGAGGCATAAATTAATTTTAAAAAAAAATTCGAAACTAAAAAGTAACAATTTTAAGACATTTCCTTCTACCATGTCTACCGATGAAATTATTGAGATAGGTTCTTCTGCTTCTGATTTCAACAAACCGTTTCGGTTTGAGGGATGTAACTTCAAACGATGGCAGCAAAAGATATTATTTTTCTTAACCGTGAAAAAGGTGGACAACGTTCTAAAAGATGACATTTTTGTTGTTCCACATATAGCTCAACAAACAGAAAATGATAAGAAATCTGCTGAATTAATCCAATGGAAACATAATGATTACTTATGTAAGAATTATATTCTGAATGGACTTGTTGATGATATGTATGTGTTGAAACCTAATTATATCCGCTACTTTTAGATTTTTTATTTTGAAAACTAATAAATATAAAAGTTAAATAAAAATAGTAATGATAAAAAAATAATAAAAATAAATAGTTAGGCTGTTGACACCTAATTTTATCCGCTCTTCTTTTTTATTTGCAAAAAAATATAATAATAAACATTAAGGATATTTTGGACTTTTCGTTAATAAGATAAAAAAAATCAATTATTAGAATTCTGATTTAATTTATTGTTTCTTAAAAAAGGCTAAAAAAATCATACCTTAAGTGATTGTGGTAGGTTTTTGAAAACGCTAAAAATTACCTAAATGATCATTAATGAGAATTATTGTCTTCCAAAAATTTAAAACTAATTTCTAACTATAAATAACGGGGACAAAAAAGTAGAAAGGAGGCGGAAAAAGTGGAGAAACTGATTGGAAACACAAGCTGATAAGAAACTTCTAGTGTGGTAAATATTTTTCTCCTCGTCTATTTTTAGACATTATTGTTGCTATAGAGATTTTTTATGATGCATGTATGACATTAAAAAAAAATGATATTTTTAGTTTCACGATTAAGTTTTGGAATGAACTAATAAAAATCAAGTCGGTTGTAGTACGATCATCTTCATTTTCATTTGATTCGTGAACTCTCCTCTTTATTTGTTATCACAGCTGCCGGTTCGCACCACATATAAGTCGCCGACTTGCGAAATTAATAATAAAATCAGACAACACATAAATATATTTTATCCAAAAACTACGTGTATTTTGATTTTCCAAATGCACTTGGGGATACGTGAAAGCAAGGTCTTCCCCTTGTCAAACCAAATTAATAAAAAATATTTTTCCTTCTTTTATTAATGTAAATAATTTATCTTCTTTTTTTTATTATTCTTTTTGGGGTAAAAAACAAATAGTTTGTACACAATGTTTTAACGGACGTTGTAGGGTGGTAATACATTCCATACTCGTAATTGACTCCCGAATCCGAATTTTTGGTTCAAAAATAATCATTTTAAGTTTTATCTAATTTTTCCTTTAGTAAAATAAGATTGGTGGCGACTCCTTTTTCACGGACAAACCGGACGCGACAACTGGCGACTCCGCTGGGGACGTTGTAGAGTCAAGTCTAACCTAATTAATTATACATAATTATTTATCTATTTTTATTTATATTACCCCCTCTTGTTTTTTTATAATAATTTTATTATATATTTATTATGAATATAATTTTGGTCATTCTTTTATTTTATTTACTTTTTGTGATTTATATATATTTATGATAATCTACGTATTAATTAATATGCATTTATGGTAATTTATTCTAATTGTGGAGGTATACATGTATGTATGGTCATTTGTTCTAATTGTGGTATTTTTTATTTATTTGTGGTAATTTATGGTAACTTTTTTTAATTGTGGTCATTCTTTTATTTCTATTTATTTATGACAATTTATCTATTAATTATATGTATTTGTGCAAATTTATTGCAATTGTGATGATTCTTTATTTTATTTATTTCTCTACACACTACACTAATACAATTTACACATGTACGAGTGTGCTCTATACCCGAGCTGAGTGCAACCTAAGATAAATTAGAGACTGTGTAATGATAATCTTCTGGATGTACATCCTGTTTAGTTGTCATGAAAGTCTCACATAGAGTTGACCTTTTTTAGAATATTTTTATTTTAAAAGTTTACCTATTATTTGGTTTAATATTTTAGAATTGAGTTGTGTGCTATAGGAACTAATTTAGAACCATAGAGCTACCCATAGTGAAGGTTCACGTTAAAGACCATAGAACAATCAAATAACAAAAGAACCATGTAGGTAACATGCATATTTGAGAAGAAAAAAAACTACCCTATCTATATCTCATATTCATCATAATGCATCGCATAATCATCATGTTTCATCCTTTTTATTTTCATCTTGCAACATGTTTTTCTTTTAAAAAAACACAATGTCATTGTATATTAGGAGATAATAATTTTTTTAGTTAATTACATAATCATTGCATTCATTTTTTTTACATTCTCGAAATTTTCCCTCAAGAAACAAAAAGAGACAAAAAAAAAGTATCATGACACCCTTACCGGACATGTTCCCGAGTTAAAATCATGGATGAATTGGAATATACAAAGATGATCTAAAACAACTGAAAGACCTTATGGATAAAAAAATTGAAAATCTTACAAACCCTCGATACTCAAAATCATGGGAATTCTTCATGGCAAAAAAAGTATATCACGAAGAACTCATGTGTTACCCCTTGATTTCATAAGTCTATCAATTTTCACCTTTTAGTCTACTTTCTGGTTATACTCTATCTCAAGTCACTTGTCCACAAGATTTAAACCTGATACTAATTAGATTCATATTCATCATCCACCCCATACTTCTGGGTCATGAACACACTTCCTTGGCTTTTGCCACAAGTAAATCTCTAGAAGTTGAGTCGTCTATGTTGAACTTGCATCACTACTTCTTATTACTTTGATGTCACGAGAAATTAATCAATCTAAAAAATGGCAAATCTTATATGAACTTTTGAGGACTATTGAAGAAAAACCTTGATTAAACACAACTTTGAAGACATTAACTATGTTCTCCTATATATATATCCAAGGAGCAAGGTCAACAATGGAAATATTATCATGTTTCCCCATGATCGTTAATGTTATTTAATTTGATTCTAAAACATTGATCATATTGATGTGCCTAAAGTTTTATGATACTTTATTGTTGAATCAACACACTTTTGTTCCTCAATATTTTGAATATCAATAAATGCATTTTTTATCGTTCCCTTTTCCATTCTCACCCATCATATATTTCACAATCTCTTACCAAATATGATTTGTTTTTCTCTTCTTTAAACCATATACCAAACATATTTGGAAGTAGTCAATTCATAAATAAGTTGGCTAAAATCTCATACATAATTTCAATCATGCTATAAATTCCACTGAATGTGAGGACGATATAAATAAAACTCACTATCTGGATGGACCTCGATATATTGAAACATGAAATTAATGTCACGTGGGGTAATTTGAAGTTTGTACCATGGGTATTCAAGCCACCTACGAATCAATGATGAAAGTGTTGAAAGCATATGGGACTTGAATATAATCCTTAATCAACTAAATCAAGAATGGAAAAACTGGAATAATCAGATGATCATTTTATATATACATATTATACAAATGTCTAAAAATGATTTGAAGTCATTTTCCATCATGTCCCTCAATAATATAATCAACTAGCTGGTTGTAGCTAATTTATCTTCAATATACAAAGTAAGTCATGATGAAGAATAGTAATTCACAAGAAAAAAAATCACAACTATCCTGTTTACTATCAAATGTATAAGAAAAGTATATGGAAAGTTTTCATACCAAACATTACCTCGTAATTGTAGAATACCCTACGTGAGTATCAGACTACATGGGGCACCCCTTTGTTTCTTGTTATATAGAATAAAGGAAGTGCGACCCACTCACACAAAAATTTCCTTATCAAGAGTAATGACCTGTGTTGACCGACTGTATTCAATTAAAGAGAAATGTTGGCTACCTTATATCACGAACAATTATTTTGAAAGATCTTAAAAGAAGAACATATAAACTTTGGAGCTTCAAAAGAAAGAATTAGCGTCCAAGAAGATTTCATATATCTAAAAAGACTAGCATGACAAGTGGACTCCCAACTATATGAGCCCCAATACCATAAAGAAAAAATAAATAAATAAATATAAAAAAAAACTTTCAAGTGTGGCTTTAATCCACGCCAATATGGATCGAGAAGACTTATCACTACTTGCACACGTTGATGCTTCAAAAGTGTTACATCTAAATGAAGACCCGCTAGGTTGAAAATCCAAAAGGATGACCTAGGCAAAAATTAGGGTATACAAAATTGAATAAAGACCCATTAGGTCGAAAACCCGAAAGGGAGACCTAAGCAAAAATGAGGGTGCAAAAATCAATGAAGACTTGGTAGGTCGAAAATCCAAAAAGGCGGCCTAGGCAAAAGGAGAAAAAAGTCTGTTAGGTTGAAAACCCGAAAGAACAATCTAAGCAAAAATTAGGGCCACAAAAAATATAGAATGAAAGAAATCACTAGTTTAAGAATCTAAAAAAGAATGACCAAAGAATATACCTTACATACATACATCAAAGTCGAAGTTGAACATATTCCGAAATGATGTGAATATAGATTATGGCAAATCATATCTTCCAAAGTAGGTTAAAAACATGATTGAAATTGTGGCATGAGTTATTAGCACACTTCTTTTATGAAATACTACTAACAAATTGGGTCATTTACCCATATGAGATCACCTTATCTTCTTTTCTTTCTATGAATCTTTTTTTTTTGTACCATAGATTTTCTCATTAAATATCATTGTGTGAACCATCCTTCACTAATTTCTTGTGTTATAAATATTTTTTTTGTAAAAATGCATTTTTATGATAATCATATATTGGGGCACAAAATATATGAATGTCCAGAGGCCAAAACTAGTATGATGTCTTTACATGTAAGGCAGAGACAACTAAAGATCAAGTCGATGATGTAAGAAAAAATCTCTTTAAAGATCAAAAGGACAATCATCACCATTTATTTAAAGTGGTGCACATTCTTCATCCATGGATCCAAGGGTCATGCTCGTAAAGAGGTGAAAGAAATAAATAAAAAATTGAAAAAAGGTTGATTGAAAAGATTAAAGAAAAAAAAAAGATGAAAATGAAGGAAAATGTTCATTCATTAAATGCATTTATGACATTTCATATTAGTGATTAAATTTAAAGTTGAGACACTAACCCACACCCTATGATTTAAGAGACAGGACATTGACCCACATCCTCTGATTTAAGAGCAGGGATGACTGGCCCTCATCCTCTAATTTAAGAGTTGGAATGACTGGCCCTCAACCTCTGATTTAATAGTTAGGTCGCCCCCACAAGAATTTTGTTGATATCTTAGCTGATGAATTTTGAGTCCCATAGGAAGCTAGAACTGAAAATACTAAACGAAGCCCAAGTCACTCAAGATACCACTTTTGAAATATTTGGAGGCATCATAAATAACATCACTACTAACCGCCACCTAACCTTCATTGATGAAAAACTGCCGACCGAGGAAAGATGACATAACAAAGAGTTGCACATATCAGTAATGTGCCTCGACCATATGATATAGAGAGAGTCCTCGTCGAAAATGACCCCTCGCTAAATGTCTTGTCAAAGTTGACATTAGCAAAGCTACCTTATGACGGTACATATATGAGACCAAGCCCTATGGTTGTTAGAGCTTTCAATGGGAATTGTAGAGAAGTGATGGGAGAAATTGCACTCCCAATTCAAATGGTCCCCGTCACTTTGAAATCATGTATCGTTTGATGGATATCGTGTTGAGACAAAATCTCAATTTAATGTTTTGATGAAAACAAACAAAAAGTTAATTAAGAATGTTAATTATGATTCTAAATGTTATGTTAATTTAACTTGTGCTTTTGAGTGAATTTAATTAAGAACAGAATCAAGCAAAGCAAAGAAAACGGCAACAAGAACATTAAAACAGAGAAAGATCTCCAGCTTCAAAAAAGTTCATCACAGCATGTTGATCAAACTTTTTCTACCTCTTTAACAAAGAGTCTGCCCTGTAAATTTGTTCATATCTAATCAGTACATGGCAAGGAACAAGTAGGATTCATCCAAGCTCAAAAAGGCTATTTGATCTCAAAAATAAAAGGACTCAAAGACAGACAAAAGTCATGACAGTTTGCAAACTCCAAAAATCAAATGTCAAGAAAGTTCGATCAATCTTGACATATGACAAGACAATTGCAAAGGAAATCCAGAATGATTAAAACGGGAACTCCAGATTGATTATTGAAGCTCAAGAAAGTTCAAACTGACAGACCCAGAACGTTAATCGTTCTCCGTTTTCTGCACAATTCCAACAACATTGTATCTCTTCTGCAATGGCTTAAAATTCTTATCCAAACTCCTCTGGCTACATTCAAGACTCAAGATCAAGACTGTACCATCCAAGATCAAGGGAGAAACGTCAAAGGCTTTTTAACTAGAAGACAAAACTGCTTTAATGCTAAACCAGAAAAGTCAAAAAAGAGGGAAAAACAGTTTTTCAAAGCTGAATTATTTTAATCTGATATATTGCCTTCAGTCAAACTTCAGAGCACTATCAACAGCTCTTTTGACCTTCATTAAAGGCTTCTAATGTCTATAAATAGAAGGCCAATACCCATGATCAAAGAAGAACATCAAGTGCTATCAAACTCTCATAAATCATTCACATTCACATATTTGAAATTCTCATTTTCACAAAAAGCAATCAGTTCTGATCAATTCTATCTCACTGTGATATTGCTGCTGATTTCTTTGTAAGAATCGAATCTCAAACAAGAGTTGAGATATCTTAGATTCTGACAATATCAATCTTATTGTAAAACCTCAAACTATAAGAGTTTATTTATAGTTTGTTTAGATTGCATTGAATCATATCAAAGTTAGATAGGTGTTGTTGTTGCTTTATGTGTGGAAAGTAATAGAGATTAAAACAGATCAAGGTTGATCTAAGCTAGGTGCTGTAAAACCAAGAAGGTTCTTTGTTTTAAACACTTAGTTGAAAAACTCACAGTTGTGAGGACTGGACGTAACCCGAGTTGGGTGAACCAGGATATATCGTTGTGTGGTATTTCTTCCCTTATCTATTTACTTTCAGTTTGATTGATTATCAAGTTAATTACATAAACTGAATTATTGATTTTAACTAACCAAGAACGTTCTCCGTTTTCTGGTTAAAACCAAGAACGTTCTCCGTTTTCACAACCAAGGTCAATCTTGAGTTATTTTCTTAAGTTTTTAACAGGAATTTTTAAAAGGTGCATTTACAATTCAAACCCCCCTTTCTTGTAAATTGACATTGTTACTTCAATTGG
>NC_021162.2:26742650-26746300 GCF_000331145.2 Cicer arietinum | reverse complement strand
TTTTTTTTACAACCCAAGGCAAACTTTAGTTTTTTTTTTTAATTTTTTAAAGGGAATTTTTAAAAGGGCATTTTAAAATTAAAACCCCCCTTTCTTGTAAATTGACATTGTTACTTCAATTGGCATCAGAGCTCGGTCTCTAAAATTTGAACACCTAACAAGTGTTAGAGAAAAAGATCTATAAGAAAAATGTCAAAAAAGATGTACATTGCTGAAGGAGTGTCATTATATCGACCACCTTACTTTGATGGCACAAACTATTATTTTTGGAAAAGCAAAATGCAGTTGTTCTTAAAATCTCAAGATACAGGAATGTGGCGCGTCATTACAGATGGAGATTTCATACCAAGAGTCAACCAAAATGATTCAACCTCTGCTGAAAAGAAAGAAGCAAATTGGACAGCAGATGAAAAATCTAAGGTACTTCTAAACTCAAAAGCTCATTTATTTTTATCTTGTGCTTTAAGTAGGGAAGAAAGCGAAAGAGTTGATGAATGCAAAACTGCTAAAGAAGTATGGGACACATTACAAACTCATCACGAAGGAACAAGCCATGTGAAAGAAACAAGGATTGATATAGGCATAAGAAAGTTTGAACTCTTTGAAATGAATGAAGGAGAAACCATTGATGAGATGTACTCAAGATTCACAACCATTGTAAATGAATTGCGTTCTCTTGGGAAAGCTTACACAGTTCAAGAAAGAGTAAGAAAAATCATGAGGTGTCTTCCAATCATATGGAGACCAATGGTAACAGCTATAAGCCAAGCCAAGAATCTTGAATCACTTCCCCTAGAAGAATTAATTGGAACATTACGAGCACATGAAGTGCTGCTACAAGAAGACAGACCAATCAAAAAGGGCAAAGTAATAGCTTTGAAAACATCTCAAGAAAGTCCAGATGAGGACTCAGAAGAAATCGAACAAGAAGATGTTGATGAAGAAATAGTTCGTCTTACAAAAAAGATACAGAGAATGGTGAGAAGAAGGGATCATATCAAAAAAGGATTTTCAAATCAAAAAGAAAACTTCAAAATAGAGGTAGACAAAAGTCAAATCACATGCTTTGGATGCAATAAACAAGGACATTATAAAACTGAATGTCCCTTGAACAAAAGAGCACCAAAGAGGTTCCCTTTCAAGAAAAACTCCATGATGGCGAACTGGGATGATTATGATGAAACAGAAACAGAGGAACCTGAAGAAGCTAGCTTATGTTTAATGGCAGATACTAAAGACAAGGAGGTAATAAATTCTGAACCATGTCTTTTATGTGAACAATTTGAAAAAGATTTTGATAGCTTACTTAATGATTCAAATCTGCTTGTTCAAAAATGTAGCTCTTTAAATGATCAATTTTTAAAAGAAAAAAGGGAAAAAGAGAAAGCTCAGGTTATGATTGATGAACTAAAAAACATCATTCAGAACATGCAGGAATCTCATTTTAAGGAAACTAATGAATCTGAAAATCAAGAGCGTTCTGCAACGAAAACGGAGAATGTTCTCCTTAAAACTGAAAATGAACTTCTTAGAAATGACTTGTCAAATTTTAAGCTACTGAAACCTTTCAAAAAATCATGGGATCTCAAGTGGGAATATTTGATAAAGCTGGTCTTGGTTTTGATAAAACTCAAAAAACGAAAATATATGAAAAATTTTTTTGTTTCGGAAAGAAAAGAGGATAAATGCAAACCCAAATGCTCATATTGTAAGAAACATGGACATCTGGAATTTGCTTGCTATTTTAGAAAAAGAGATGAAAAGATTGAAAGCAAAAAGTTGATTAAAAGAGAAGATCGTTCTGCTAAACCAGTGTTGAAAAATCTGCGAAAAGGAGAACGTTCTCCATGCTGTTCTCAAAAAGGAGAAAGTTCCAAAATGAAAGCTGAACCTTCTGCAGAAAATCTGGGAAAAAGGGAACGTTCTGGAATTTCAGCAAAATCTATTTTAAATCCGTGTAAAACTCAGATTTTGAAACCTTATCGAAGATCAACAACAAAGTATTCCTATTATTCCAAAAATGGTCACTTTGAATCAACTTGTTATTTTAAAAAGAGATCAAGTTTTAAAAAATCTTCTAAAAGAAGATATACTAACCATCAAGGACCCAAACAAATATGGGTACCAAAATCATTACTAACTTGTGATGTAGGAACACCATCCAACAATCAAGAGAGAACAATGATACATGGACAAGGCATGCTCATGACACTTGAATGGAAAAGTATGATGCCTTCTCTCATTACAAAAATTTGGAGTTCCTTTAACCTTTGGAAACATTAAAACAAAGGAGATGAAGAAGAAGAATATTCTGGACAGCAGCAACAAAATGCTTTCCAGAAAACCAAGATAAATAACCAGTCTCTGTTTCATTCTTCTCATAAAAGCTGGAGAATGATAAAGGCAAAATCTAAGCGAATGATCAATTTAAGCAAAAAGGTTCATTCTGGAAGCAGTACCAG
Source organism: Cicer arietinum (assembly GCF_000331145.2). NCBI lineage: Eukaryota > Viridiplantae > Streptophyta > Magnoliopsida > Fabales > Fabaceae > Cicer > Cicer arietinum. The sequence continues at coordinate 26,743,838 of NC_021162.2, read as the reverse complement.
AACATTCTGCAGATGAGAGAAACATTCTCCAGAAAAGCAGAACATTATGCAGAAGAGCAGAACATTCTGTAGAAGAGTAGAACATTCTGTAGAAGAGCAGAAAAATCTGCAGAAGAGGAGAACATTCTACAGAACAACAGAACATTCTGCAGAAGAGCAGAACATTCTCCAGAACATTCTTGATAGTTTATATGCAACATTCAATCAAGTCTAATGTTTTCTATTAAGATGATATGGTTGAAAAAACATCTCATGATCAAATTATTGGAAGAATTAAATTGGAAGGATATGGTACCAAAGTTGCTGCTACTTGAGTCTTGATGAAAGTCAGCCATCAGATCAAAGAAATAGTAACAAGTATGAATGGTTGTCCTTTAGAAGAAGCACATATTCACATTGTCCTCTTCTTTGGATCTTATCAAGGTATATTCTGATAATGATTTAATTCATTCATGGAACTCAAAATTCTCATTTTTATGTCCTTAAAATCATTTTTTATGTGAATAAATCTCTTTGATTGTTTTTGATAAAAACAAACTTTTTTAGCATAAAAATGTTTTGTAAAGAGAGAAATTATACTTGACATGATATCACATTCATTTTGCTTCCCTTGCGCTCATTATCATGTTCAAATTAAAATGTTGTTTGTTGTGAAAGAAGACAAAAGAGCAAAGAAACATATTGCTTGTGTTTTGGAATTTTGAAGGATATCAATTTCAAAATATTAAGGGGGAGTTTTTTAGAAAATGTTACTTTTCTTAAAACTGGAATCTACTCATTGTTTTCTATGTGTAGTATACATTTCATTTGTATTCCCCAATCTTTTTGTGTTGACAAAGGGGGAGAATTATTTTAGATTTTATGTTGGTTCAAAAATATGAAGCATATTCTGAGGGGGAGCTTTTAAGCTCTCTTGGATTAAAATTAGAATCAGAATTAAAATCTAAATTAACATGTTTGTCATCATCATAAAGGGGGAGATTGTTGAGACAAAATCTCAATTTAATGTTTTGATGAAAACAAACAAAAAGTTAATTAAGAATGTTAATTATAATTCTAAATGTTATGTTAATTTAACTTGTGCTTTTGAGTGAATTTAATTAAGAACAGAATCAAGCAAAGCAAAGAAAACAACAACAAGAACACTAAAACAGAGAAAGAGCTACAGCCTCAAAAAAGTTCATCACA
>NC_021162.2:26731948-26742462 GCF_000331145.2 Cicer arietinum | reverse complement strand
GGAGAAACGTAGAAGGCCTTTTAACTAGAAGATAAAACTGCTTTAATGCTAAACCAGAAAAGTCAAAAAAGAGGGAAAAGCAGTTTTTCAAAGCTGAATTATTTTAATCTGATATATTGCCTTCAGTCAAACTTCAGAGCACTATCAACAGCTCTTTTGACCTTCATTAAAGGCTTCTAATTCCTATAAATAGAAGGCCAATACCTAGGATCAAATAAGAACTTCAAGTGCTATCAAACTCTCATAAATCATTCACATTCACATACTTGAAATTCTCATTTTCACAAAAAGCAATCAGTTCTGATCAATTCTATCTCACTGTGATATTGCTGCTGATTTCTTTGTAAGAATCGAATCTCAAACAAGAGTTGAGATATCTTAGATTCTGTCAAAATGAATCTTATTGTAAAAACTCAAACTATAAGAGTTTCTTTATAGTTTGTTTAGATTGCATTGAATCCTATCAAAGTTAGATAGGTGTTGTTGTTGCTTTATGGGTGGAAAGTAATAGAGATTAAAATAGATCAAGGTTGATCTAAGCTAGGTGCTGTAAAACCAAGAAGGTTCTTTGTTTTAAACACTTAGTTGAAAAACTCACAGTTGTGAGGACTGGACGTAACCCGAGTTGGGTGAACCAGGATATATCGTTGTGTGGTATTTCTTCCCTTATCTATTTACTTTCAGTTTGATTGATTATCAAGTTAATTACATAAACTGAATTATTGATTTTAACTAACCAAGAACGTTCTCCGTTTTCTGGTTAAAACCAAGAACGTTCTCCGTTTTCACAACCAAGGTCAATCTTGAGTTATTTTCTTAAGTTTTTAACAGGAATTTGTAAAAGGTGCATTTACAATTCAAACCCCCCTTTCTTGTAAATTGACATTGTTACTTCATATCGAACTCGCCTATAGCTGCTTATTGGGGAGACCATGCGTCCATTCTTCCGGTGTGGTGCTATCAAGCCTACATCAAAAGCTAAAGTATATGGTATATAACCAACTTTTAATCGTGTTAGGAGAGGAAGACTTATTGGTGAATAAGTTGTCCACAACATCGTACGTTGAGACGATAGAGGATGCTCTGGAGACTGTCTTCCAAACTCTAGAAGTTGTGGACACCGCTTACTTCGATACGACACAAATAGAACCACATCTATCAAATAGGACTATTATGGTGGCTAGATTCATGTTGAGAAGAGGGCGTCATCCATGGCACGGTTTGGGGAAGAATAAAGAAGAGCTCAAAGGACTGATAAAACATCATGAGAATAGAAACAAATGGGATTTAGGATAGGACCGAAAGGATTCCCATCGGTGACATTCAACATAGTTCCATAGTGCAAGAAATACAAACAAAATCCATATTGCAGCAGCTGGAGATGATTTTTCCATTGGTGATGCTAATTGGGCTCATCCATATGATGCAAAAGATTGGCATGAGATGTTGCCGTTTGCACTACACGGGTATCACACTTTGATATGCACTTCAACTGGGGAAACCGCTTTTTTTCTAGTATATGGGATGGAGGTTGTGCTACTCATAGAAGTAGAAATCCCCTCGCTAAGAGTATAAATCGAAGCCAAACTAGAGGAGTCAGAATGGGAACAAACCCGTTTCGATTAATTGAATTTAATTGAAGAAAAAAGGTTGGCGACCTTATGCCATGGGAAATTATATCCTAAAAGATTGAAAGGAGCGTACGAGAAAAAATACGTCCTCGAGAATTTCAGGAAGGAGACTTGGTTCTAAAAATATATTTTACCCATTCAAAAGGATTATCGTGGGAAATGGACCCCTTGTTGATTATTATGACCTCGAAATAATCAGAATATATCAGTCTTTAATCAAATTAAAGCAATATTACATACACAGCGGAATTATAATGCGGCATACAAGATTAACAATTAAAAGTAAAAAGATAAGGGATAGAATGCACCAAGATTTATCCTGGTTCAATTGTCAACGAGACAACCTACATCCAGTCCTGACAATCCAACTGGATTTCAGCTTTTTCTCCAATAGAAAGAATTGTGAATTGTTTACAGATTGTCCAGTTTCCTCGAAACCTATCTATCTCTCACAATCTCTTTCCTATTGCTCACCCCTTGATCCTTGTAGTCACTCAGCAGACTCACACAAAATAAAAGTACGGCTCCTTCTTGATGAGGCCTCTCACCCAAGAAGATCGCCACCAGTTTCTAGTTGGATTTCTAGCAGTCGTTTCTTTACAAAGTATTTATTTCAAACAAAGTAAAAGAAGTACAAAAAGAAGTCTTCAATCTTGATCAATGTGTCTTCTCACGAATATGGTTATTCAATGATTGTTCATGAGAACATTGTCTTTTCTCTCAAGAATACTTTTTCAGCTCTCTCAATGATTATGGATAATCTTTTTGGCTTTGATCTGAAAAAGCAATATCAGAATGTTAACAACGTGTTCTTAAGAGTTCTTCAGTATTATGAAGAATATTCAAGATGTTATTCAAGTGTATACATGTGTTGTATTGTGTTCATGAGTTAATGAGAGAATGATTGAAAACAGTTTATATAGTTTCTGAAAAACAACTAATAAATCGATTTGCCAATCAATTCATTAAAGTTATAAAACAGGTCTAATCGATTTGCCAATCGATTATCGTGAGTCTTGTTTTTCTTGAATCTTGAAACTATATAAGCCAATCGATTTACCAATCGATTCTTTTAAAAACTCTTTTCAGTGAATTATGTTAAGACTTATATGAATCGATTTCATAATCGATTGCAGGTGTTTTTGTTCCAATAAGAATCACACCAATCGATTACTTAATCGATTTATTTAGTCTCATAATCGGTTTACAAATACTCAGAATCGATTTGGCCACAAGCTCAAAGTTCATTGTGATTTAAAAAGGTTCATTTAATCGATTTGCCAATCGATTGTGTTCAAGTTAGTGACTTAGCTATTTTGATGTTAATCGAAGTGCCAATCGATTTGTTTGTATTTGCCTGAAAAGTTCTTACCTGATATTTAGTTCAATCGATTTCCCAATCGATTGCAACCAAACTTAACATGATTGAAATTCTCACAATAGATTGTCCAATCGATTGTGTTTGTCACATGTCAAGTTATTTTTCAAATATTATCTAAGCTATCGATTTGCCAATCGATTACCCTAGAAAACGGATTCTCACTGTGACTTGATCAATCGATTTCCCAATCGATTTGTTTCAATCAGTTTTACTTTGTGATGTGTACAATGGATTTGCCAATCGATTAGCCTGAAAGCAGGTTGCCACTGACTTGTGCAATTTTCATTTCTAATTTGGCCAGTCGATTGCCTAATCGATTATACAATCACAAACAGTTATGTTTCCTTACACCCTTGTTATGAAATCGATTTCCCAATCGATTTACTCAGTGAATAATCAACTTTTGTTGATTTCTTGTGTTCCAAGCAATTTGTTTCAAGTGTGTAGGATTGGATTGTTGTTCCTGAAATATTGCTCAATTAAGATGTTAGATTTATCATATGATGTATGAACATTGTATGTTTGTTAATTATGTCAAAATTTGGATTCAAAGGACTAAAGTCCAACAATCTCCCCCTTTTTGCATAAGTGACAATCATACAATTTTAACTTGAGTTGAGCATTTCAAGACATAATATTAACAACATTTCATAGCATCATATGTACCATTATTGGATCATAAAATCAGAGTATCAGATCAGAGCATAACAGTACACATGCTATTTATTAAAATCAGAGCATTATTACATTATTAATAATTCATTATCAGTCATCAGATCTTAGTCATCAGAGCAAAGTATCAGAGTGTAAAATAAATGCAGCAACAAGCATTAGCAAGTTATAATTTTTCTCCCCTTTTGTCAGTTAAGGCAAAAAGGCAGAAAAAAAATTTCCTCCCCCTATGTTAAAGAACATAAGCATTGGGGATTGAAATCATAAAACATTGTGTATCAGAGCAATGAAAATCAGAGCAATTAATGAGCATATCAAAAGATTAAGACAAATGAATTTGGAGAGAAATGAGATAAACGTTTTAATGCATTATAGATATAGATTGAATGAGTACATCAAGTCATAGCAAAAACAACACAGATCCTAAACTCCTAATCTCCTAAACTAGGCTGGTCCTCACTATTATCTACGGGAGAGGCAGAGACCGCTGTATTACCCTCAGCAGGTGTCTCCTCAACGTGAGTCTCAGGGTGATCTAGGGGAGTAGGGTTAGGTTCCTCTGCTGCTTGACGACCGATGTCTGCGATGTCTTCAAATGACAGCTTGATTCCCAAGTGAGCTTGAATCGCATCCACATCCTGAACTACCGAATTCAGGGATGCCTGGAGAGTCCTTAAGTTAGCTTCCATTCTGGACTGTGATTCTAGCATCTTTGCATTGTGTGCCATCTGAGCTTCTATGAATTCCATTATCTTTGCAAAAAAATCAGGAGGAGCTGTGTCAGTAGCTGGCTGAGGCTGAGGTTGTGGCTGAGGTTGTGCTGGTTCAACAGTAGGCTGAGGTCTTATCCAAACACCATGTAACCTTTTCAATTGCATTTGGTTTACAATTGATTCGCCAAATATCAGAGTGGTTTTTGCAGATTCTTCATTAATAGCACAGATCCTAAACTCCTAATCTCCTAAACTAAGCTGGTCCTCACTATTATCTACGGGAGAGGCAGAGACCGCTGTATTACCCTCAGCAGGTGTCTCCTCAACGTGAGTCTCAGGGTGATCTAGGGGAGTAGGGTTAGGTTCCTCTGTTGCTTGACGACTTATGCCTGCGATGTCTTCAAATGACAGCTTGATTCCCAAGTGAGCTTGAATCGCATCCACATCCTGAACTACCGAATTCAGGGATGCCTGGAGAGTCCTTAAGTTAGCTTCCATTCTGGACTGTGATTCTAGCATCTTTGCATTGTGTGCCATCTGAGCTTCTATGAATTCCATTATCTTTGCAAAAAAATCAGGAGGAGCTGTGTCAGTAGCTGGCTGAGGCTGAGGTTGTGGCTGAGGTTGTGCTGGTTCAACAGTAGGCTGAGGTCTTATCCAAACACCATGTAACCTTTTCTATTGCATTTGATTTACAATTGATTCTCCAAATATTAGGGTGGTCTTTGCAGATTCTTCATTACCAAACGAAACCTTGAAATGTTTAAGAATCTTGGTAATCAGCTGTGGATAAGGCAACATAAGCTTGCTCTGTGAAGCTTCCAGCATGTGCCTTAGCACAATCCAAGCCCAGCTCATCCTGAGCTCTTTTGATAAACCCCATAACAGTAGTATGTCCAACTTCTGAACTACTGCATGGTTGCCTGAACGTGGTACAAGCATCCTGGTCAGCGTGTACATCAGCATCCGATGTTGGACCTTCATTTGACCGATAGGTAATGAAATGGTTTCAGCAAAACCATCAATCATCAGGTCCTTTACTGCAGTGTGCCTGTCAACAGATTCTTCCCAACCTTCGTCAGCCGTATCAGCTTCAAAACTGCCGTCGATAGATTTTCCGTAAAAAGGCAATTCTGATAAGGTAGAAAAATCATCAAAGGACATAGCAACCCTTTTACCTTTGACTTGAGCCTTAAAACCTTCTTCAGTCAGCTTAAACATAGAATAAAATTCCCTTATCAAACGTGGATAATAGTCGAGTGTAGAAGATAGAAAGCTCTCAAGACCGTGAAATCTCAGATGATTCTGAAACGTAAAACCGTCTGTATCAAAGTAGGCAAAATCCAGAGTTCTACCCTCATGAATTTCTCTCTTCAGAAAGTTTGATGGTATAGAGGGTTCTGCATCTTTTTCCTTGGATGCAGGAACTTTCTTGGGAGGGGGTGAAGAAACAGGTTTCTTCTTCCTCTTTTGTGAGATTTCCTTCATGGCATCAACCATGAGTTTTTCCGTTGGGGGTTCCTTTCGCTTTTTAGGCTTCTCTTGAATAGGTGCAGGTGCCTTTCCTTTGTCTTTGGCAAGAATTTTATGTGTAGGTATGGGTACTCTTTTTGTTAGAGTGGGTGGTGGTGAAGGGGTTTCACTGGTTGAAGAAGATGAAGGTGAAGGAGTGCGTGCCTGGGTTTGTTTGACTCATGCCATACTCGTAGATTGAAGTAGATAGAATGTAGATTGAATCAAATAATAATTGCAGAGACAGAGAGATGAAGCAGACAAAGAAGATTAGTGAAAACTGGAGAAATGCAGTGCAGAAATCGATTGAGAACTGTTCCTATTTAAACCCTTAAACGTGTAAATCAATTCCCAAATCGATTAGGTTACCGTTGCTGGTAATGTCAATCGATTTAGTAATTATTACATACAACGGCTAGTCACAACGGTCATATTACAAATCGATTCCCAAATTGATTTCCAGTTTTACTTAATCGATGTCCAAATCGATTGTCTTAACGTTGAAAGAAGTACTAGTCGATTTCCCAATCGACGCTCGGGCAAGTTAAAACAAAATTTCTGAACTTTGAATTCTGGGGCCAAAGCAATCGATTCCCAAATCGATTTTATAAACCATTTACCATGCTGGTAATCACTAGGATCAATGATCCATAGTTTCATCCTTATATACATAAAACTTTCTCTTGGTAAAGCTTTTGTGAAGATGTCAGCTAGCTGTTCGGCAGTGTTAACATACTCAAGCTTAATGATTCCATTTTGAAAGTGGTCTCTTATAAAGTGATGTCTTACTTCAATGTGTTTGGTCCTGGAGTGCATTACTGGATTCTTGGTTATACTTATTGCACTTGTGTTATCACACATGATAGGTACTGTTCCCAAGTCAACACCAAAGTCCAATAAGTGCTGTTTCATCCAAAGTATCTGAGCACAACAGCTCCCAGTTGCAATATATTCAGCTTCAGCAGTTGATAATTGAGAGTTTATACACATGGTTAGGAAAATCTGGATTTTCAAAACCTGGTGTTTGGCTCACAAAAACTTCCTCTTGTAGGTCTCCATTAAGAAATGCACTCTTCACATCCATTTGATATAGATTGAAGTCCATGATACATGCATAGGCCAACAAAATCCTTATGGCTTCTAGTCTAGCTACAGGGGCATAGGTCTCATCAAAGTCTATTCCCTCCTCTTGACTATAACCCTTTGCAACTAATCTGGCTTTATTCCTAGTTATCACACCATTCTCATCTAACTTATTTCTGAACACCCACCTAGTTCCTATAACATGCTTACCCTCTGGCCTAGGTACCAAGTTCCACACCTTGTTTCTCTCAAACTGGTTTAACTCCTCTTGCATAGCAAGTATCCACTCACTATCTAAAAGGGCTTCCTTAATGTTCTTAGGTTCAATCTGAGACACAAAGGCTGTGAGGTTACAGAACTCTCTAAGGTTTCCTCTAGTTGACACACCTCTAGAGATGTCACCTATGATGTTGTCTAAGGGGTGGTTTCTATTGAATCTCCATTCCTTAGGTAACTCACTGGTTTCTATAGGTTCTATAGGGTCTGCACTAGTTGGAGGATCAGCTATAGGTTGTTCTAGGGGTTCAGATTCTACAACATCATCCAAAATGTCAATAACCTTAGAAGGAGTTTTGTTCAAGTTTTCTGTAAAAGATTCATCAAACTTTACATGAACTGACTCTTCTATGGTTTTTGTTCTTTTGTTGTAGATTCTATAGGCCTTACTAGTTTGGGAATATCCTAGAAAGATACCTTCATCTGCCTTAGGGTCAAACTTTCCTAGGTGTTCTTTGCCATTGTTTAAAACAAAGCATTTACAACCAAAGATTCTAAAGTAGGACAGGTTTGGTTTTCTACCCTTGTAAAGCTCATAGGGTGTTTTCCTAAGCAGGGGCCTAATGAGAACTCTATTCACTACATGGGTGGTTGTACTAATTGCATCTGCCCAAAAGTACTTAGGTAGGTTGGAGTCCTTAAGCATGGTCCTAGCTAACTCTTCTAGGGATCTATTTTTCCTCTCCACTACCCCATTCTGCTGTGGTGTCCTAGGGGCAGAATATATGTGGTTGATTCCATTTGATTCACAATAATTTTGAAAAAGATCATTTTGGAATTCACCTCCATGATCACTTTTTATTGAAACAATTTTCAGATCATTCTCATTTTGTACTAAAGCAGCAAACTTTTTGAAAACTGAGAATGTATCACTTTTATGAGCTAAAAAGTAAGTCCATGTGAATCTAGAATAATCATCAACCAGCACATATCCATACAGGTTTCCACCTAAACTCTTAACTTGGGCAGGTCCAAAAAGGTCCATGTGAACTAGTTGTAAAACTCTATTTGTTCTAACCAAGTCTATAGAGGGAAATGGAGTCTTAACCAGTTTACTTTTCTCACATGCATCACACAGTCTATCTTTAGAGAACTTCCTATTTGGTAGACCTAAGACTAACTGTTTGCTGACAAGTTTATTCAAATGATTTATATGTATGTGAGCAATTCTTTTATGCCAAAGCCATGTTTCATCTGAATTGGATAACAAGCAGCATATAGCACTTGGTACAGAATTGAAATCCAACATGTAAATGTTGTTAATTCTGTCCCCAACTAGCTTTATGTGTTTGTCATCTTTATGCTCAATAATGCAAGATTGTGATGAAAAACTTACTTGAAAACCTTTATCACATAGCTGGCTTATACTCAGTAAGTTGTGTTTTAATCCTTCAACATATAACACATTTTTGATTACTGCAGTTGATTCATTGCCTATGTCACCAATTCCAATAATCTTTCATCTATTGTTGTCTCCATATTTGACAAAGCCTCCCTCCTTTAATGTCAAGGACAGGAATTTGGATTTGTCACCTGTCATGTGCTTTGAGCATCCGCTATCTAAATACCATGAATGCTTAGTGGATGTCAAGCACACCTCATTTTCTGATTCTGAGTCGGTATTTGCCATGAGACACAGATTAGCTTCTTCTTCAAGCGGCAGAGGATTCTTCGTTGTCGTTCCATGCAATATAAGCTTTTCTGGTTTTGGTGACTGGTTCCTTGCCTTTTGGTTTTGTAGCTCTATTTTTGTTCTGCAATTTGTAGCATTCTGACTTTATGTGACCAGTTTTACCACATTCATAACATGTGATTGTCTTGTTGTCACTAGTCTTAGAGCTGGATGGCTTTCTGAATTTGTTATCTTTCTTCTTCAGAAATTTCTTAAATTTCTTGACAAGCAAACCAATCTCAGGCTCTTCATCAGTCTCACTGCTTGATTCATCTGAGCAACTTTCTTGTTCAGTTTTTGATTGATGCGTTTGGGCTTTCAAAGATAGTCCTTTCTTTTTCCTGCTTTCTAGTTCTGACTCATCTAGTCGATGCAACTCCATTTCGTGCTCCCTGAGTTTTCCAAATAGTGTTGTTGTGGTCATTTTTGCTAGATCTTTAGATTCAGCAATAGCAGTTATTTTGGGCTGCCATTCTCTGGTTAGACACCTCATGATCTTTCCGATCTGCTGTTCATTCTCCACCTATTTTCCCAGGGCATGAAGGTTGTTTATTACGTGTGTAAATCTCGTCTGTAGATCACTTATAGATTCATCTTTCTTCATGCTGAACAATTCTTATTTGTGCATAAGTGTATTTACGCGAGCTCTGTTCACATATGTGGTTCCTTCATGTGTTTCTTGAAGAATGTCCCACATTTCCTTTGCTGATTTACAGTTTGATACCCTAAAGAATTCTTCTGCACACAAAGCAGATGTTATAATGTTCTTAGCTTTAGCATTATAACCTACCTTCTTTTTATCGTCCTCAGACCATTCGGATCTGGGCTTGGGAATCATCGAGTCATTTGTTCCTGCAATCTTGGGAATGTATGGGCCATTTTCAACAGCGTCAAGGATGTCTATGCCACTGGCTTCCAGGAATATCAGCATCCTGTGCTTCCAGTACATATAAGCTGTTCCATTGAATGCTGGAGGTCTTGCTAGTGATGCGCCTTCTCCCAGAAAATTAGTTGAGGCCATATTCCTTTTATGAGTTTTACATCTCGAAAAGTTAGGCTCTGAGGCCAATTGTTGATTATTATGACCTCGAAATAATCAGAATATATCAATCTTTAATCAAATTAAAGCAATATTACATACACAGCGGAATTATAATGCGGCATACAAGATTAACAATTAAAAGTAAAAAGATAAGGGATAGAATGCACCAAGATTTATCCTGGTTCAGTTGTCAACGAGACAACCTACATCCAGTCCTGACAATCCAACTGGATTTCAGCTTTTTCTCCAATAGAAAGAATTGTGAATTGTTTACAGATTGTCCAGTTTCCTCGAAACCTATCTATCTCTCACAATCTCTTTCCTATTGCTCACCCCTTGATCCTTGTAGTCAATCAGCAGACTCACACAAAATCAAAGTACGGCTCCTTCTTGATGAGGCCTCTCACCCAAGAAGATCGCCACCAGTTTCTAGCTAGATTTCTATCAGTCGTTTTGTTTACAAAGTAATTATTTCAAACAGAATAAAAGAAGTCTTCAATCTTGAACAATGTGTCTTCTCACGAATCTGGTT
>NC_021162.2:26728545-26731769 GCF_000331145.2 Cicer arietinum | reverse complement strand
TCACTTGTGTTCATGAGTTAATGAGAGAATGATTGAAAACAGTTTATATAGTTTCTGAAAAACAACTAATAAATCTATTTGCCAATCGATTCATTAAAGTTATAAAACAGGTCTAATCGATTTGCCAATCGATTATCGTGAGTCTTGTTTTTCTTGAATCTTGAAACTATATAAGCCAATCGATTTACCCATCGATTCTTTTAAAAACTCTTTTCAGTGAATTATGTTAAGACTTATATGAATCTATTTCATAATCGATTGCAGGTGTTTTTGTTCCAATAAGAATCACACCAATCGATTACTTAATCGATTTACTAAGTCTCATAATCGATTTACAAATACTCAGAATCGATTTGGCCACAAGCTCAAAGTTCACTGAGATTTCAAAAAGGTTCATTCAATCGATTTGCCAATCGATTGTGTTCAAGACAGTGACTTAGCTATTTTGATGTTAATCGAAGTGCCAATCGATTTGTTTGTATTTGCCTGAAAAGTTCTTACCAGAAGTTTAGTTCAATCGATTTCCCAATCGATTGCAACCAAACTTAACATGATTGAAATTCTCACAATAGATTGTCCAATCGATTGTGTTTGTCACAGGTCAAGTTATTTTTCAAATATTATCTACGCAATCGATTTGCCAATCGATTACCCTAGAAAACGGATTCTCACTGTGACTTGATCAATCGATTTCCCAATCGATTTGTTTCAATTAGTTTTACTTTGTGATGTGTACAATCGATTTGCCAATCGATTAGCCTAAAAGCAAGTTGCCACTGACTTGTGCAATTTTCATTTCTAATTTGGCCAGTCGATTGCCTAATCGATTATACAATCACAAACAGTTATGTTTCCTTACACCCTTGTTATGAAATCGATTTCCCAATCGATTTACTCAGTGAATAATCAACTTTTGTTGATTTCTTGTGTTCCAAGCAATTTGTTTCAAGTGTGTAGGATTGGATTGTTGTTCCTGAAATCTTGCTCAATTAAGATGTTAGATTTATCATATGATGTATGAACATTGTATGTTTGTTAATTATGTCAAAATTTGGATTCAAAGGACTAAAGTCCAACACCCCTAACTATGAGGGTCTATATGTTGTGAAGAAAGCTTTCTCAGGTGGGGCTTTGATCCTCACAAATATGGATAGAAATGATTTCGTCCTCCTTGTAAACTCAAATGCCGTAAAAAAAAGTATCATACTTAAATAATGAATACCCGATAGGTTGAAAACCTGAAAAGGTGACCTAGGTAAAAATTAGGTTATAAAAAAATAATAATGAATACCGCTAGGTTGAAAACCTGAAAGGGCGACCTAGGCAAAAATTAGTGTACAAAAATATAATAAATATCTGCTAGGTTGAAAACATGAAAGGGCAATCTGGGAGAAGAATAAAAACATCAACAAAAACAAAAACAAAGAATATATACTCAAAAGGACAGGATCAACAATATGGGTCGGACTATAGAACGAGAATAGATGTTGTTTACAGTACAGGGAAGACAACAACATGAGATCCAACTTAAGATCACAATATTAATTCTTCTGCAAAAAAAAAAATTAAAAAGAGAAAGAGAAATAAAGAAAGAAAGAAAAAGGAAAAAAAGAAGAGGGCAAAAGAGAGATCAAAGATATCAAGTTCAAGAAAAATGTATAAGTGCTTTTCTCATTCATGATTTGAATGGTCATGTCCAAAAAAAATATTAATAAAACCCTACATGACCCGCATGTTGAAGCCGGGAAAACGACTTGCACCCAAAGTCGAGAAAACGGACGTTGTAGGGTGGAAATACATTCCCTACTCGTAATCGACTACCGAATTCGAATTTTTGGTTCAAAAATAATCATTTTAGGTTTTATTCAATTTTTCCTTTAATAAAATAAAATTGGTGGCGACTCCTTTTTCGCGGACAAACCGAACGCGACAGTGTGATTACTACAGTTCCAACAGCAATACTGCTAAACAAGTATGGGATGCTCTAAAGAAGAAATGTGATATTGAAGAAGTTGGAGCCAAAAAGTTTGTTTTTAGTCGTTACCTCAACTATATGATTATAGTGACAAATTAGTGGAAGCTCAGTTTCATGAAATTCAGAAAATTGCTCACGAATATAAGGAATTGTTGTTGGGAGATTCCCACACCATAAATGTTGCTATTATTGGAGATGTGGAATTATTATTCACATTTGGAAAGACATTAATTCTAAAGGATGTCATGCACACTCTAGAAATAAGAAAGAATTTGGTTTCAAGTTTTCTTCTCAATAAGGCAAGGTTCACTCAGTCTATAGGGGCAGATTTGTACACTACTTCTAAAAATGGCATGTTTAAATTGAATGTTGAAATCAATAAAATGTATCATTCTGCTTACATGTTGTGTGATTTTAATATTTGGCCTACTAGACTCTGTCATGTGAACAAACGTGTAAGACCCATAATTTTAAAGTACACTTTATGCATTTTTAGGTATTTTGGATTTTGGCTCGGAGGCTTTTTAGTCAAAGTTAATAATATTTTGGAGTTTATATGATCAAGAAGTTATTTTGATGCCGTTTAGATTTACTCGTCGATAAATAAATTAAAATAACTGCGGTGAATCTTTTACAAAGAATTTAATGCGTTATGGGTGAAATGGTAATTTAACAAATATCTAGATATTTTGAGATATTTGTTAAGTTATATTTAATATATATATATGTTTGGTTGGAGGGAAAAAGAAAGGAAATTAGAAGGAAGGAAAAGGAAAAGAAAAGGTTATATAAAGGAAAGAAGGAAATAGAAAGGAAGGAAAAACAAAGAAAGGAAAAAGAAAGGAAGGAAAATCTGATTTTTCCATCTTCTTCCTCTGTTACTCACGCGCACCAATTTCCTTCTTCTCCTCCATTTTCGTCCTTCTTTGCTTTCTTTCTTCAAGTTTAGAAACCCAAAGCTTGGTGAGTGTTAGGATAAGGATTTCTTAACTTCACTCTTCCTCTTTGATTCGAAAACGAAGAAAAACGGTATTAGAGATTCAAACACAAACCCCTCCGTTTCATCTAGATCTAAGCTTCGTTTCGCGAAGAGTTAGAAGGGAAAGTTGCTCACTACCACGCTACGGTGCTAGGGGACCAACTTGGAGGCGACATTGCGAGCAAAGATTTTTACCGGATTTACTCGCGGTACCGGAAACGCACGTTAAAGCTAACGTTAAGGTAAGGGCTCCTTCCAAACTTTTAGTTT
>NC_021162.2:26711940-26727135 GCF_000331145.2 Cicer arietinum | reverse complement strand
GAAACTCATGATGTTGTAGTAATTGTGTTATAAGTGTTAAGTGTTATGTTTTGGAATTTGGTGATAACATGTTTGATTGCAATACCATTTCGAAACCCATGATGTTGTAGTATTGTGTTATAAGTGTTAAGTGTTATGTTTTGGAATTTGGTGATAACATGTTTGATTGCAATACCATTTCGAAACCCATGATGTTGTAGTATTGTGTTATAAGTGTTAAGTGTTATGTTTTGGAATTTGGTGATAGCATGTTTGATTGGAATACTATTTCGAAACTCATGTTGTTGTAGCGATTGCGTTATCAGTGCTAAGTGTTAAGATTTGGGATTGTGTATGAATGTGATTGAATTAGTTTAAGTAGTTTAAGACTTAGAAATCGATTTGGTCATGCAGAAACTCAGCAGAACTGACCAAATCGATTTGGCAATCGATTGGCTCAGCAAAAGTCCTTATTTTGAGTTAGATAATCGATTGCTCAATTGATTTATCAATGCTTTGGTCAGTTATGTATTACTTGATGGTTTGAGAACTTCATTTTGAGTTCATTGTTAATTGGCAAGCATTATATGAACTTTTAGCATATGGAAAATCCTTTTAAGGTGCATTCTTAGTTGAAAGGTTATTTTGTGCATTTAAAACTTAAATGTTATGTGTTATCTGTTAATTTCGGTTGGTGACCCTTTACAATTATTGTGGAAATCTGGGCTTTGCCCTCAGATGAGAGTCAGGACGATCCTACCGGTTCGTACCTTACGGACGGGAATGGAGATGGGAACGCTTGACTGCAGCTATGTTAGGAGGATCTCACGGGGCGCGTGGAGATCACTCAGGGGGTTTAGTTGTCTTGTAAAATGATCAGATTAGGTTGACATAGAGGGATCAGATGTCTTTCTTTTGTATTGTATTTATTTTAAAATGAAAGACTGTACCTATACTAATATTGTCAGCTTGACATGTTATTTTCGATGGGTTACATGTACCAACTTTTGACGTGTAAATACTTTGGATTCGTATTTCAAAAACTATTTCGCTGCTTGTAAATTCTGTTGACTTAATCGTCGTTGTGTTACGACTGAAATATTTATCCAAGTGTATTTTACCTTATTTAATTCTCTGTTTTATTTTAATTCTTTTGAAAAAAAAAATACACCCTCGCTTAGAAAAATGGGGTGTTACAAACGTGTGATTTCAAACTTAAGTAACTTAGGGTTAATTCCAAAGTTATCTTTAAAGGATTTTGAAAACTGTGATTTTTGCAGTCAAGTTAAAATAACTAAGAGTTCACATAAATCAGTAGTTAGAGACTCTGAGCCTTTAGATTTAATACACTCTGATATATGTGAACTTGATGGGACGTTAACAAAAAATGGAAAACGTTATTTCGTCACTTTATTGACGATTTCTCTAACTACATTTTTGTATATCTAATGAAAAATAAGTGAAGCACTCGACATGTTTAAGATCTTTGCACCTGAAATTAATGAATAATAAAGCTGAAAGAAAGAAAAGAACTCTTATTGAATTAGTTGTTGCTATTATGCTTAACTCTTGTGCTGCATCTCATTGGTAGGGGAAATTATTTTAATTGTTTGCTATGTTTTGAATAGAGTTCCTAAATCTAAAAACAAAACATCTCCTTATGAGATAATGAAGAAAAGACAACCAAACTTGTCTTATTTTTGAACTTGGGATTGCCTAGCTTATGTTAGAATCCCCGATCCCAAGCAAATTAAACTCGTTAGTAAAGCCTATGAATGTGTATTCATTGGTTATGCAGTAAACAGTAAAGCGTATAGGTTTTATGACATAAGTGCGAAAGTGATCATAGAGACAATTGATGTTGACTTCTATGAAAATAAATTCCCTTTCAAATCGAGACATAGTGGGGGCAGCGAATTAAGTCACGTTCGTGTGATAAGAAGCACTGAAAGCAACAAGCAAAGTCAAACAAAAACTCGAAGAATCAAGATAGTAAGAATTGCTAAATATTATGGACCCGAATATATGGCCTATAATATAGAAGAGGATCATGCAAATCTTAAAGAAGCTTTGTCGTCATTGGATGTAGATTTATGGCAAGTAGCTATAAATGATGAAATAGATTCTCTAGAGTCTAATAAGACCTGGCATTTAATAGACTTGCCTCATAGTTTCAAACCAATAGGTTGTAAATGGATCTTGAAAAAAAAACTAAAACCTGATGGAATTGTTGATAAATACAAGGCACTCCTTGTAGCAAAGGGTTTTAGACAAAGAGAAAATATAGATTTCTTCGACACTTTTTCACCAGTCACTAGAATAACATCCATAAGGGTACTCATATCACTTGGGGCTATTCATAACCTGGTGATACACTAGATGGATATTAAAACATCTTTTTTAAATGGTGACTTAGAAAAAGAAATTTATATCGAACAACCTGAAGGTTTTAAAATTCACGGACAAGAAGACAAGGTCTGTAAGTTAGATAAATCTTTGTATGGTCTTCAACAAGCTCCTAAGTAATGGCATGAAAGATTTGATAACTTGATTATATATAATGAGTTTAAAGTGAATGAAAGTGACAAATGTATTTATTACAAATTACAAAATGGCATTTGCAGTATCATATATCTCTATGTAGACGACTTACTCATATTTGGTTCAAACATTCATGTTGTAAATAATGTGAAATCATTATTACTCGGTCAAAAAAGAAAATTTATTTGGATCAGTCACCTTATATTGAAAAGATCATAAGGAAACATAAATACTTTGATTATAAATCTGCTTGCACACCATATGATCCAAGTGTGAAACTTTTCGAGAACACTAGTGAAGGTGTTAGAAAAACTGAATATGCAAGCATCATTGGAATCCTCAGGTATGCCATTGATTTTAATAGACCTGAAATTGCCTACGTCGTGAGATTGTTGTGCAGGATTACTAGTAGACCCAATATAAAGCATTGGCACTCTAACGGAAGAGTCACGAGATACCTAAAAAGGACCATGAGTCTCGGATTACATTATCAAATATTTCCTGTCGTTTTTGAAGGATACAATGATGCTCATTTGAACACCTTATCAGATGACTCCAAAGCAACCAGTGGCTATATTTTCAGTATAGTCAGTGGTGTTGTATCTTGGAAATCGAAGAAACAGACTATACTAGCTCAGTCCACTATGGAGTTTGAAATGATAGTACTAGCTACTGCTAGTGAATAAGCGAGTTGGTTAAGCCGTCGTTCCATATTTGTTTAAGAGGTAATAATGAGTGTGTTTGTTTCAGAAAAAAGAAAAATCTATTATTTGATACAAAAAATTATTTTTTAGGGTTTTAAAGGATATTTGTTTCATATTTCTTAAAAATTATTTTAAGTAGGCTTTTAAGTAGGCTTCCAGGCCAGGCCAAATAAAAAGCCTATGATAGGTCGTAGGCCAGACTTAGGCCTAAAAAATAAATCGTAGGCCAGGCTCAGACCTTTCAAAGCCTGGCCTGGTCTGACCTATTTCCACCCCTAACTTCCCTCTCAAGCTTATACTTTTATCTCTTAATTTGTCGTTTAAGTTGACAAAAAAAATTGTTCAATGCTCGAGATATTTTCACCCAAAAAAATGATCGAGCTAACAATATGTCTGATGTTTCTTTTAATTTTATCAAGATCTCTAGTTTAAGATTGAATTTAGGCATGCAACATTAAAAAATTTGAGTTTGCCATTGATTTAAGTTCCACAAGGATCGAGAGAATAATCTTTGCAATTTAATGCATAGGACACTTAATTTACATAAAACAAATGTTTTTTCATATAAGTTTTAGGCTTCAATTGGCTTTATTGCAGTCTCGTCATCAATTCACTTCAATTGTCTTCGTATTTTGAAATAATAGTTTTAGTTTCTACCTCATATACTTGAACTATAAAATAATTATATGACATATTTTAAATGACATGACATATAATCTCACGATGTAAAACTATCTAGATGTATTAATTATTTGTATGTCATTAATTAAATTACAAAAATGAATAATTTCAAAAGTTAAAACTGAAGTTTTTAAATGATTTTGTGACAATTTTATAAATGTCAATCATTTTACTTCATCATATCATATACCACGTCAGATTTTGTCAGATTTTGAAAATCTAAAAGTGAGACCAAAATTGTCAGATTTGAAATATGAAGATCAATTTCATAAATTGGTAAAAATAGAGGGACTATAACTACAATTAAACTTAAATGTTATTAGTCCATACTAACATTTTGGATTAAAAAAACTACTATTTGCTATTTTAAATAAATAAAATTAAACTGTAGATTTGTAAATTTCATTTTAGATGTAGATTAACAACCTACACATTTTTATTTTGACAAAAAACCATCTTTACTATTTTAAATAAGTAATATTGAAGGGTAACTTCATAAATTTTATTTTAATTATTTCTAAATTATTCACATGAAACAAAACATAGTTTTTTTGTTCAAACAACCAAACATAATGTGAAAAAAGAAATTGTCATAATGCCATGTTGTTATTATGTTAAGCCCATAATTTATTATTTCATTTGAATGAAAATCTCAAAACTTTAAAATCAGTTAAACCATATGCATGTGACCGAAAATGTAAAAAGTCGGAAAAAAATGTTAAACAGAAACAACAATAAAATAATTCAATTGAAACAACATCAAAAATAATAAACCATGAAACAACAATAAAATAGTGAACGTAAGGGATAAAAATTGGAGAGATAAAAAAATAAATTTATTGTGATGTTTAAAAAATATCGACAAAAGTTTACGTTTTTATTATTTAGGCTATATAACACGAGTGATCTTTGAACTTAATTTTAGTTAACGTTTTAGTCATTTATTTATTTTTTCTCGATTTGGTCTTGTATTTTAATTTCAAGAGACAATTTGATATTTTATGTTTTAAAATGTCAATAATGTTATCTTTTTTTTTTTTGCAAAAATTAAAAAAATTCATAAAAAAATTTAAACAAAATCCATAAAATTAATTATCATCCTCAATATAATGCAAATTTTATGAAATTCATAACTAAATCTTTAAATAAACTTATATTTTCATCTCTAACAACATCAAATAAAGAATGAAAATATGAGCTTATTTGAAGATTTGAGTGACAAATTTGATGAAATTTGTATTATATTGAAGAATATAATTAATTTTATGGGTTTTGTTTGAAAATTTTGATGAATTTTTTGAATTTTGTAATAAAAATGATAACATTGTTGACATTTTAAAACATAAAAAATCAAATTGTCACTTAAAATTAAAATAAAGAATCAAATAAAAAAAAATAAATAACTAAAACGTTAACAAAAATTAGATCAATCACTGAAGACCTACATCAAATATCTAGTTGTAACAAAGAAATTGAGAGAAAATATAAGAGAAAATAAGATTCCTCTGTTCTTTTCAACAAAAAAATGATTACAAGGCACTTCTCAATATATATACAAATCAGATAGAGAAGTAGCACCTAATCGTTGCTGCTTAGTCAGCATTAACTACACTAACTAATTAACAAACTCATATAACCACAGTAAACCACCAAGTGATTTCAACGTGTACAGTGCAAGATAGTTTTGAAAATATCTATGTAAACGGGTTTAAATTTTAAAAGCTAACGGGTTCAAATTTTAAAGGCTAAATTGGTTGAAAAATGGATCAATGTTGACTTAAAAATAAATTTATTAACATTTAAAGAAAATATGAAATAACATGCTGAGAATTTTAAGCCAACGTTAATTAATCTATATGAATTTAAAGGAACTTGAATGAAAAGTAAAGAATGTAAAAATAATGGAAGTTAAATTGCATGTAAATAATTAAAATTGCAAGTACAACTAAATGAATTAGATGACTCTATTCGAAATATCCACATAATTGAAATGGTTTGAATGTAAAAATTACATAAAGTTACATGAATTTAAAGACATGGAAGACATACTTAAATTATGGAAAACTTGAGTCCATTTTTGGATTAAGAGTGAGCTTTAGACATCAAGTACTTAACTCTTAGAAGACACTAAGTAACTTCCACTTCAGTGACACGTCACGTTTGTTGTGGTTATTTCTTTTGAACTATTTTCAGCAAAAATTTGCTTTGGGCCAACACATACACAACCTTTGGGCCTCCGTGGTTGTGGACAGTCATGCAAGCCCATATTCTCTTTAAAGGTTCCTTTTGATTGATATCAAATTTAATGTTTGAATTAAATAAAAATTAATATTATATTTTTTTTAGCAAAAATATCATTTTTTGTTAGCATCAAGTTATATAACCTTAATTTGCTAATTAACAACCTTGTAAAGAAAAAATTATTTGCGCTTGAATTTATTTATAAAGAAATAAGAGAAGTCGTAGGTTGAATTTTCTCTTTAACAAAATTAATTAACAACTAATAATTAACGCTAACTGTTTTATACTAAAAACCTATAGAAAAGAAAAATACAAAGAGACCAATCTTTTAATTATATTTTGTTTTTTTAACTTAGAGATAGTTTATAAGCTTTGGTCGCTGCATAATTCTGCCAGCGTTAGTGTGGCCCATGCTAACAATGTGTGGACTTGGTGGTGGTGACACTCACATGGAGGGGTGTTTGGTGCTGTAATTTGTGATTTGCATTTCAAAAATAAAAAAATAAGTGATGAGAGTGGGTGCACAAAGACGTATGTGAAGATAAGTCAATTGGAAGGTGGAATAATAGTCATCTTGACCCAGCAGGCAACAGAATTTTTCAGCAAACCTATGCAAGGAAAAGGACAAAATCCAAGTTATAAGGTTTATGTGTTTTGGTTGCTTTGTAATTAATATATTTAATTTTAATTTTTTATATATTAATTTTTTATTTATATTTAATTTTATTATAACTTAAAATATTAATTTAAACAAATTTTTGCAGCAACCAAGATTGTTGAACATTATATTGATTTGGATCCATTTGCAAAAAAAAAATTAAAAAAAATAATATGATAAATAAAAAATGTTGTTAATAGAAACTTAAAGAAATTGTATAATAAAAATTGTGAAAGAAAAATTAAAAGTAAGAAAACAAACTATTCCAATAAAAAGAAAATGGATTTCATATACAAATTAATGGTAAAAAAAAATAATAGTAATAAATTTATTATTGTTAAATTGTGAAAATATTGTTTTTTCATGAAGTAACTATTATGTCAGTTTGGCCCAACTTCAATTGTGAATTTGTAAAAAACTGAATTTTACGTGACTCTGCGCTGGCAGAAGAAGAGAGTTAGCCACCGTTAGAGTTGCTATTAGATATCACTTAAGAATTTTACACACATATTAAAAAATATAATAATAAAAAAAGAGATATATCATTATACCAAACTATTAATCTTAATTATTGACGAAAGTATAATAATATTTTGGAAATTAGGTATTATCATTTATCAATACAAAAGTATAATAATATTTTAAAAATTATGTATAAAATTATCATTTGAGGGTAGTATAGAAAGAAAAAAATTAAAATTTTATTAAAAATTGTGAATGGCATTTATTTTGAAATAACTTTTCTACTAAAGTGACATTTATTGAACAAATTTTTTTATTAAAGTGACATTCATTGTGAGACACAGGGATTACATTTCAAATGATTTAAAAAAAGTTGAATTAGTATGGATCCTGTCATTAGTGTAATGAAGCAATATTAGTGAAAAAAAATATGTTTTATTTATTTATAAAGAGCCGTACTTATTTCAAATTTATAGAAATTACATCAATTATCAATGAGGGTTGGGTCTAGCAGAAGGGATTAGACTCCCACAACGGAGTGAACTCGAGTTTGAATTCCTATTGAAAAACCAAAAATATTTTCCCCCTCTTTGAGGGTTACCTCTAGTAGATGGGAGCCTATGAGAAACTAAAATGGAGGGTTTCCTCCTCTTTGTACCAAAAAAAGAAAAGAAATTATCTCGACCAACAATCAAAGTTGCTAAAAACGAAAATGATGAATCTGCGAACAAACTCATTACATAATTAAAATTGCTAAAAACGAAAATGATTAATATGCGAACAAACTCATTACATCAAGGTTAATAACATTAAACAAAAAAAAATCTACAATTGTGATAAATCTTACAAATATGTTACAAATAAAGTGTCTGAAATATTCATGTATTTAGAGTTGTAACTTCGAAAACGTCAAAATAATTGATTGAATTTGTTCTATCAATCTAAATTAAATGAATATTGCATCAAGATAGAAAATTAAAATAACACTATACTAGACCGCAAATAAATATGTCACACTAAGACAAAAAAATCACACACAAATTATATATATATATATATATATATATATATCAATTATTGAAATAAAATAAAATAAAAAATTATTTTAAGTGAATTTGAACCAAAAGAAAGATGTGGAACGGCGGATTCGGAGATGCTCACATGTTCACACACTATAATATTAACACATGTTATAAGGCATTATTTTTCATGCCTTTTACTATACATATACATATTTTATTGCAAAATATTTTATGAACTATATACTCCCTCTCATTGTTATGCAGTAAAAATTATATTATTTTATCGCGTCCATAAACATATCAGTCTGTTATGTACATTGATCATCAACCACAGTCAAGTTTAAAAAGTTATGTATAATTTGTACTACTGTGTATTGTTCTTTCCAATAAATATTTTGTGAAACACCTCTTATTATTTTAATTACTAAATTATTCACTTTTTCTCTCTCATAAACAAACCTTCAATTACCTCTTACAATGAACTCAAATACTTGAAAATCCATTTATAGATTGATATAATTAGTTAATTTTTGTTTATATTAAATAAAAACTATAAAGGTGTTTCATATAGCTTTATGTTCAAGACATGAAAGTTACATTAATTATTAAAAAGAATAACTAAATAACTTTAAAAAATAGACTCAAATATACTACTTGATATTTATTTTCACTTATTCACAAGTTTAGTCTCTCTATATTTTTAAATGTTAATTAAAGTCCTTCAATTTTTTAAATTTCAGAAATTTTGTCCACTTCTAACTTATTTTTGCAAATGTATCAATTTTGTCATAAGTTTTTCTTTTCATCTTATATTTTTAAGAAATACTATAAAGCTATAAAGACATAGAAAATAAAATAATAAGATTTAACTTTCATGTTTATTGCTAAGTCATTTTGTGCCTCTTAACAAATTATTCAATTTTAACACATTGGCAAAAAATAAGGATTTATCTAATTTGAATCGAGTTATAAAAGTCGTCCTCACTATTTTTAGTAATTTAAATAAAATATTATATTTGTTCTTTAAAAATAATATTGGTTCCTATCTAAAAAATTAGATGTCAAAGATCATTTTTACAATTTTTTAGGTATTGATACTTTATCATCTTTTGATAAAACAACCAACTTAAAAATATGTGAACATTTCACACGACTCTTGATCAATTTAGATATGAAACAATAACTAAGAGATCACATTTTTGTTGAACATGAATGGTATGTATTTTTTGTTTACATTGATTATGAAGAAGAAGAAAAAAACCATTGTTTAAGGAATTCTATAAGGTTGTAGGGCATTTCTTAGACAATTGTCAAAAAGTTCTAATGATCATAGAATAGCTCAATCAATAGAAAAAATTGTAGCGGTGACGAAGTTGATTGAGAAGTATGTTCCTAAAAATATTGTTGCTCTAGACAAAGTTGCAACTGAAGGTACAACCAAGAAACCAATTGTGTTTATTAACTTTTCTTTTGTTGATTATGTCCTCAATGTGAATTAGAAGGTAACACTGTTATTTAAGAATTGTCTCCCCTGATTAAGATAAAATCGAAAAGAGTCGAGTCCAAGCATTTGATTTGGATTTAGCTGAAGAAGTGGTAGCAGAATCACTTTCTTTAAAAGAAGATGATGTCAAGTTACGTCAGAAAACAAATGTAATTCACGAGGTATTTGAATTTAACTTATCAAATTCAGGAAAAATACACATAACAATAAAGAGAAGATTATCCAAATATGTGTACTCTAGGTTCTTGGAGAATACTTTCCAAAATTATCAGATTTATTGAGAAGAAAATTTACATTCAAGAGATTTGGTGAATGTTACGACATATCCAAATATTATTATCAACAATGACAATATACATCACATGATTGCTCATGATTTGAGCGTTTGGTAAATTTTTTTAAGGATAGAGATGCTAAAGATTTGCAAAATGGTTTTACTACCACTAAAAAATATTTTATAAAGGTGATTTCTACAACAAATAATAATTATACATAAATTATAGTATATTATTTTTGCAAAGGATCAACAAACTCACCAGATTTGAGAAATATTCTTATGCTTTTATTTTTTCTTTTTTAATCTAGTGCTATTTTTGGTTTATGTCTCCCATTTTCTGTTTTTTCCTTTCTTTTTAATTAATTTTTAGCTTAAAAACTCTAAATTCAATGGTAAATTTTTTTTTTTGAAATTCTAAAAACTTGATAGCTATATTTTTATATTTAAAAGCGAGAAGACTAAAATTATGAATCAATAAAAATAGATATCAAATGTGTATTTAAAAAAATATATTAAATACATATAAAAATATTATAAATAAATTTACCAATTAATTTTATTTTAACCCCAAAATGCTTGAATGAGATTCATATATTTTATAGTTTTTTTTTTCCTTTACAAAAGTATGATAAAATTATTAAGTATCAATTATTTGACGTTGTTTTAAGTAACTGATGTTGACATTACCACGTGGAACACGCGCGATTTTATTTTATTTTTTATGCGCAATACCACATCACGCACGTTATTTTATATTTATTTATTTACCGCAAATTCTAGGCTGGTCCACATTTATAGTTTACCGATATCAAAGTTTAAAAATTATAATGGTAATTAACAATATTTTTCAAAATTTTAAATTAATATCTCGTAATTTTTACAATTGAGATAATAAATTTGTTAATGTAATTTAATGAATTGAATTATGGTATATATATATATATATATATATATTTCTTTTTTATGAATTAAATTATCGTTTTCTTTATTATAATGATTTAGAGAATTTTTAATTTGCTCTAATTTTTTTATTAGAAAATAATTAAATAATATTAGTAAGACATTTTTCTTATAAAAAATAATGCACTTTTTAAAACATATTTTTCGATTTATTATCTTTGTTTGGTTAAAATACACATAAATTACACTAAATTTATATAAAATTCACATATTTTAATAACACTTATTTAAATTTTAACTAATTCAATAAAATATGTTAAAAAGTATATATTAAAGAGTATATTAAAAATATTTTACCTTTCCTCAAAAAAATTAAAATAAATAAATAATTCTTCAATCCAATATAAAGAAGACATTCAAACTCATTAATCAATTATATAAAATGTACGTATCGAATAATGTCCTCCCACTTATGCATGTAACCATGTGACAAGTTTTTGGTTGAAGTGACAAAAAAACCCCACTGTGAAATGAAAATAAAAAGCCAAAATTACAATGAAACATTTATATTATATATACTAAATAAAAATAAATAAATATTAAAATTTATAACTTTGTTGTAGATGCTAAAAAAAAACATGTAATGTAGATCTATATTTATGCATCCCAAAAACAGATATATTTATCTGACTTTCTTAAAATCGTGGAGCTAGTTAAGTGAGTTTTTATTTTTATTTTTATATCACTAAGTAAACAATACCAAAAAAAATCAACAAAAGTGAAAAAAAGGAAGACAATTTTTATTACGAGCCACGTAAGACATATAAAAGTAGTAAATAAAATGGCAATCCTATTATGAAATGGAAATTTTATTATTATACTTGGATAAACTTTCAACGATTTATATAGTAGTGTTAATCTCCATGTTTTTTTATTGAAAGTTTAATTCAGTTTAATAAAAAAAAAAATTCATTTCAAATGAGATTGTCATTTAGAAACACACATTTGCCTGTTAGGATCAACACTAAAATAAAAACTTTCCTTTTATATAAATTTATTTTTGAGTGAGTATAAATAAGATCATAGATAAGACACTAAAGAACTAAAGTATAGTGAAATATTTAATAATCTCTTTAGTGATTGAGATATCTTTCTTGTAGAATTTATTTACAACTTTATTGATATAATTCTTTTGTGAAGATCCAATAATATCTTGAGAATGATTATCACAATGCCTATATATAATAGGCATCTCTAAGATCTTTTATCACTAAACTTTTATTTAAGATATTTTGGTTTCGTGCAATAACATTATATCATTGTTGACTAAATATAGTAAATCCAACAAATTATACTAGAAATATAAATTAATCTCATTGACCTTATGACACTACAAGAAAACACTCATTTTGTGGCCAACTTTATAAATATTTTGTGGTAAAAAAAACTCTCACAAATTACTGACCGAAAAACCCTCACAAATACTAAAATTCAAATTGGTCTTTATTTGTGGCTGAAAAAGCTCTCACAAAAGACTACAATTTCAGCTGGATTTTGTGGCTGCCTAAGCCCTCACAAAATCACAACGTTGTCATTTTGTGAGAGTCTAGGCCGCCACAAAATCCAGCTACAATTATAGTGCTTTGTGAGGGCTTTTTCAGCCACAAAATCACCCATTTATGAGAGTAAAGGCCGCCACAAAGGCAAGTCAGTTGTGGCCGCCCAGACCGTCACAAAATCAGTGGACTGTTGCACTTTGTGGCTGCAAAGGCCGCCACAAATGCCCAATGTGCCGTTGCACTTTGTGGCTGCTTTGGCCGCCACAAAGGATCAAGAATTTTCTATAAATATCACTCCACTTTTCTTATCATTTTTCATTTCTACCTTCTCTCTAAACTTTATTTCTAATTTTTTTCTCCATCTTCTCTCTACAAAAATTATTTTTCCAAGCTTTTTCTCTACTATCTTGAATTTTGATAAGTTTATATTATATATTTAGTTTTTTAATTTTAATTTTAATTTGAAGTTATTTATTTAATGAATATCATTTAATTTTTATTTTGATAGTGGTGATATTGTGTTTACTTCAAAGAGTTCTCAGTTGTGTGAAAGCTTCAAATCAGACACTACCCGACATTAAGTTAGTATTTTATACATTTTAAATATAGATTAGTAAAATATGTGATATTATAAATATAAGATATTTTTATATTATTTTTAAAATATATAAAAAGTTCGTTATTCGAAATGTTAGTATAGATTTGTTTAAAAAAAATAGAAATTATGTTGTTTACATAATATATGATAAATAAAAATTTGAAACACATGTAAAACTTATTGATTTTAATATAACTATTTTTTAAAAAAGATTATTAAACTTGACGATATTAAAATTTGCTGTTAGTCATTAAAAAGAGTTGTAGTTGAATTCGTACAAAAAATTTATATACTTTAATAGTCTCTATCTTAATAATTATCAGTATGTTCCGTCATCTTCACATCAACTTCCTCAACCCCAACCAGATCAAACTCCATACCGACCAACTATGCCAACAACTGGCTTGATCAGACTACATTTAAATCAACCTCAACCAGCTATGGCTCCTCCTTCGACTAGTGGTGGTGTAATTGAAGATGAAATCCAATTTCAAACCATGATGTCTCCTCCAACACAAATTAATAATACTTTTGAGGGACTTCTGTCGTCGGGTAACATTCCAACAAATAATGATGGATGGAGTGAAGTGATTGATCAGAGGAATTATCACGATGATTGATGTACTTCAATAATATTTGATAATTTTATTTTTGGTTTGTATGAACACATTATATCTTGCCTTATTTAATTATGGTGTGTTTAATTTTTGATTTGTATGACATGATTTATTTATTTTAGAATATTTTATTTGGTTTGGTGGTAATTACTTTAATTAATATTAATATTATATTTTTATATATAATAGTTATTTTAAATTTTAAATTTAATTTAAATATTATATTTTAAATTTAATTTAAATTTTAATTAAATTGTAATATTAAATTTTAAATTTTAAATTTTAAATTTTAATTTTATTGATATTAATTTATTATATATAATATCATTTTTTAATATTAATTTTGAATTTAATAAAATTATTTTTTTAATAAAGTCAAAATTTTGTGGCGGCCTAAGCCCTCACAAAATATTTATTTTTTAATTCGTTTCGTCCTTTGTGGCGGCCTAATCTCTCATAAAAGCAGACTTTTGTGGCGGTCTGGGCCTCCACAAAAGCTTTATTTTATATACCAGCTTGAACATTTGTGGCCGCCAAAGCTCTCACAACAAGAGGCATTTGTGGCGGCCTAAACCTTCAAAAAACGAGGAATTTGTGGTGGCCTTTGCCCTCACAAATAGTAACAAAAAAATTCAAATTTTGTGGCTATTTTGGCCGCCACAAAGGTTTGTGACTAGCTTATTTGTGGTTGTCTAAGGCCGCCATAAATATCTCTTTTGTGGTTGCTTTCCCTCCTTTGTGAGGGCTTTTGGCCCTCACAAATTCCATGAATTCTTGTAGTGTGATACAACAATTAACTAACTAGGCTTACTTGTTAACTTGTAGATCAATTACATAAGACTTACAAATCATTTACTGTATCTATTGACATAAGGCTTTATTTAATTGTACCAAATTGTTTCATAAATATTGTCATTTAAAAACATTGTCTTGACACCCATCTTATGAAGCTCTAAAAAATCATAATGTGAAACGAGTGTTGTAACCGTCTTAATAGAGTCTTTCAAAAATACCAAACAGAATATCTCTTTACAATCAATCATTTGCGACTGCTTATGGTTCAGTTCTTGAGGGTGGTGATTGTGATCATCATAAATAATATTATGAACTTAATTGGGAGGAAGCACAATAATATCCTTACGAGGGACAAAATTTGCTACAATAATATCAACTATATGAATTGATTTAAAATTGATTCTTCTTAACTCAATTTTATTCTTTTGACCATATCTCTCCTCAAAGAACTTTGTATTTATTGTCTCAAAAAATTATTTAACTTGGGACTAATATATATATTGTCGCGGCCTAAAATTTCGAGTGTTTCTCGAATTCAATGGAGTCGCCACCAAAATTTATTTTAAAATAGGGAAAATATTGGGAAAACCTTAAAAATAAAAAAAATGGTCCTTGAAACCAAATTTTGAGTTCGGGAGTCGATTATGCGTAGGGAAG
>NC_021162.2:26698887-26711270 GCF_000331145.2 Cicer arietinum | reverse complement strand
AAATAAAATAAAATAAATGAATAAATAAAGAGAGTTTTAGAACTATCAAGTTGTACTACTTGTGTCCTAACAACTCAAAGATTAAAAATAGTTACATCTAATAAATAAGTCGATTTTTAATCTAATAAATAAGTCGATTTTTTAGGTTAGTTCATTAAAATAAATAAATGAATGAATAAATAAATAAATAAATAAATAGAATAAAATAAAATAAATTAAAATAAATAAAATAAAATAAATGAATAAATAAATAAAGAGAGTTTTAGAACTATCAAGTTGTACCACTTGTGTCCTAACAACTCAAAGATTAAAAATATGTCGCATCTAATTAATCGTTAATGAAATATTTATTTATATTTTTTATGAAATTTTATTTTTATTTATGAAAACAAAGTGATTTTGAAATCCATATAAAAAAGAAGAAACAAATGGGCTGAAACATGAAACAAATGGGTTTGCCTTTTTTTTTTTTATGATGGGCCCAAATTAAACCAAGTTTAAGATAGCACAAAAATAACTAAAAGAAACAGGTAACCCTAAAAAACCCTAGATGTGGCCGTTGTTGGTGTTTACAGAAAACAAAAGTAGAGCATTGGAGAGATAGAAGCAACAAAGAAAGAAGGAGAAGGAGACGAAAAGATACCGAGATGAGGCCGCGAGACGGAGAGGAGACCAAGGAGGAATGTACGGTCGCTCCAAAAGGCACCGGTTCCGACGACAACGATGACAATATGAAGGTTTGGGTTTTTCTCCTTTTGTCTATTCTTTCGTTTTTACACACAAATTGGATATTTTGTTAACTGTAATGTTTGCTCTTCTGATGAGTATTAGTATATTTTTCTATCAATCATTTCATGTTTCAAAACATTCAAACTAACAACTCTCTTTAATTTTTTACCGATCTCGCCTCTACCTCTGCCTGTTTTTCTTTTATCAAACTTAAAAGAAGATGTATTTATAGAGTCTTTTATATGTTTGGTCGTTTTCTGGTCTGCCTTGGTCCTTATCTATCTATTTCCTGTTTGATGTTTCATTTCCTTTGCTCATCATCTGCGTTTTTTCTACACCTCTGATGCATTCATGGTTTTGACTTATTTGTTTTGATCTGTTCTGTTGCTGAGCTTTAATTTGTCCCTTAGTTTATTTTTTAAACTCAAAATTTTGTCTCTTTGTTCTGCACAAAGTGTACCAAGACTGACTTAAAAAAAAAAGTTGTTATGTTTCTCTAATTAGTTACAAACCAAAGGTCAATGACATTGCATCTGAAACAGAAAGGCAGCAACAAAACAGAGCCAAACACTGCATCAGAAACAGAGAGGCAGAGAGGCAACAACAGCAACAAATTAAAAATTATTGTAATTTAATTTAGTTTGGTTTAAATCTTATTGTAATTTAATTTGATTTAATATTTATGGTTGCAATTTGATTGTAATTGTAATTTGATTTAATTTTAGAATTGTAATTGTAAACTGATTTGGTATTGTAAATTGATGAGCCTAATTACTTTATTTCCCTTTTTAATATATGTTTCCTTTTTGATTTATTTTTAAAGAAATTGGATAAAATTAGGGTACTACAGCTGCCCCTATTTAATTATATTTTACTTGAAAAATATGAAAATATGAATAACAATGGTATTCGTTTTCATGTTATTAGGTAAAAGATAAGTAAATATAAGGACCTAAATTTTGTCCAATAACAAACACATGTATTAAAGTGCATTTGAAATGTTAAAGTGAGAATGATGCAAATTTTTTTAGATATGCAGAATAATCGTCTTCGGATTAATTACCGATGCGTAGATCGACAGAAATAAAGATGATCGTCTTCGGATTGGTTGCCAATGCATAGATCTATTGAAATGAAAATGATCGTGTTCGGATTGGTTACCGTATGGATCTATAGAAATTAAAAATGATCGTCTTCGGATTGGTTACCGATGCGTAGATCTATAGAAATGAAAGTGACCATCTTTGGATTGTTTACCGATGCGCAGATCTACAGAAATGAAAGTGATCACCTTCAGATTGGTTACCGATGTGTGGATCTATAGAAATTAAAAGTGATCGTCTTCGGATTGGTTACCGATGTGTGGATCTATAGAAATTAAAAATGACCGTCTTCGGATTGGTTACCGATGCGTGGATCTATAGAAATTAAAAATGATTGTCTTCGGATTGGTTACCGATGCGTGGATCTATAGAAATTAAAAATGATCGTCTTCAGATTGGTTACCGATGCATAGATCTACAGAAAAAATGATCGTCTTCAGATTGGTTACCGATGCGTAGATCTATAGAAATTAAAAATGATCTTCTTCGGATTGTTTACCGATGCGTAGATCGTAATTGGTCCAATCTTGAAGGTAGATAAAGAGGGGGAATAACTATGATATTTGCAATTCAAATGATAAGGTATGAACGATTCATGCGTGTGTAAGGTAAAGTGTCAATGAAGATGCATGGATCATGTGAGTATGAGTAAATTATGTAAGGTTTATGTGTCATGCATTATAGATAAATTTTGGTTCTTTTCTTTGATTCCCCGATCCTTATGCTCTTTTCCGTCCCAAGATTCAGAAGATAACAACCATTTTTTTTGCATGACGACTCCAGTATGTCTCGTGTGACCGCTTTTTTGAGGCGAAGCAAAATCTGTTGTTTAAAATGATTACCCTCCTTATTATTTTTCACACACTCATATATCTAGAGAATCAAACGAGTTCCCGTGTATATATTTTTCAAATGTCAAAATATTTAAAATATTTTTATATTTTCACATATTTCAAATTCCAACATTTATTATCATAAAACAGTGACATAGAGCTATCATTCTTTTTTCTTCTATGAGATTTAATTGGTCAAATCGTGATTGAACCCACTCAGCCTCTTCCAGTTTTGTTTCCATCAAGACTCTGATCGAGGGAATTTCAACTTCAATGGGAAGTACCGCTTCCATTCCATACACCAATGAGAAAGGAGTTGCCCCTGTTGAGGTACGAACAGAGGTTCTATAGCCATGTAATGCAAAGGGAAGCATTTCATGCCAATCCTTATACGTCTCCACCATCTTTTGTATGATCTTCTTGATATTCTTATTTGCTGCTTCTACAGCTCCATTCATTTTCGGACG
The DNA here is from genome assembly GCF_000331145.2 of Cicer arietinum. Taxonomy (NCBI): domain Eukaryota; kingdom Viridiplantae; phylum Streptophyta; class Magnoliopsida; order Fabales; family Fabaceae; genus Cicer; species Cicer arietinum. The sequence goes on along the minus strand of NC_021162.2, from coordinate 26,708,138 downwards.
ATATGGCGAAGAATTATGGTGCTGAATTTTGAAACTATCACACAACTCTTTCATCATTTTGTTATTCAAATTAGTCGCGTTATCAGTGATTATCTTGTTTGGTAAGCCATATCGACAAATCAATTCTCTTTTGATGAATTTGACAACCACACTTCTCGTCACATTGGCATAAGAAGCGGCTTCAACCCATTTTGTGAAGTAATCAATAGCTACCAAGATAAACCGGTGACCATTGGAAGCTTTTGGCTCGATGAGGCCAATAACATCCATCCCCCACATTGAAAACGGCCATGGTGATGTTAAAACATTCAAAGAGGTGGGCGGTACATGTACTCTATCAGCATATATTTGACATTTGTGACATTTCTTTACGTGACTAAAACAGTCGGATTCCATGGTCAACCAATAGTAGCCAGCCCTCAAGATTTTTCTTGCCATTGTGTGTCCATTTGCATGAGTTCCAAAAGAACCTTCATGAACCTCTTGAATAATTTTCTCTGCTTCAGCTTTATCCACACATCTGAGGAGAACCATATCATGATTCCTCTTATAAAGCACATCACCATTTAAGAAAAAGTTCATTGACAACCTTCTCAAAACCCTCTTGTCGTTCTCTGAAATACCTGATGGATATTCCCTATTCTTAACATAGGATTTGATATCATAAAACCATGGTTTGCTATCAAGCTCTTCTTCTATCGATAAGCAATATGCTGGATTATCCTTTTGTTGAATTTTTATGACCGGCACATCCTGACCGACGCTTATTTTGAACATTGATGATAATGTGGCCAAGGCATCAGCCAGTTGGTTTTCTTCTCGAGGAATATGGTGAAAAGTGATATGCTCGAAGTTTTCTACCAATTCTTTGATATGTGTATGATACAGAACCAATTTGGAATCTCGAGTTTTCCACTCTCCTTTTGTTTGATGGATAACTAAAGATGAGTCTCCATATACCTCAAGAACTTTTATCTTTGACTCAATGGCTGCTTTAATGCCCATGACACATGCTTCATATTCTGCAATATTGTTTGTGCAATCAAAACACAATCTAGCCGTAAATGGAGTGAACTGGTTCTCCGGAGAAATCAAAATTGCCCCAATTCCATGACATAACACATTAGAAGCACCATCAAACACCAACATCCATTTTTCTTTATCAAGTGATTCATTCTCTTCAAATAAAGTCATGATGCCTTCATCGAGGAATTCACACTGCATTGATTGATAATCTTCTACAGGTTGTTGGGCCAAATACTCTGCTAGGGTACTTCCTTTTATAGCTTTTTGTGTAACGTATACCAAATCGTATTCTGATAACAACATCTGCCAACGGGCAATCCTTCCAGTAAGACCAGGTTTCTCAAAGATATACTTAATTGGGTCCATTTTAGACACCAACCAAGTTGTATGACATAACATGTATTGCCTTAACCGTCGAGCAGCCCATGCTAATGCGCAACATGTTCGTTTAAGTAGTGAATACCTCGTTTCATAGCTAGTGAAATTTGTGCTCAAATAATAAATAGCATGTTCTTTCTTACCAGATTCATCATGCTGCCCCAATACACAACCCATTGAATCGTCAAGTACTGTCAGATACATAATAAGAGGTTTCACAGGAACATGAGGCACTAAGATTGGAGGTTTTGACAAGTACTGTTTAATCTTTTCGAAAGCTTTTTGACAATTATCATTCCATTCAACCTTTTGGTCTTTGCGCAACAACTTGAAAATTGGCTCGCATGTAGCGGTGAGATGCGATATGAACCTGGCAATGTAATTCAATCTGCCCAAAGAGCCACGAACTTCTTTTTTCGTGCGTGGAGCGGGCATTTCTTGTATTGCTCTTACTTTATCTGGATCCACTTATATCCCTTTTTGACTACCGATAAACCCAAGTAACTTGCCTGATCTTACACCAAAAGTGCATTTAGCAGGGTTTAAACGGAGTTTGAACTTCCTTAGTCGCACAAACAACTTTTGAAGGTTAATAACATGTTCTTCTTCGGTCCGAGATTTTGCAATCATATCATCCACGTAAACCTCTATTTCCTTATGCATCATGTCATGAAACAAAGTTACCATTGCTCTTTGATAGGTTGCCCCAGCATTCTTCAATCCAAATGGCATCACTTTATAACAGAAAGTCCCCCATTGTGTAATGAATGTAGTTTTCTCCATATCTTCGGGAGCCATCTTGATTTGATTATACCCTGAGAAACCATCCATGAAGGAGAAAAGAGAATATTGAGCAGTGCTATCTACTAGGACATCAATGTGAGGCAAAGGAAAATCATCTTTTGGACTAGCTTTATTTAAATCCCGATAATCAACACACATTCGAACTTTTCCATCTTTCTTTGGAACCGGAACAACGTTAGCAACCCATTGAGGATATTTTGCCACAGCTAAGAAACCAGCATCAAATTGTTTCTTGACTTCTTCTCTAATTTTAAGTGACATATCAGGCCTCATCCTCCTCAATTTTTGTTTAATTGGAGCACATTCAGGCTTGAGTGGTAGCTTGTGTTCAACTATGTTAGTATCTAGCCCAGGCATATCCTGATATGACCATGCAAAGACATCCACATAATCAATTAAAAGTTTAACCAACTTTTCTCGCTCACTTTCTTTCATAGACATACCAATTTTAACTTCTTTTTTATCACGCTCAGTCCCTAAATTGATCACCTCAACAAGTTCTTGATAGGGTTGGATTATCTTAGCTTCCTGTTCAATTAAGCTTTCTAATTCTGGGGGAAGCTCACAATCGTCTTCACAATCCTCATCAGCATGATTAATCAGACGTTCAAAATTACAAGAAATGGTTCTAGCGCTGCTATTTTCAACATATTCATTTTCGACTCTGCATCGTTTAAATTAAGAAGAAAAAGGAAAAAAAGAAAATATGAATAAGGATTGCCAAAAGAAAGAGAAAAGAGAAAAGAGAAAAAACAAAACCAGTTGGAGAATTCAAAAATGCATTTATTGATAATAAGTACGGAATTGAAATACATATGCCCTAACTAGTTATCCTTATAGCCTTGGGCAGAGCAAAAGGAGTTAAAAATACATAATTACTTTGAACACGAATTAACAAACACGGGAAACTCGATGATCTTCCAATTGTTGAGATTGGTGTTTGGAGGACAAGGGTACACTAGCTTGAGGGTATCATCATCAACACGATCCTCTTCTACAACAGCCATTTGATCAGCATATATTATTCCAGCACTTTGAAAGGTTTGACGAATGTCACAAATAGGGATCTTTTGTGAATTTGGTACCCGGTTTTCCCAACGAGCTAGCTTGCTTTCTCGTTTGTCCTTTACAGCATTCTCTTGATCAGCTTTGGTAGGTATATATCCCAACCCGTACTTATCCTTCTTTTCTGGTATTTCTATCAATTTCCCGAATTTAACAAAAACTCCTTCTTCCAACATGAATTTTGTAGACTTCAATGAAGTGGTAGATAATTTTGGTTCTTTTAAACGAAATCCTTCACCCATGAAGACAGCGTTGGCGATTTCTAATGCTTGGAAGGAAGTCTCAATGGCTTCCTCTATGTCTTCAATGTATGCTGTAGAAGATAGATGACTCACTATCATATCTTCTTCCCCAGATATTATCACCAGTTTATTGTTCACTATAAACTTTAGCTTTTGATGGAGAGTGGATGTCACTGCTCCAGCAGCGTGAATCCATGGTCTCCCTAAAAGGCAACTGTACACCGGCTTAATATCCATCACTTGAAAAGTTATTCCAAAGTTATGGGGTCCGATTTGAATCGGCAAGTCAATCTCACCAATAACTTGTCTTCTGGACCCGTCAAATGCTTTCACCACCATAGAACTCGGCTTCAAACAAGCCCCATCAACAAATAGTTTTGATAGTGTTGATTTTGGCATGACATTTAACGATGAACCATTATCAACTAGCACTCGCGCAAGAATATGATCATGACATTTCACATAGATGTGTAGTGCTTTATTATGCTCCACCCCTTCAGCTGGTAATTCAACATCACTAAAACTCAACCCGTTACAGGCGGTGATATTACCGACAACTCCATCAAACTGGTCAACGGTGATATCATGAGTAACATGGGGATCGTTTAAAACTTTCATCAGTGCCCTTCAATGTGCTTCAGAGTTTAATAACAAAGAAAGAACAAATATCTTAGAAGGGGTTTGATTTAGTTGATCTACCACCTTATACTCACTTTGCTTGATAAACTTCAAAAATTCATTAGCTTCTTCTTCAGGTATTGTCTTTTTGCAAGTTTCTGATCCTTTTATGACATGATACACAACATCATTCCCTTTTTCTCCACGACCTTCCTTTTTCCTAATTTCTTCAGGAGTGTATACTCGACCACTTCGGGTCATCCCGCCAATCCCTGAAATATTGGTGATATCAGTACCTTGAGGCTTAAAGATATCACATGATTGATGATTTACTAAATGGGATGTGACTTCATAACTCCATGGAACCGCTTTGTTATTTTCATAAGGAAAAGAGGTTGGTGCTTGAACAATTATTGCATTTTTCCCACTATGAATTGGCTTAGGATTCTCTTTTCTATAGAGGATTTCCAATGGTCTTGGAAAAGATCTATTTTTTTCCATGCATGGCTCTATGGTCGATACATAATCATCTTTTGTGTACTGGTCTATCTCTTTTTCAATGAGATTGACAGCGGTATCTCTGTGACCCGGCAAAGGATTATTCCCCACGTTGGGACCATCTTCCTTGAAGGTAAGCCATTTTGCATTGATCAATTCTTGCACTTTAGTTTTTAAGGCTTGACAGTCTTCGACGGAATGCCCCACGGCTCCAACATGGTATTCACATTTGGCGTTTGGATTATACCATTTCGGAAATGGTGGTTCTAGAGGTTTCATTGGCCTCAGGACTACCATTGAATTTTGGAGTGAGGCAACAACTGACTGTACGTGACAGGAATTGGGTCAAAACGGGGTGTCCTTTTTGGATTGACAAGTGGTCTGTAGTGATTTGAGATTGGATTTTGGTTCCATTGACTTTGTTGGGAAAATGCGGTAGGTGGTGGTTGATAAAAATGTGGTCTTGAAGGGTGATATTGAGGGTATGAAGCTTGTGTGGTTGCGGCCACATATGGATAAGGAATGTAAGGAGTTTGTGATATTGGGGGCTGGAAGTTTGGGGGGTCGATAAGAATTGATGGGTGGAAAATAGGAGACTTTGGGGTTTACAATTACAGCGTTAGCGTCCCCTTCTTTCTTTTTTGTGAAGGTCGCTTGAGGTCTTTTTATGCCAGTTGCTGCACATACAATCTTGCCACTCCTCATCCCACTTTCTATCCTTTCTCCTATCATGACAAGGTCATAAAAGTTTGATGACATGCTCCCAATCATCTTATCATAAAAAGGTGATTGGAGAGTATCCATAAACATACCAACCATTTCTTTTTCAGATAACGGAGGTTCTACTTGTGATGCCATTTCCCTCCACCGTTGCGCGTATTCTTTGAAAGCTTTATTGTCTTTTTTCAATGAATTTTGCAATTGCATCCTATCAGGGGCCATGTCAATGTTGTATCTGTATTGTTTCAAAAAGGCGTCGGCCAGGTCTTTCCATGAACGAATTCGATTTCGCTTGAGATGCACATACCAGCTTAACGATGCCCCACTCAAACTGTCTTGGAAAAAGTAAATGAGCAGCTTGTCGTTATGAGCATGAGAAGCCATTTTTCTGCAATACATAGTTAGAAGATTTTTAGGACATGTGTTGCCCTTGTATTTTCAAATTCAGGAACCTTGAATTTGGGAGGGATAGTCACATCAGGAACCAAACACATATCGAAAGCTTCAAGGCCATAAACATTATACCCCCTCAATTGCTTTTATTCGCTCTTCCAAGACATGGAATTTTTCCTTTGATTGTGTATCATCCCCAATGTGAGGTTGATGCCAATTCCCATTAGCATCGTAATGGGGTACTTGGGGTGCAATATATGCAATATTTTCTGATGGTAGAGCATTTTGGGGTGGTACGTAGCCCAGAGGAGATGGGATGTGTGATTGGTTTTGGTTTTGGGGATTGAAAGCTGAGTGATTTTGGTTATTTTCTATGGGGTTGATGACTACAGGCGAAGTATAACCAGGCGGGAGACCATATATAGGAAATTGCACAATTGCAGTGCGGAATTGTTGGTTAGTCGGGGTAAAACCTGGTGGATGAGAAGGAGTAGTTTGGTGTTCTTCATTTACAATCGGAGGATCCCCATCTGTATTCTCCTTCCTTGCCAAAGCCTGTATAGCTTCCAGAATTCGATCAACTTTTTCTTTCAGTTGGTTGACATCCGCTCTTATCACCTCTTGGTTTTGCTCGAGTTCATCCATGATCTTGGAATTCGCACGCGTTCGATAAGGGTGTCGGGGAAACAGCTTTGTTGATTTTTTTCTGCGATTTCTTAATGTTTTAAAATAAATAAAAATAATAAAAAAATTAAAAATTAAAAATAAAATTGAAAATAAAAATTCTATGAGTATTAAAATATGAATGTGATGGAAATGAAATCAATTAGTGACTTATGATAGTTGGATATTGGGGAATCATACGCCTTAGGCAAGAACAAATTATTAGTGAAGAAAATATGAGGACTGGAAATCAAAATAGAAAATCCTTCATTGATAAGAAAAAGAGTACATCATATTCAAATTAAAAACTACATTGACTATGGGATTTCAATCTTCTCTTCTAATAGGACAACCAATCTTTTCCTCCAATTCTTCTATCAAATTTTTGCAATATTCAACGAACTTGTAGACTTTGACTGGAGTATTCAATGGATGCATTACCGCATCAATCTCTCTTAGATGTGTTGGAATTTTTAAGACTGCTTGATTAGCTAGCATTGTCAATTTTGAAAAGCAGTCTTTCCAATGTCTTCCTTTATCTTCCAACTCTTTATAGACCTCTTGATTCTTTAATTGACCTAGCAACGTCATAAATCGATCCTCCCAATATATGGTTTCGTCCTTTAGGTCACTATAGATCTTTTCTTGGTAATCGATGTAATTCTTCAGCTCACTAGAATTCTCCATTTCTATTCTTAGTGCTTCTTGATGTTTTAAGAGTAATTCTTCAATTTCTTCATTGTGTTGCCTCTCGTTCCTTACTTGACTCTCATACTCAGCTACCATTTCTTTAAGTTGTTTCTTTAAATCCTCAAACTCTTTTTTTATCTTCTTCTCAGAGCTTGCTGATTTTGACCACAACTGCTTCCACATATAGGCCTCTTCGATAGCTGCATTCTTTTCTTGCTTTCGCACATCTAACTCTTCATTTGCACCTCTCAAACAATCTTGTATGTCAAGTTTATTTTCTTTTTCAACTTTCAACCTCTTGTTACTTCTTTCAATAAACTGACTTTTACAAGTGTTTTCTGATCGTAAGTTCTCATTCTCTTGGGTGACTTTTTCTAACTTCGCTTGCAGCTCTTTTTTCTCCTCTTCAGATTTTAGCAATGATGCTTTGAGTTCTTCTATCTCTTCATTTGCAACAAGAATAGGTTCAGACATTTCCTGATCATTTGAGGGGGTACTGTGGAAAGGCAACTTAATTTCTTGGACTCTATTTTTTACCCATTGTTGATAGGGTTCTTTTGTGCTGCAACTTCTGCATCCAAGTGCTTTTCCTTTTCTGATGATCTTCTCCCAAGCTCGACTTATCCTTCGCAACATCGGTGGGTCTACTATACCCGTATTGTGCAAAATAAAAGCTTCCAATGACTTATTATCTGGTTTTTCCAACATAGGGTAGCCAAGCTGTCTCAAAGCTACCGCCAGATTGTAATTAATACATCCTTTGGTTCCCATGAGAGGCACATTTGGAAAATCTCCGCATTGACATATTACTTCCTCCACCCCTTGTTCTCTGTGATACCATGAAATTGTATCTCCAGTAAGGCTAGCTATACTTTGAGCCCATTCACGATTATCTTTAATTCCAATATGATACCCTTTCTTGAACATATGAGACATAAACCAGATATACAGCACTGGAGCACAACACAAAATTGTTCCCCCTTTCTTCTCATGTCGCATATGTAAAGAGTAGTATACATCAGCAAGAATTGCGGGAACTGGGTTTTGCTTATGTTTGTTAAAAGATAAGAAGACACTGATAGCAGCAAAATCAACAAAATTGTCAAGGTTTGGGAATAAAACAATACCATAGATGATTAGAGCCAAAACGTCTATAAAAGCACTCCATTCTTTTTTAACGGCTAAATCGTGGCACTTTTGCTCTAGATATTTTCTCGAAAAACCATGAATGGCTCCTTTCTCTTCTTTTGTACTTGCCAACTCTCTTATGACGATTTTCAACACTTCAGAAATTGCATCCAAACTTGGTGGTTGCCCAGTATATCGATAAGGATTTGCTTTCTCTAGGGAATAACCCAATATTCGTTCAAATTCCTCTAATGTCGGGGCCAACTGAAAGTCTTGAAAGGTGAAACATCTTAAGAGAGGGTCGTAGTACTGAGCCAACGCCGTGAGTGCCTCTATTTGCACATTGAAACTCTTTTGTTGTATAGTTTTCATTTGATTGTTGATGTCTCTTAAACTTTTCAAATCAGGTTGTTTGAATTTTAAAAGTAAAGTTTTTCTTTTTTCTGATCCCATTGTCTGCTTTAATTTAACACGTGACTAAGATTCTTATGATTCCCCAACAATCCTGAAAATTGATGCAAAATGCCAATTTATTTTCAAAAGAAACAATGTCATGAAATATGAATGCAATTATGTAGAATGTATGTTGTGAATATATAGCATTTTGAATGAATGTATGAGGTGTTTTTTGCTTATATGGATATTCTTATAATGAAAGGGTCTATTGGCTTATGTAGTGAAACTCTCACAAAGGTGGTTCTATAGTTCTAAACACGGTCCCTAGAGCCAATAATCTCATTTTGGAATATTGTCAACAACAATAGGTAAACTATTTGGAGTGACAATACCCTCAATAAGATCAAACTCTAGATGAGATTTTCATGCTAACCAAACAGGATGTACATCCAGAAGGCTACCACTACACAACCTCGAAACTAAACTTAAGTTTTGTTCAAACCCGGGTGTAAGGTTCCACTCATAAGTGTGTGTCTTAATAAAAGTGTAGGGTGTAGAATAAGTATGATTCAATAACTCTATAACAATAATAAACATATAATAAATAAATAAATAGATAAATAAATAAAT
>NC_021162.2:26685367-26698418 GCF_000331145.2 Cicer arietinum | reverse complement strand
ACTATCAAGTTGTACTACTTGTGTCCTAACAACTCAAAGATTAAAAATAGTTACATCTAATAAATAAGTCGATTTTTAATCTAATAAATAAGTCGATTTTTTAGGTTAGTTCATTAAAATAAATAAATGAATGAATAAATAAATAGAATAAAATAAATAAATAAAATAAATAAAATAAATAAAATAAAATAAATGAATAAATAAAGAGAGTTTTAGAACTATCAAGTTGTACTACTTTGTCCTAACAACTCAAAGATTAAAAATAGTTACATCTAATAAATAAGTCGATTTTTAATCTAATAAATAAGTCGATTTTTTAGGTTAGTTCATTAAAATAAATAAATGAATGAATAAATAAATAAATAGAATAAAATAAATTAAAATAAATAAAATAAAATAAAATAAATGAATAAATAAAGAGAGTTTTAGAACTATCAAGTTGTACCACTTGTGTCCTAACAACTCAAAGATTAAAAATATGTCGCATCTAATTAATCGTTAATGAAATATTTATTTATATTTTTTATGAAATTTTATTTTTATTTATGAAAACAAAGTGATTTTGAAATCATATAAAAAAAGAAGAAACATATGGGCTGAAACATGAAACAAATGGGTTTGCCTTTTTTGTTTATGATGGGCCCAAATTAAACCAAGTTTAAGATAACACAAAAATAACTAAAAGAAACAGGTAACCCTAAAAAACCCTAGATGCGGCCGTTGTTGGTGTTTACAGAAAACAAAAGTAGAGCATTGGAGAGATAGAAGCAACAAAGAAAGAAGGAGACGAAAAGATACCGAGATGAGGCCGCGAGACGGAGAGGAGACCAAGGAGGAAGATACGGTCGCTCCAAAAGGCACTTGTTCCGACGACAACGGTCGCTCCAAAAGGCACCGGTTCTGACGACAACGATGACAATATTACTTATCACTATTATTTAAATAATTTATCATTATTATTTATAAAAATATATAGAGATCTCAGTTTTTGAGGTCTGCCACCTGTTAAAATTAATTATCAAAAACTAATTTGTTTAGTAAGTTTGAGTTGTGATGTCCAGACAAAAATTATTATTTGTTTTATTTGTAGTATTTCAACTTTTTAAAAACATTCCATCAAAAAATTAAAATTTTTAAAATTATTTTTCAATTTAGTTAAATAAATCTATTTATAATATTTTATATTATAAAAAAATGATCCGTTAATTCTTTTTCATAGAAATATATATTGTAAATTGAATCCATATGTTTCTTTGACAAAATACTTTAAATTAGTAATATTATTACTGTATTTGATTATTATCATAAGCAAAAAAACACTATTTTGGTAAATATTAAAAAATATAGTTAAATGTAATTAAATATAAGTTAAATTAAATTAAATTTATTAAACTTTTTATTTTTAATATCAAAATTTTAACTATAAATATTAAAAAAATTAAATTACATGAATGGTGTAGTGAAAATAATAATATTCAATAAGTTAGAAGTAGTTAATTTTTTTTATAATAGTTATCAAAATGTAAAATGTTTTTTATAATTATAATAATTAATCAAAGATATTTTTTTGAAAAAAAAATCCCTTTATGTCATAAAAAATTCCTTAACTTAATTTCAGGCAACACTTCAGTCCTTTATCTTTTTTCTCCCGATTTGGTCTTTTAGTTAATTTTAAATAACAATGTGATCTTTTATGTTTTAAAATATCAACAATGTTATCATTTTTTTACAAAATTTCAAAAAATTCATCAAAATTTTCAACCAAAATCCATAAAGTTAATTATCATCTTCAATATAAAATCAAATTTCATCAAATTCATACCTCAAATTTTTAAATAAACTCATATTTTTATTCTTTATTTGATGTTGTTGGAGATGGAAATATGAGTTTATTTGAATATTTGAGATATGCATTTGATGAATACATGAATTTTCTTGAAATTGGTATCGAATTTTATGGATTTTGTTTGAAGATTTTGATGAATTTTCTAAGTTTATGGTAAGAAAGGATAATATTGTTGACATTTTAAGATATAAAGTATCAAATTGTTATTTAAAAATAAATAAATGACCAAATTGGGGAGGAAAAAAAAATAAAGGATTGAAGTGTTACTTGAAATTTAATTAAGGGACCATTGGAACAATTATGCTTTTATATATATATATATATATAAAATTTCATTAATAATATATTATTAATCATATGTATATATATATATATATATATATATATTAAATATTTCAGAAATTCAAAATTGTTACAATACATAAAAAAATAAAAATAAAAAATAGAACAATTTACTTTTGAACTTAAAACAAAATTTTACCAAGATGATGATTCAACTAAATTATCTATATTTTTTTAGTTCATACAAAATTATGACCTTTCAAGTTTCGTTCTTATAAAAAAAATTAAAATTTATTCACTTTTAGTTTCTATTTTAATTTTATATAGACTTTTTTTGGAACTAAATTAATCAATTCTTTACAAATTTTTTTCAAAATAGAGCCTAAAAGTGAACAAAACTTTTTTATGGACTAAAAAGTTGAAAAAAAAGAATTTATAGGGACTAAAAATAAACAAGTAATGACAATAAAAAAGATACTCCAAAGCTTCAAACTTTATTTCCAAATTGGTGCATCTGATCAACACAATTGAGCATTTATCAATTTATCTTAAATTTTATTTATTTGCACCTATTTATTTATTTATTTATTTATTTATTTATTTTTGCTTAACAATCTGAATAAAATACTAGCTCTCTATCGAATGTTTGTTTTCGTTTTATTGCTTTAAAAGCAATTTAATTTAGGCAATGAAAATATGTTTCCACTTAAAAAATAACCAATGTGTTTTGAAGAAAACCCGCTTTTCATAATTAATTTCCACTTAAAAAAAAAACTAATTGAGATAACATGAGTTTCTCTATCTTAGGTCTAGATAAAATAACAATATCAAAGTTCTTCTTTATCTTAAAACTAATAACTTTTAAAAAATAAAACTTAATTAAATTTAGGAGATACGTAAACTATATTATTTGAAAGAGAACAAAAGCAAAGTGTGCTCACCAAAATACCTAATGCAACATTAATATAAAATCTTTAGACAATAACATTAATTGCTAGTGGTATTTTGTTACAATGATTAAATACTGACATTAATATTGTTATACAACAAATTTGTATAATCATATGTTTATCATCAAAAGTGTAAATTAAAGTCGTTCAAATATTTAAGAGATTTAATTACACTTACAACACTAGTAGACACATCAAAGATGAATTATAGAGACTTGCACAATTTATTTTCATTTTTAAATTAAAAGACTCAAACAAGATATCATGCACACCATTAATCTGCAATCTTTTGACTGTATGAATTAATTGCAATATGTACTCTTATTGCAATAATCAAATATTGGAGAATTGTTATTGAAACACAAAACTTGACATAAAATAGGACATAAATACAATATCATATAAAATACAGTGGATGTCATATTTTGTTTTTAATAAAATGTCAAAGTATTGTAGTTGTGTTCTCTTTTGTGTCAAATTTTGTGTTCCAATAATATTACTCTATTGGTAGGGAGTAATTTTAATGTAATACAAACAAAAAGCGACACAAATATAATATCGTATAAAATATAGCGAAAGTTATGTTTTGTTTTTCATAAAATATCAAAGTATTATATTTATTCAGTCAAATAATAGGTACCTTTTAATATTCTCATTACTCACATGAAAAATTTTAATAATCACCACATAATTGTGGATGCCTTTTGGCATGCTCATTACACATGGAAAAACAGTGTTTTTCTTTTGGCCGATCAAAACAGCTCACATGAATAATTTTATACTACATCTTTTGTAATTCTCATAGAATCAAATTTACGAAGCTAATGTTGCTTTATGCAATTTATTATTTCAACCTATTCAACGAAAATTACTAGACACTTTAATAAATTATAACTTTGTAATTATTTGGCCAAGTTGTGCCTTCTTTCAGCCTCATGACAACTCACATAATTAATTTTATATTAAATCTTTATAATTTTGGTCGAGTAAAATCTACACAGCGGGAATATTTTGTGCAGCTTGTTCTTTCAATTATAGATAAATTAGTTTATTAAATTAAATTAAATTAAAAATATCTTAAATTTATAAAACGCTATTCACAAATATGATATATATATATATATATATAATCTTTATATACTTTAATTCTCAAAATAAATGGGTATCTAAGTGATTAAAAATTTAAGGAAATAAAAAATTATTTGAATTTATTTCTAACAATATATCATGTATTCTGTAACAATAGCTAGATAAGACCGCAGCAAAATTTAGGTGAGGCGCCCCAACTTCTTTCTGTTTCTTTTTGACTCTTTATTTATTGGACATAGATGATTTAAAGATCATTTCTTCTAAATTCTTTTTTTTTCTTTTTAATTAGATAAGTATTTTTCAATATATATATTTAGTTTTTTTCTCATTCTAATACGATATTTAATTTTTCGTTTTAGAACAGTGTTGGTTTTTTTATTTTATCATGATATTTGTTAAGTTCAAATTGATAGATTAACTTTGATTAAGTGGAAATTCAAATTCAATTAATAAGTATGGCATCTCAAACGTTACAACTCTAGAAGTGTGTATTCTAGACATTTCAATTTTGTTTATGTAATATTTGAAGATTTTATCGCAATTGTAAATATTATAGTGATTTATATTATTAATTTAGATGCTTTAATTATTCATAGATTTATCTTTTTTGGTTTTAGTAAATTTAATTTATATTATTTTCAATATAATTTTTATCAATTTGAATTGAAAGAATATAATTTTTTGTAACTTCCGAGCCACTTCTCCTTTTTTTTTGTCCCTTCGATTTTTTGAATGGTCTTAATACTATTGTCCTTTTAGAACGGTTTTGTGCCGTAGTCCATTAGATTTTAAGAGCGGCTTTTGTGTCAGTTCTTTCGATTTATGAGTGATCATAGTAGCATATTATGAGTGACTTTAAGTTCCATATTTAGAGTGGCTTAAACCCCCATATTGAAGGTCGACGCTTAGAGTGTGTTTCATAGAATAATATAATCACCATCAAAGAATTTCTTGACAAACACACAATTGTTAGAAGTAGTTTTACCATATCCATGTTTATTTATGAAAGAATCAAATTTCTCTTACCATTGTCGAGGTGTTTGCTTGAGCCTATACAAGTTTTTCTTCAATTTAAACACAAGTTGCTCTTTATAATTTGACTTTGAAACACTCTGGTTGCTCCATATAGCTCTCCCACTAAATCGTCATGAAAGAATGCAATTTTCACATCAAGTTGTTCAATTCCTAGGTTCAAACTAGCTGTTAACCCAAGCACAACTCAAATAAAGAACTTCTTCACCACAGATGAAAAAATTTCTTCAAAGTCAATATATTTTCTCTAATTAAAATATTTCACAACGAATCTTGCTTTGTATCTCGGTTGAGAATTATTCTCTTCTGCCTTTATCTTGTATTCACATTTGTTATTGAGTGTTTTTCTTTCCTTAGGCAGCTTTACCAACTCAAATGTGTGATTCTCATGAAAGGAATTCATCTCTTCTTACATGGTCTTCAACTAATTTGTTTTTTTATCAATATTTGTAATAGCCTTTTGGTAGTATTGTGGTTTTCGACTATCATGGATCATCACCTACTCATGTGGAGGGTATCTTTTAGAAGATTGATGTTCTCTAGTATATATTCTCAACTCAATTGGTGGCTTAGCTGGAACTTGCTCACCATGGTGAGGTACATGATCATCAATTACAGTCTCATCATCTACTTGTATAACTCTCCCATCAACAAAAGTTTATGCAAGGGATTAGGCACAACATTAATTTAACTTATGGAATCTGATTTCTATTTCTCAGCTTTATCAAAATCTTCAATAGTCTGGTCTTCAAGAAATATCACATCTCAACTTCTGATAATTTTCTTATCAATCGGATCCCACAATCTTTAACTAAATTCTTCACCACCATAACTGATGAACACACACTGTTTGGATTTACTATCAAACTTTGATCTCTCATCTCTTGGAACATGAACAAAACATATGCAGCCAAACATTCTCAAATGATGATAAGAAATATCTTTCCATATCCATACTCTATTTGGAACATCACCATCAAGTTGAATATAAGGAGAAATCTTAATCAAATCAACTGCAGATTTCATTGCTTCATCCCAAAAGAACTTCGATAATTTTGTATGAGATAGCATACATATGATTCTATCATTAATCATACAATTCATTCTCTCTGCAACACGATTATGTTGAGGTGTCTTTGGAACTGTTTTCTCAAGTCTGATTCATTCTCTGTATTCACCATTGTTATATGATCGAACACATTTCAACTTCTTTCCCTTTTCTCTTTCAACACTTGCAAGAAAATGCTTGAAGACTTAAAGTATTTGTCTTTAGATTTCAAAGAAAAAACTCACACTTTTCTAGAGTGGTTATCAATAAAAGTAACAAGATGTGATCTCTCTTAAGGAACCTGCAATTTCTTTTTATGGACCTGTTTTGCTAGAGTTATAGCATATCACTTATTTTCTAGTGCTCTATTTACTTCTTGACTTGCTACGACTTTCAAAGTTGTCGCGTCTATGGAAGTGTCTAGATTAACTTCTCCCCTCGTGACTTTGTAACTAGTGCTTATGACTTTGAGGAAAAACTAATCAAAACACGTTCCTCTCTTCGAGCTTCTTCATTCAACATGCTCTATTTAACTGTTGACATTTTCAACTTTTCGAGCAAGGAACTCAACAATATTAATGCTTCCAACTCATCATCTAATTTAATATATGTCGTTGTCAATTGATTTATTGTATTCTAAAAAATACTTGTATGCTCTGCCATTGAATCCCCATCTTTGTACTTCATATTTACCAGTTTCTAAATCAAGAATGCTTTATTTTGTACATTCTTTCATTCACACAACTCCTTTAATTTCTCCGACATCTTGTTAGCATTTATATCAATTTCAACATGTGGATATACACTAAGATCCAACTACTTTCTAATCAAGACCACTACATTTCCATTCATCTTCTTGCATATAGCATCTGATTTATTTTTGAGTTTAGCAATGTCACCCTCATTTAAATGCACAAACCAAACCAACTGATCTCTAATACCACTTTATTGGAAGAAAAAAAACTAGAGATAACTATCTCAATAATGCGGAATATTTTTTCCCCCATCTGTGAAGGTAAATGGTCAAATAGAAAATACAATTCCACAAAGGAACCACAATTAACATAAAATTAAATATGAGACAAACATGATTTTTAACGTGCAAAAGTTCCCTCAAATTGAAAGAATAAAAACCTGTAAAACATTCTACTATAATAATTAATTGGTACACCAAGAGTCTTCTTAGTAACACTAGAGAACACAAATCAACAATAGTCATCACCAAAGTGTGGAAACAAATAACAAACAATTGTCACTAAAGTGAGTATTTCAAAGTAACTCTTAGAGAAGGTAAACTTACTTACATTGTATATTAAAAGAACAAACTCAGTGGTAGAACTAACATACTAAAATTATAAATCAAACAGAGCAAATTTACTACACATCTATTACCACCAAAAACCAATTTTTTCTCCTCTTGTTCATGTTGTACAACTTTCTCTTTTTTTCTTCTTCAAGGCACGACACTGTTTTTGTTTTTTCAATACAAGGATTTTAAATCTATTTCTTTTTCTTTCTTTAGTAAAAATAATAATAATAATAATAATAATAATAATAATAATAATAATAATAATAATAATAATAATGATGATAATAAAATTTGTAGGTTACAATTGAGAAAAGTGAATCGACCAAACAGAATAATTAGGATTTAAATCCCCACCTCTATGTTATTATGCATTAGAATTCTCAATTAACACAATTAAATTTATTTAGCAAGAATTTAAAATCTACTTAAATAAATTAAGGATAACTCCATTAGATAAAGTACTAGACGTAGCTATCAATTGAACAACGAACTAATACTAATCGATGTGCGCTTCTGTTTATTTATTCCCGCGTCAGTATTACATTATTTTTGTATTTATTCAAACAAAACAAAACTGTTTTCAACATCTTATTAATGCCAAAGATTTACAATAGATTCTTTATTTCATTTCAAAGTGTTTGCAATTTACAAAATTTAAATCAATGTAAGTCGATCCAGCTGAAATATAAAATGTAAGTTTTTATCCATAATTTATTAGAAACATATTATTCATTTATAAAAAGATTAAAAACATATTGTTCCCTAAATCCTAGTTCGTTGAATTTATTATTTTCGATATTCAACATCACATAGGTGATAAGAAGGCTACCAAACTCAACATCTCCTCAGCTAGGAAGTAGATCGATGAAGGACATTCTTCCCTCTCAAGATTTTTTATTTATTTCTAAATCATCCATTTGTTTGTGTGTGCATCAGTGTATCTTAACGAAAATATTGGAGTGATTGAAATTTTAAAATTTTAATATATATAAATAGAAGTATAGTATTGTATTTAATTTAAGAGTTTTAAACTGTAAATTTACAAAAAAATATATTGGAGAGAGATAGTAGATCAAATTTTAGTTTATATTTTTAATAATTAAAATTTAGTTAGAATTTAGGTTGGAAATTTTATTTAATTTTATAATTATAATAGTTATTTTTGTAATTTTTATATAAATTATTCCCTCATAATTTTTTATAATAGATATTTGAATCATAATTTGGTCTATAAAGATTTGTGTATTTAGTCGATCTTAAAGATTTTGGAGACCGTGTTCTAATCTTAAACATTTGAACTTAATAAAAAAAATACAATTTTAATAATTAAAAAAATTGATAAAATAAATTTTAGTCTATATACACCTACCAATCTACATTATGCAATGAGGATTTACACATACCAATCTATATGATTCAATTTACGATTGGATATGATTCAATTTACATGATAGAGACATTTGATTAGATTAATTCGTGTAACAAGAAAAGATGTACATATATCATGTCATCTTCAAATATTAGACTCTAATATATAGCTCAACAACGATAACCCAACAACCCCAATTCAACTCATACAATCAATTATACTCATAAAATACACCATACACCGATTATAGATATCAAAATTACAACAACATACACCATAACATTTATATTAACTACATATTTATTAACATATGTCATATCATGTCTACTCGAAATTCATCGCCGATTATCATATATTAAACCACAAGACTTATATAATTTGGTTTTCACAACTTTGTCACAATTAATAATTATTCATTTTTCAATTTTTTTAACATAATATTTTTTACATGTAAAATTTAACAACTTCGATACATTTAATCAAATTTATGTGAAAATTTCCTCAAAATTTTACGATATATCACAATTCTACATTTGGTGACATAGGGTGGCCACTACCACCCCAAAGTTCCCAATAATTTTAAAAAATATACAACTATTTTTACATTTTTGTTTTGTTTGAATAATGTTATTGAAAGACAATTTGACACAAAATGAGACACAAATACAATAATTGTAACACCCCGATTTTTTACAGCGCGAGTGTATTTGTTTTTTTTTAAACAAATTCATATTAACAAAGAAACAAATAAGGAAATACCTTTGGATAAGTATTTAAGTCATAACATGACGACAAATAAGTCAACATAATTCACAAGCAACAGAATAGTTTTTGAAATACGAATCCAAAGTATTTACACATCGAAAAGTGGTACATGGACCCCATCATAATAAAATGTCAACCAGACAATATTAGTATAGGTATAGTCTTCCAAATTAAAATAAACACAACCCAAAAAGAAAGACGTCAAGTCCCTATACGTCAACCAAATCTGATCATTCTACCAAAAAAACTATACATCCCAGATGATCTTCACGCGCCCCGCAAGATCCTCCTGACACAGCTCCAGTCAGGTGTGCCAACTACCTTCCCATCTTTAGGGTACTAACCGGTAGGATGATCCTGGTTCTCATCTGAGGGCAAAGTCTAGATTTCCACAATAGTTGTAAAGGGTCACCAACCGAAATTAACAATTAACACATAACATTTAAGTTTTTAAATGCACAAAATAACCTTTCAACTTAGCATGCACCTTAAAAGGGTTTCCATATGCCAAACATGCATAAACAAGGTTGAAAAATGAAGTTTTTAACAAAACAACACTGTTGTATTCGAATACAGCATCTCTGTATTCGAATACAAGGTTGTTTCAGCATTCAGCAGCAAAACAACATGTCTGTATTCGAATATAACAGTTTGTATTCGACTAAACAGTAAGTCAGTAGCAAAACAACATGTCTGTATTCAAATACAACAGTCTGTATTCGAATACACATCAGACAACAACAGGAAAACAGCAAAATTCAGCTTTTTAAAGGGTTTCGAAACCAATCAACACCTACACACAGATCCAAACAATCACACTTAGCAATTATAGCGCAATCACCATGACGTCTTGAGTTTCCAAATAGTTTTGCAATCAATCACCCTTACACACAATTCCAAAACATCCACACTTGACAATTATAACACAATCACCACGACAACATAAGTTTCTAAATGATTTTGCAATCAATCACACTTACATAGAATTCCAAAAATGCATAAACAATGTTGAAAAATAAAGTTTTGACAAATTGCACTGTCGTAGCTGAATACAACAACAAAGCAAATTTTCAGTTCTAAAATAGCTCTGGATCAATCAACACTTCGAATATTCATTAAATCAATTATGAACACATAATTACATCCAAACTTAATCAACCCAACTTCACACCTCAAAGCAATTACGACAAATCACAACAACAACCGAATATGTATATACAATCATCATAGTATAACAAACATAACTCGCATGCCAAACACTCTAATGCAATGCGTATATGCCAAAATGCATGATTCCAGAATTCCAAACCAAAACCCTCATCGAAGGGCGTAAATCATAATTGTACAGCCTCTCACAGACCAGTAGTAATTACCAAGGTGCAATCTCTTACGGATCAACACGATTTACTAGCGTGCAGTCTCTCACAGAACATCACGATTTTCTATAGTGCAATCGCTCACAGATCAGCACATTCTAGAGTGCAATCTCTCATAGATCTGCACGACGCGACAATCCCTGCAAGGATAAGATGAACCAACAATTCACATGGCATCATCCCGTGGCCCATCATGGTCACGACTATAGTAACACCCCGATTTTTGACAACGCGGGTGTATTTTTAAAAAAAAAAAAAACAAAGAAAAAAAACAAAGAAAATACTTTTGGATGAAATATTTAAGTCGTAACATAACGACAAAAGCCAACAATATTTACAAGCAGCGGAAATAGTTTTTGAAATACAAGCCCAAAGTATTTACACGACAAAATACACAGGGGCTATGAGACCTATCAGACATAGCTCATACCCCTGGAGTGTTCTCGGCAGACACCTGTTCAAAACATTGCCCCAAGAATTTTAACATCCCCACGTCGCATCAAAAAAATGGTACAAGGACCCATCAAAATAAAAGTCGAGCTGACAATATGAGGTATAGGTACAGTCTTTCAAATTGAAATAAATACATCCACAAAAGAAAGACAACTAAACCCTATACAGCCCTCTAATCTGATCATACTACAAAAAGCTATACAACTTGGGTGATCTCCACGCGCCCCGCAAGATCCTTCTAACATAGCTTCGGTCATGTATGACTAACTAATTTCCCATCTCCAGGGTACTAACCGGTAGGATGATCCTGTTTCTCATCTAAGGGCAAAGCCCAGATTTCTACAATAATTATAAAGGTCACCAACCGAAATTAACAAATATCACATAGCAAAATTCTTATATTTTCAAATGCTCAAAAGAACCTTTCGTCTTAGCATACTCCTCGAAAGGGTTTTCATATGTCCAAAAATGAATAAACAATGTTGAAAAATGAAGTTTTAACAAACTGCACTGTCATAGCCGAATACAACAGAGAAAATGCAGATTTTCAGTTCTAAAATAGCTCTGAATCAATCAACACTTCGAATATTCATTAAATCAATTATGAACACATAATTACATCAAAACTTAATCAACCCAACTTCACACCTCAAAGCAATTACGACAAATCACAACAACAACCGAATATGTATATACAATCATCATAGTATAACAAACATAACTCGCATGCCAAACACTTTAATGCAATGCGTATATGCCAAAATGCATGATTCCAGAATTCCAAACCAAAACTCTCCTCGAAGGGCGTAAATCAAAATTGTACAGCCTCTCACAGACAAATATTAATTACCAAGGTGCAATCTCTCACGGATCAGCACGATTTACTAGCGTGTAGTCTCTCACAGACCAGCACGACATACAAGAGTGCAGTCGCTCACAGACTAGCACAATTTACTAGCGTGCAGTCTCTCACAGACCGTACCATCCAACAGAATAAGCCTAGGGATAAGATGAACCAACAATTCACTTGGCATCATCCCGTGGCCCATCATCGTCACCACTATCACCATGGCCCCATCGCGGTCACCATGTACTATGAAATGCATGAGCATACTCTAACTCTTTTCACCATAATCATTAAGTAAATGCAGCTATTAAAAGATTCCCCATTTTTAATACTCATTTAACACTAATGATTTTTCAAACACAACACAGAGCATACTCAAACATATTTATTCACACCAATTAAAATTTCCACAACCACACATAAATCACAACTCCAAATTCCATTCACACAATTAAAATTTCCACAACCACACATAAATCACAACTCCAAATTCCAATCACACCTAAATTGAATTAAATTCATTTTCCACCAAGTCACACATAAATTTCTTCTAAAAAAATCATAATATTAATTATGAACGCATCAATTTCACCAAAAATGAATCACCAAAATTTCCAAACATTAATCACCCATATTCAATCTCCAAAATTTTCAACCATAAATCACCACAACAACATTAATATAT
>NC_021162.2:26684607-26685061 GCF_000331145.2 Cicer arietinum | reverse complement strand
ACATAAACATAAATATTTATAACAATTTGTTCACAATAAAATTAATCCACACATAAAAAAGTTCCTAAAATTAAAACTTTTTCACACACCAAACTTTTAAAACCAAATAATCTATATTATTTACTTAAAACTAAATTAAACAAGTATTGTCCAAATTTCACATACGCACATTCGACTATTAAAGCACCAAAATTTTTGAATTAATAAAATACTCTAAACTTTTTTTTTTCTTTTTAAACTCAATCAAAGAGTAATTAAAAGAGTAATATTTTAAACTCTAACCATTTTTAATTTCAATCTATCTTTTTGCTCAAACTATTTAGCTTAGTTAAAATTTGAACTTTTTCACAACTTTAACAACGCTAATTTTTTTGTAAAATTTCAATTTCAGATCAAACTCATTTATTTGAAAATAACTCATTACGTAACTCAAACTCATCTAGTTTAATTAATT
>NC_021162.2:26661433-26684573 GCF_000331145.2 Cicer arietinum | reverse complement strand
ATTCATAATAATAATTATGAACATATAAATCACATCAAATATGGATCACCACAAACCACCTCAACTTTAAATTCCACTAAATCACACATAATCACATTAAATTCATTTTCTACAATTTCACACATCAAATACATCAAATTTCTTTTCCACAAAATCACAAATAATGTCCTAAATGCAAACTAAAAGTTTGGAAGGAGCCCTTACCTTAACGATAGCTCTAACACGCGATTACGGTACCGTAATTAATTCCGGTAAAATTTAAGTTCGTGATGTCGCGTAAAATACTAGCTCACTAGCACCGCAACGTGGCAATGAGCAACTTTCTCTTCTGTCACTTCTCGAAATAAAGCTTAGATCTAGGAGAAAAGTGAAGATTTTTAGTGTTTGTAGGTTTTGAAAACAAAGAAAATTTAGAAACAGAGAAGGAGGAAGAAAAGAAATCTCGCGAGGCTGAGATTAATATATAATAATAATTACAATAATAAATATCTAAACAAATATTTATTTTATAAAAATCATCATTACGCTTGTCACCTCACGTCACATCACAAACCACTTTTTCAGAAAAATATCTACTTTCGCCGTAATTCAATGGCAGATGAATTTTTCTGAAAAATGTTGCATCACAGAAAATTTTTTCTTCGACAAAAGATTCACCGTAATTAAATAAAATTATTCATCGACGCATAATTTTAATCGAGTCTCCAAAAAGATATTTTTGGCATTTAACTCACAAAATATCATAAAATTGGCTAAAAAACCTAAGAAATTCAACACAAAATTCCCCAAAATACATAAATTAGAATTTTAAAATTAAGGGTCTTACAACTATCACCATGGCCCCATCGCGGTCACCATGTACTATGAAATGCATGAGCAAAACATAACTCTTTTCACCATAATCATTAAGTAAACAAAGATATTAAAAGATTCTCCATTTTTAATATTCGTTTAACTCTAACAATTTTGACGACAAACATTAAGTAAACAAAGATATTAAAAGATTCCCCATTTTTAATACTCGTTTAACTCTAATGGTTTTCACATTCCACACAGAACATACTCAGACATATTCTCAAATTCAATCCATAATTCACACCAAATCACATCAATTCATTTTTCCACAAAATCCACACAAACACATCTCAAAATTTATAAATATTAATTATGAACACGTCAAACATGACAACCACAAAATTATCACAACCCACCACTCAAACACATCAAATTTCATTTCCTCAAAACCACACATAAATGAGTTAAATTCACTTTCCGCGAAACACTCATCAATATCACCAAAAACCCAACCCTAAAATTTCACCCATAAAAGCATTAAATTCATTTTCCCCAAATCAACACTTCAACCCTAACAAATTTCTTTTCCACACAACCACAGATAAGTCCCTAAATGCAAACTAAAAGTTTGGAAGGAGCCCTTACCTTAACATTAGCTTTAACGAACGATTACGGTTTCACGAGTAATTCCGATAAAATCTTCGTTCGCGTCGTCGCTTCCAAAGTTAGTTCACTAGCATCGTAGCGTGGAGGTGAGCAACTTTCCCTTCTATCTCTTCTCGAAACGAAGCTTAGATCTAGAAGAAAAGTGGAGGTTTGTGTTTGACGGTTTGAAAATCCCTAACACCGTTTTTCTTCGTTTTCGAATCAAAGAGGAAGAATGAAGTTGAGAAATCCTTGTCTTCTCACCCACCATGCCTTAGGTTCCTTTTCTTGAAGCAAAAGAAAACAACGAAAACAAAGAAAAGGTGGGGACGAAAATGGGTTCGCGAAGGCATGGAGGAGGAAGAAGAGCGAAGGAAATATTTTTCTTTCTGTTTTCCTTTCTTCCTTTTTCCTTCCTTTCTATTTCTTTCCTTTTTCCTTCCTTTCCTTTTCTTTATATATATATATATATAACAAATATCTAAGAATATCTAGATATTTCATAAAATTACCATTTCACCCACAAATTTCCACATCACTTTCCATCATCTCTCAAACCTCTTTTTGTTAAAAATATCTACTCTCGTCGCAATTCAATTGACAGATAAAATTTTCAGCGACAACTGATATTTTTAACAAAACTCTCTGGTATCCAATTCTTCGTAACGTAAATAAATTATTCTTCGACAAATAATTTTAGTCCAATTTCCAAAAATATATTTTTGGCATTTAACCCACTAATTACCAAGAACTAGGCTAAAAGCCTAAGAACTTCAACACCAAATACCCTAAAATTGTATAATTTAGGATTTAAGAATTAAGGGTCTTACAATAATGAGTATTGAAATACAAATACAAAATGTGATCCTCTTTATTATACACAGTATTGTATTTGTGTCATGTTTTGCGTTAAATTTTATGTCTCAATAACATTACTCTCTTTTTATAAGATTCATTTTACTTATAATTTGATGAACAAAAATTGATTTATTTGATCCATGTTATAAATCAAATACATCAATTTTTGTTGAACAAATTATAACTAAAATGTCTATTTTAAAAATAAAAAAAAAATGAAGAGACTTATGTATAAAAACAATTACAAAAACAACTACTAATTATAAAATAAACTAAAATTTTCAACCTAAACTCCAAATGTGAGTTGTGAATTTTATATAGAGATATAAAAATCAAACCAAATAATTATACGATCCCAAAAAATTAACCAAAACTAATTAAATTAGATTGATATTTTTTATGATTTTGAGTCAAAGTTGAATTAAACCAATAAATTCGACCTTTATTGATTTGAGATATAATTTCACATAATTTAAAAATAGATCGCATAATATTCAAACCAAACACTTATCTTTTTATTAACACTATGTTAATATTGATATCTTAAACAATTTATTGTGTTTAAATGTATTTTAATAATTACACACACACACACACACACACACACATATATATATATATATATATTCAACTATTTGAGTTGTAAATTTTATCTAGAGATATAAAAATCAAACTAAATGATTATATGATCGCAATATTTTTTTTATGAGTTTGAGTTCAAGTTAAATTATTTTAATAATTATAAATATATATATATATATATATATATATATATATATTATTTTTGTCCTTGTAGTTAAAAAAATTGTATTAATAGTGTAAAATTTTGGATTTAATTTGCATACATCGACAATGCAAATATATTTGATATTGTTAATTAATCATAACCGTCAGATTAATGAAATAGTTTGACTTTTAATATAATTACTTTTAAAGTCACACTTATTGATGATCATAATGTGTTAACAGTGTAAAACTTTTTACATTGACAAAACATAACAATTAAACTATAAAATTTTAGTATTTAAAAAAATATATTTTTAGAAAGTAATTTTTAATTATTAGAATTGTCAACCAAAATTTGATCTATTAGCTATATCTTCTAAGCATTAAGAGTTTGATTGTAAATGTATTTTTATAAATTTATAATTTAAAATTTTTATATACAATACTATATTATACCTTTTTATTTATGTATTAAAATTTAAAAAATTTGATCACCCCAATATTTTTTTTCAAACTCCGCCACTGAATATCGTATACATTTTTACTACGAGTCAATTGAACTTTGAACGCTTCAGCTACTCTAGGGGTAGTTGGTTGTTTTTAATAATGCAGCGAGTATAAGAATTGGTCTCTTGTTAGTCTCTTTTCATACCTTGTATTTTCATTTTTAGCACAACTTTTTCTTCGTTCTTATAAATTATTTGATCACTGTGAAATAAAAAAAAATAAAAAGTAAAAAGTAAAATAAAAACTATAAAATCATTCCTTTGTGTGACAATAGTTTGAATGGAATTACCCACACTAATAATGCACAATTTTCATTATATATATCATTCCAATTTTTGGAATGTATTCATTTATCTATCTTATCTTTTGAGAAAAAATATTGCACATAATCATCAAGCCAATATCTTCTTTATATGGTTTAAACATCGCAGACGACTTATTATCCTTATCCAATTCCTCTTTCCTTGTTACTAAACTTGTTAGTTTCACTTCAACATCGATAAATAGTAACACAATTTCACAAACATCAATACAATTGCTAGGACTAAGAACAACATGAAGATAAACACGTTATAACATAAAGCAATATCGAAAACACTACACAATCACATTACTTAACAAACACGACTAGGAGGTCATTAACTAGGTGCCACCCATGTTATTTTCCCATCAACATATTGAGATTGATCACGAGATGACCTGCAACTTTCTTATACTTATGATACAAACCTACCAGATCGCCAATAAACATGTTATAACATAAAGCAATATCGAAAACACTACACAATCACATTGCATAACAAATACGACTAGGAGGTCATTAACTAGGTGCCACCCATGTTATTTTCCCATCAACATATTGAGATTGATCACGAGATGACCTACAACTTTCTTATACTTATGATACAAACCTACCAGATAGCCAATAAACATGTTATAACATAAAGCAATATCGAAAACACTACACAATCACATTACATAACAAACACGACTAGGAGGTCATTAACTAGGTGTCACCCATGTTATTTTCCCATCAACATATTGAGATTGATCACGAGATGACCTGCAACTTTCTTATACTTATGATACAAACCTACCAGATAGCCAATAGAAACTACAACACCGGACTGTTGAGACTCGTTAGGAGACTTGGCGGTGTCGGGAATTGGTTTGCATTTAAGCATCTCAGGTTGTTGACATGAGGAAATAACTTGGTCAAACTTAAGAAGTACAACATTTATCGCATTAATATTAGCATTACCCACAGGATTTGCAACTTCCTTGTCTCTATGATCCATTGCCACGGAGGAACGTGCAATGTTTACTTCATATGAACCATACATTTTAGATTTTGACTTGATTATTCGGAAAAACATTTTCGAGTCAGAGTTACCTGCATTAGATACTTGATTAGTAATTCAAAGGTATGTCTACTTTAAAACTAAATATATGTTATAAATTTGCAGTAAAGGAATCAAAAGAATACCCATCATTGAAAGAATAGCAACATGAGCTGCCAAAAGCTTTGCATCCCTTTTGCTTCTAGCCACATCTCTGGTGTAACTTGAACCAATGAAATCCACAGTGCATACAAAAACTGGAACGACTTCTTGGGGCTGAACAATGTTGTATGTAGGTAGTTTCTTATTCAACTTTTCAGCATACTCGTTCAAGACTTGCTAGCAAATTATAGCATTCTAGAAGATAATGGAAACAAGAAGTCCCTTAAAGATTCTTCAAAAAAAAAAATATAGTATTGAATGATAATACAAGTATGTCAAATTGAAGCAAACATTTAAAACAACGCTACTATAAGAATAGTATTATTTCACTAGCAATTATCATAGCATGGAAACCAAGGTTATCAAATCAAGATTTATATCGTGAATTGGAAGACCTATTTTCTAAATCATGAATTCAAATGTGCTATGAATCGTAAGATACATGATCAATAAAAATATGATATTTAGGTAAAAACTAATGACATGATAAAAAAAAATGAAAAAGCATAAGTTGATATATCATGTATGAACTTCAAATATTTCAAGATTCAAATCATAAATCATAGAGAGCAGCAAGAGAAGAGAGATCTATATGATACAATTCAGCAAGATTCGTAATTCAGAAGATTTGGTAGAGAGAATCTGATTTCTTGTTGACATTAATGCCCAACAGTTCAATTTATACAGTTGTGTTTGATTTGATTTTGAATAAAGATAAAATTAACATGATGATTAAGATATTGATAACAATGATGCATACTCTAGTACAATGGGCAACAAAATTTAATACTTATAAAGATACTTCTTTTTGATAAAACTATTAATGTTGGCGTTAAAACCCACACGCACGCGTGCGCACACACACACACACATATATTATTATCCAACAACAAAATAACGGGCAAAAAATTGAATTTCAATTACCTGCATAAAATTAAATCAAACACACAACGTCCAACTTGACAAACAGTAACTACGAATAACATATTAGTAAAAACACGTCGGCTCTTGCGACAAAGCATATTTTCTTGATAGACCAAGAAATTCCGTTAGGAAGAAACCCAACATCTAAGGAATGATAAAAGACATGTGCTAAAAAAATGATAACAAATAATTGCCACAAGTCACATATTAACAACTAAATGTAAGATGACCACAAAACAACAAAACCTAGCAATCAAAGAAAAGTTCAATATCAAAACATTTAACGCGCATTATCAACCAACATTGCCTCAAAATAAATCAACAGATAAAAAACAGGTCAATCAATAGAATCTGCACACACCAAAATCAATAATTAAACAATTTATCATAGTCACAAACACACCTCAGAAACTAAAGAGTAAACTTCCTCTTTACTCTTCCTGATAAGGTACTCCAACGCAAGCTTAGAAGCATTACCCACAGGATCTGCAACTTTCTTGTCTCTATGATCCATTACCATGGAGGAACTTGCAGTATTTACTTTAGATGAACCATACATTTTAGATTTTGACTTGATTATTTGGCATAGCATTTCCGAGCCAGAGTTACCTGCATTAGATACTTGATTAGTAATGCAAAGGTATGCCTATCTTAAAACTAAATATTTGTTATAAATTTGCAGTAAAGGAATCAAAAGAATACCCAACATTGAAAGAACAGCAGCATGAGCTGCCAAAAGCTTTGCATCCCTTTTGCTTCTAGCCACATCTCTGGTGTAATTTGAACCAATGAAATCCACAATGCATACAAAAACTGGAATGACTTCTTGGGGCTGAAAAGTGTTTTATGTAAGTAGTTTCTTATTCAACTTTGCAGCATACTCGTTCAAGATTTGCTTGCAAATTATAGCATTCTGAAAGATTGGAAACAAGAAGTCCATTAGTGATTCTTCAACAAAAAAAAATAGTATTGAATGATAATACAACTATGTCAAATTGAAGCAAACGATAAATTCAAAACAATGCAACTATAAGAATAATGTTATTTCACTGGCAATTATCATAGCATGGAACCCAAGGTTATCAAATCAAGATTTGTATCGTGCATTAGAAGACCTATTTTCTAAATCATGAATCCAAACGTGTTATGAATCGTAAGATACATGATCAATAAAAATATGATATTTAAGTAAAAACAAATGACATGATAAAAAAAAACATAAGTTGATATATCATGTATGAACTTCAAATATTTCAAGATTCAAATCATAAATCATATAGAGCAGTAAGAGAACAGAGATTCATATGGTACAATTGAACAAGATTCGCTATTGAGGAGATTCGACATAGTGAATTCAATTTCTTGTTGACATTAATGCCCAAGAGCTCCAATTTATACAATTGTTTTTTATTTGATTTTGAATAGAGATACAATTAACACGATGCTTAAGATATTGATAACAATGATGGATACTCTAGTACCATGGGGAACAAAATTTAGTACATATAAAGATACTTCTTTTCAATAAAACTATAAATATTGGCATTAAAAACCAAACATTTGAAATTATCAGATATATATACTCCTTGATTATAGAAAATTAAAAGGCTCTACGACATAACGTAAGGTGTATGGTAACGCTGTCACAAAAAGAAAGGTATATATATATATATATATATATATATATATATATATATATATATATATATATATATTTCGAACAATAAAATAACAGGCAAAAAATTAAATTTCAATTGCCTGCATAAAATTAATTCAAACATACAACGTCCATCTTGACAAACAGTAACTACAAATTTTTTTTTTTTTTTCCTTCTGATTCCTTAAAAGCATAGAGGTCTCGCAAGAATAGTCATCTCCCATTTGGACCTGCTGCATTGTCTTTAACTAGCTCTCAAGTCTTCTTTTATTACAATCCTACAGACGACCATAGATCTCATACATGGACCAAAGGGTTTTGCCTTCCTCATCTTTTATTTTGCCCATGATGTAAAATAGAGACATCAATTCCTTCATTCTATATCAAAGCAATCTCACAAGATCTATTTTTTTCTAAACCTGAACAAGGAACAAACAAGCTTGAACTGATGCCACTTTGAGTTATGATTTTGTCCATGTCACATATTTTTAACCTAGTTTCCATTAGGAAGAGTAGGTGGGAATTTTCAAGATGGTGTGCCTTAACAAGGCTCAAATTGCCCGAAGATTCCCCAATCCTCTACAATTCCAACTTAGCATCTTCTTTGGAGCTGGTGGTGCTGGTTATCCAACACCACCTCATAATCTTTTAGGCATACTTCTTCCATAACCACATTTTTCTTTCTCTTTTTTTCACCGCCAAGGATTTCTTCAATGTTTCCTTATGAGATTGTGACCTCAATTAGTTGCTTATTGCTTAATAATTTCTCAAGGGAAGGCTTAGTTTAGGGAAGTTTTGAATTTTTTGGTTCTTGGTTGACGAGTTCAACTTTTCTTCTTTTTCACAACCTTTGGTGGATTAATTTTTCCAATCTTAAAGTGCTTTAATTGGATAATCGCCTCGAGAGATTCAACCGCAATCTCAATTTCTTTATTATTTATTTGATCACTATCTTCTCCAATTACTTTAGGATGAGAAACCTAAGCATGAAAACCGAGGTTGCACTTGCGAATACCACTTGAGTCTGATCCAATTTTGATGGAAAAATCCACTTTAATCGGTTGTAGGTGTGAGTTTTTCTCAAAATTAAAATACGGGATGAGACATATTTGAAGATGTTGATATGCACTCAAACCCACCTCGCTAGTAAAATAGTAACTATTTTTAATTTTTTATATACATATACAATATTATTTAATTTAATTATTTTTATATGTTATAAATATTTATCTTCTCGATACAAAAAAAAGTATGATTTTAATTGCATATATGATTTGTCTATTTTCTGCAGTTCATGGAATTGGTCTCTCTGACATATGTAAAATGATATGACATACAATTTCATGATATAGAGTCATCTAGATGCATTAACTATTCATAAGTTATTAATTAAATTACAAAAATACTTTTTTTTTTGAAGTTGAACATTAAGTTTTAAGAGAGTTTTATTATAATTTAATGGGTCTAAATCATTCTACATCATCATGTCACATTATTTAAAGCATGTTACTTCCCTTATTATTTTATAAAGTTACAACTTGTAAAAGCTTTTAAAAATAAATTTATACTGGTAGTCGTGGTTTTGATAAAGTCATTGTATACTAAAAATAAACGAGTAAACTACTAATATGGTCTCTCACATTGTAAAATAATTTCAAATAAAGTGTTAAGATTATGAATATTTCAAAAATAGTTTTAATTATGTCGATGGTATCATCAGATTAGTTTAATAGTAAAAAAATAAAATATAGAGATTAAATTAAAAATCCATTATTAAATTATAATCAATTATTAAATATAAAAATCAAATCCATAGTAAATAATGTTCATAATCTCATATTTTATATCATGACAATTTGTTTACTCAAATATGCACTCAACTAACAACCGCTCGTCTCCCTCTATCTTTGTCTCAACTTTCTAATATAACCGTTGCTTAACGCCTCTAACAAACAACCTTTGTTTTTCTCACTCCACTCTCTTAGATCTCTCTCTCTCTCTCTCTAAAATTCGAGCAATGGAGATTTCTCCTACAACGTTGGAGGACAATGATAGAGAGACAACAACAATAGCCGTATGGAAAGCCTTGGAGCTGCTACGGCTAGACGATCAAGATTTAAGGATCCAAGCCGCTAAGGATATCCGCCGCCTCACCAAAACATCCAGCCATTGCCGCCATCAGCTCCGTCAAGCTGTTACTCCACTTGTCTCAATGCTCTGATTCGACTCACCCGAGTCCCACCTATTGGGAAAAACTAGAAATAATTGGAGATAACTATCTCAATAATGCAGAATATTTTACCCTCACCTATGCAGATAAATGTCCAAACAGAAAATAAAATTCCACAAAACAAAAATAATTGGTAGAAAATTAAATATGAGACAAATACAATTTTTAACGTGGAAAACTTCCCTCAAATTGAGAGAATAAAAATCACCGGACCTAATCCAGTAAAAACTTCCACTATAATAATTAAATGGTACACCAGAGTCTTCCTAATAATAATAGGGAACATCAATCAATAATAATAACCTTCCACTAAAGTGGGTATGTCAAAGTAACTCTCAGAGAAGATAAAACTACTTAGACTGTATATTAAAATAACAAACTCAATGGTAGGAATAACATTTTAAATTTGTAGATCAAAAGGAGCAATTTGCTACACACCTGTTACCACCATCGGAACCAAACCCTTTCATTTTCTCTGTTTTGTCATGCTTGCTTTTCCTTTGCTTTTTCGGCATTGTTCCCATTCATCATTCTTAGAGATTTCTAAATCCCTTTTATTTCCTTCACGTGGGCCTAGCCCAATAATACCATATATTCTCCCTTTTATTTTTTATTTCAATAATAACAATATTAATACTAATAATAATAATAATAATAATAATAATAATAATAATATTAATAAAATTGGTGGGCTCTACTTGGGGAGTGAGCCCATCCAACAAATCTCCCCCTCAAGACTCAAGTGGAAAGGTATTGCTCAACCATGTCAGCCTTCTTTCTACAGTATATCATCTTCGACACAGGCAAGGTCTTCGTCATCATATCTAAACCATTCTCATCAATATGAATCTTCTCAATTAAAAATGACTTCATTTCCAGTGCATTTCGTATTCAATGATATCACACCTCAATATGCTTTAACTTTGCATGAAAGGTCAGATTCTTGTCGAGATGGATCACACTCTGACCATCACAAAATAAAACAAACTTGTCTTGCTTGAGGTCTAACTCATGTAGGAATTGCTTCATCCACAAGAGTTCTTTGGAGCTTCAATTGCTGCAATGTACTCAGCTTCAATAGTGGATAAAACAACACACTTTTGTAACCTTGATTGCCAAGAAACAACTCCCCCTGCAAACATCATCATATAACTAGAAGTAGATTTTCTAGAATCAAGATCACATGCCATATATGCATCTGTGTAGCCATCCAACATAGGTTCACCACCTCTATAGCATAAACACACTTTGGAAGTGCCTCTGAGGTATCTGAGAATCCACTTCACTGCTTGCCAATGATTTTTATCAAAATTAGAGAGAAATCGACTAACAACTCCAACTGCATGAGCAATATTTGGCCTTGTGCATACCATAACATACATCAAACTACCAATTGCGGGTGTATAAGGAACCTTCTTCATCTGTTCTTTGTCTTTCTCACTTGTAGGGCATTGATCAGAACTCAATTGATAATGAGTAGCAAGTGGAGTACTAACAGGTTTACAATTGCTCATGTTAAACCTCTCTAACACCTTCTCAATGTAAATGTGTTGAGACAACCACAATTTCTTATTATTCCTATCACGAGTAATTCTCATGCTCAGAATTTGCTTTGCAGGACTCAAGTCTTTCATTGCAAAAGACTTGTTTAAATCTTTCTTTAGAGATTGAATTTTCTTAGTGTCATGACCAATAATCAACATGTCATCCACATATAACAAGAGAATAATACAATCACCATCAGATAATTTCTTTACAAACATACAATGGTCAGAAGTAGTTTTACCGTACCCATGTTTCTCCATGAAAGAATCAAAATTTCTTGTACCATTGTCGAGGTGCTTGCTTGAGCCCATTCAAGCTATTCTTCAATTTACACACAAGCTGCTCTTTACCTTTGAATTTGAAACCCTATGGTTTCTCCATATAGATCTCTTCCTCCAAATCACCATGAAGGAAAGTAGTTTTCACATCAAGTTGTTCAACTTCTAGGTTCAAACTAGCTGCTAACCCAAGCACAACTCGAAGGACATCTTCACCACAGGTGAAAAAATTTCATCAAAGTCAATACATTTTCTCTTATTAAAACCTTTCACAACCAATCTTGCTTTGTATCTTGGTTGAGAACTATTCTCTTATGTCTTTATCTTGTATACTCATTTGTTCTTGAGTGCTTTTCTGCTATTAGGCAACTTTACCAAATCAACTTTACCACTTTTCTTTATCAACATTTGTAATAGCTTCTTAATAGTACTCTGACTCTCAACTATCAATGATCATCACATACTCATGTGGAGGATATCTTTGAGAAGGTTGACATTCTCTAGTAGATTTTCTCAACTCAAACTCGACTGGTGGCTCAATTGGAACCTGCTCATCATGGTGAGGTACATGATCATGAGTTACATTCTCATCATCTACCTGTATATCTCCCCATCAACAAAGGTTTCTGCAGGGGGCTTAGGCGCAACATCAATGTTACTTCTGGAATTTGGTTTTTGTTTCTCAGTTTTACCAAAATCTTCAATAGTTTGGTCTTCAAGAAATATTGTAACACCTCAGCCATTATCGTTACTGGTGATGCTACCAATTGAGAATAATTGTTGACATTTTCAACTTTCCACTTGGAGCTGAATTGGTCAACGTCACAACAAGGACTTCCCAATTATCAGGCAAGGAACTCAACAATAACAACGCTTGCAACTCGTCATCTAATTTAAGTTCTATGGTTGTCAACTGATTCACTGTATTCTGAAAAATACTCATATGCTCTGCCATTGAATTCCCATATTTGTATTTCATATTCTCCAGCTTAAGAATCAATAATGCTTTATTTTGTACATTCTTTCGTTCATACAACTCTTTTAATTTTTTCTCACATCTTGTTAGCATCTATTTCAAATTCAACATGTGGATATACACTCAGATCCAACCATTGTCTGATTAACGCCACTGTCTTCATATTCATCTTCTTCAAGTCAGCGTCAGATTTATCTGCGGGTTTAACAGTGTTACCCTCAATAGGATCATACAAATCTTTACTGTATAACATATTTTCTATGAGAGTCTTCCAAAGTGTGTAATTAGAAGAGTTGAGTTTAATCACATTGGACCTTTATTTTCCTCCTCCATTTAAATGCACAAATCAAATCAACCGAGCTCTGATACTACTTTATTGGGAAAAACTAGAGATAATTATCTCAATAATGTGGAATATTTTTCCCTCACTTGTGCAGATAAATGTCCAAACAGAAAATACAATTCTACCGAGCAAAAATAATTGACAGAAAATTAAATATGAGACAAACACAATTTTTAACGTGGAAAACTTCCCTCAAATTAAGAGAATAAAAACCACGGGACCTAGTCCAGTAAAAAATTCCACTGTAATAAGTAATGGGTACACCAGAGTCTTCCTAAATAACAATAGGGAACATCAATCAACAATAACAACCTTCCACTAAAGTGGGTATGTCAAAGTAACTCTCAGAGAAGGTAAAACTACTCAGACTGTATTTTAAAATAACAAACTCAGTGGTAGGAATAACATACTAAATGTGTAGATCAAACGAAGCAAATTTGTTACACGCCTGTTACCACCACCAGAACCAAACCCTTTTCTCTTCTTTGTTTTGTCGTGCTTGCTTTTCCTTTGCTTTTTCGGCACTGTTCTCATTCATCATTTTTAGGAATTTCTAAATCCATTTTATTTCCTTCACATGGGTCTAGCCCAATAATACCATATCTTCTCCCTTTTTTTTTTAATAATAACAATATTAATATTAATAATAATAATAATAATAATAATATTAATATTAATAAAATTGGTGGGTTCCACTTGGGGAGTGAGCCCATCCAACACCACCAACCCGCTCTTCTTACTTTGCTTAACCTCGCCGTCCAAGACGAAACGTACGCTTGCTACTCCAATTCTTTCAAGTTTTTTTTTTTTTTTTTCTTTCTTCTCCAATTTTTTCAAGTTTTTTTTTTTTTTTTTTTTTTGCTATTGAATTTTAAATATAAAATTTTATAATTCAAGTATTTTGATTTACTAAATATAATATCATATGTATGTGAATTATTGAGTTAACTGTAAATCATAAATGAGAAAGTGCCATCACAATAATTGATGAATGTATCAAAATTATAAAATAATATTTAAGTATAATAATTTTTTAATATATATAAAATTATATTTAATTATGTCTTTTGTTTGTCATTTTAATTTTTAAATGTGTCTTTTGTTAATTAAATTAATCATTTCATAATATTATTGACAAAAGAAATACTAAGAGTGACAATATCAATATATTCAGAACAATATTGCGATTGTTCAAAAATAAAAATCGTTTGATATTTGATTTTAGAATTTTATGTTCATAACACTAGAAAAATAATTTAAGTTGAGTCTTTTTGTAAACAAAAAAGAAACAGAATTATCATTTTCTTTTCCCTCCAATTGAGATGTAGGAACATTTTTTATAGTATGAGATATGTCGAAGTTTTTTTTTTTTTTTTTAATTTTATGTTGATTCACATTTCTGTCAAATTTTTAAATTTTCATGCTTTTGATTTCTCTTTTGCTTTCACAATGAATACGTACATGTACTAAGATGCCGGGTTATCATGGTTTCTTACACCGGCTTGGATGCATATGCATACTGTTTATCAATTAATAATTGGATGCTTAAACCGTTGAAGCTCATCAGTTGGATGGTTGTTTTTATTTGGCAACAATACATTTGAAGTCCTTTAAATTTAAGTTAATTTTTATTTAGATTTTTTAATTTTAGTTTATTTTGATTGGTGCTTTAAGTTGCATTTTGTTTGCACTATTAAGATTTTATTTCAATTTAACGATAATTAATTCAATTGAAAATTTCGAATAATTTAAAACTCTACCTAATACTGTAATAATATATCTCTCACACTACTCCGTTAGAAAATTCTCATCAAATCTTATAAGTAGTATATATTTATTGATTTTCTCTGCAATTTAAGTTCACGTATAACATTAAAAATAAAGTAATAAATGTCTATCCACAAAGTCAATATCTTTGACTTTCTTCACGTGCGAAGTAGTTTAGAAAATCAACTTGTTGCGATATTTCAATTAGATTTTAACATTTCATGACAGTATTCAAGAAACTTTTTAAACTTACGAACTACATGCGTAATTAATATATTTTAAAGACTAATAGTATAAATGAGTATAATTTAAAAGATCAAATCAGAAAGGAAAAAAAAAAAAAAAAAGAGAGAGAGAACTTAAAAGGACTTAAGTGAAAATAGAACTAACCTTAAATGACTACATGTGTATTTTTTCCTTTTTATTTAATTCAAACTAGGATTTTGACTTATATAATTTTTTTCTTAACTAATGGGATTACTGTAATTCCATAACTTTGCTGCAACCACGGTTACCTTTATATTTGGTACCAAAATCCTTTTATATTAAAGATGTTAAAAAGGAAATTTTAAAAATAAATTTATTATGTTATTAAAATAAAATATAATTTTTTATTTAAATAAACCATATAAATCAATATCAAAATAGAAAGTAAACCAATTAATCAACAATCAATTAAGAGAGAATTCTGGTTGTTGTCATTTCATTTGACTTCTATTTTATAGGCTTAATCTTAGAAGATGGTTCGTGTCCGTACATCAATTCAATGTAGTGTTCTACCAACTAATGGATTTTATTTTCCAATTTTATGTACTCTTTTTCTCATTAAGACTATGTTCAAAGACATGGAAAATGGAAGCAAAATTGAAGAATTAATGTTAATAAATTAGTAGTTATGATAGTTTGTCTAGATTTAAATTCAAGAGCTTTTTTTTATAACTTATTTGATGTTTCTTATCTTATCAACCAACTAGCAGAATTAAGATTTAATTTATTTGATTTTGTTGATTGTTACTTGATGAAGTCTCTTTCACGTCTCTTTCATGTGACTTTCAAGTTGTAAAAGTGGTCAAACATATTTCGGTTAAAGTGTAAATAAAATAATCTAACTTTCCATTTATTCACACTATTGTTGTGCCAATAATTTTCAATTTGAAAATGTTGACTTCTCTATTTTCCATGAAGTCATATAAGCCTAATCTATAATTAGACTTTGTTTTGCTTCCTTTTATACCAAATGCTATTAATAAGAGAAGAGTAACCATACACAATATCCATCTATTCTCAAATTGTCCTTATGTCTCTCATTTTTGGGTTAAAGAGAAAAATGTTTCTCGAGTTATTTAATAATTATAGATAGATCGCCAACTTGATAAATAAGTTATAATCAATTTTATTTAACATTATTTTAAAAATTCAACTGAATATCAAATCATTGAGACTTTTAAGTTATTGTTCAATTACTTTAAATTTTTCGAATCAGATGTATCTGCAATAGAATCACTAAAATAATCAAACTATAAACAATATTGGCTCACTATTCAACTGATTGAACCATCGTATTCGGTTCAATTTTAAAATATGACTGCAATGAATATATGATATTAATCACCGGAATAAATATTAATTTGGCTTAAATATTTTTTTTTGGTCTTCTTGATATTGTCTTCCCTTCATAGCATACTATGATTAGTCGTACTTCTGAATAAAGCTAATCCAATAACGCTGCTGATTAGAGTATGTTATCGAGTTGAAAAATATTAAACCATGATTTTTATTGCTTTGTTCCTTATCACTACTAGAAAAACTGAATTTAACGTCGGTCAAAAACCGACGCTAAAAGACCAAAAGCCGATGCTAAAGTAGATTTAGCGTCGGATTAGCGTCGGTGTCGGGCCTAGGTTAAAACAGTCGAAGCTAACACGTAGCGTCGGTCAAAAGCCATCCGACACTAAGTTAGCGTCGGCCAAGCCTACTCTAATCCGACGCTATCATTAAAAATAGAACATCCGACGCTAGTTATATGAAGTCAACAAAAATGTTAGCGTCGGTCCATCCGACGCTACTTCCCAAATAAAAGTCAACTTCAGTTTTTAGGCAGCGTCGGTTCGGCCGACGCTATGTGTCAACATTGAAGAACAATAAAATAATTAGCGTCGGGAATAGCTGACGCTAATTGTAAATTTATTTAAGTTTTTATATTTATTATATGGATTTGCTTGGTTAAGGTAATAAGAAAGAAGAATGTGTGATAAGTGACTTGGTGAATAATGAGTAATGTTGGAGATGCAAAGACATTAGGCTATTACTTCATTTAATAATAAAACAAACTGTAGTCATAAACTCCAAAACAATATTGATAAAGAACAACCATAAATCCCAGCATCACTATCAATACACCACATTGCTCATATGACATCCTATGTGATTTACACTGAACCATGACACTGCTATGGCTGCTTTCTACTAAAACTATACAATGTAAATTGGTAACAAAAAAGAGTCAATTGTCATACATTGTTGAGAACATCCACATCAGTTGAACATGAAACAAATGTAATTGCAAGACCTTTGATGCCAAACCTTCCAGCCCGGCCAACCTGTTTACAATTTAATCCAACAAATGAAATGATAATTAATATAATAAAGGGACATGTAAACCAACTTTAATAATTAAACAAGAAAAAGACAAGATTTAAATTGTACCCTGTGCAAGTATGTGTCTGCACCGTCAGGCATATCATAGTTTATATTATATTCACACGTTCAATGTTTATTCCCCTCCTTGAACCCTTTATAACGTTTCAGCCTGCAAAAGCCATTGTTCATGATCAAATACAACTAAATTTACCACTAATTAACTACTAGTTGAAACCAAAACCCAATATTCATTTGTTTCAACCTGCAAAAGCCATTGTTCATTTGTTCAAACCAAAACCCAATATAACTACTAGTTGAAGTTCTAAAAGTAATCAAAATAACAAAGAAAACAAGTTTGATAATCTGGAATCATCCACCATGCCCATCTTACTATATTATTCAAATTAAACATTGCAGAGGTTAAAAAATGACAAAAAATTCACAACAGGACGACACAAACACATCACCCAATGTTAAGTATATAGATTGAATGCTTGAGCATAGAACAGCAGCTAGATATGACCTCACCTTCAAGGAACCTCCCATGTACAAATCTTCAAGGGTTGCATCCAAATCAACAATCACGTCATCACCTTTTACAATTTTCTCTTCTTCTTCCTCCATTGATCCCCCACCAAAGAAACTGAAAGAAACATTCATATTTCACAGTGCCATCAATAAAACC
This sequence comes from Cicer arietinum, assembly GCF_000331145.2. Classification (NCBI taxonomy): domain Eukaryota; kingdom Viridiplantae; phylum Streptophyta; class Magnoliopsida; order Fabales; family Fabaceae; genus Cicer; species Cicer arietinum. The sequence goes on along the minus strand of NC_021162.2, from coordinate 26,666,495 downwards.
TAGTTCAAAGCCCCTAATTAAAAAATAGACACAGTTGTAAAGAAGAATAAATACACATCCAAAACATAGCAGTCTGCCTACAGAAGACGGCATAATCGTTGGTCACATTGATGCAGACATGAGGAAATAACCAAATCAATAAAATCATATGAATACTTTGGTTAGAGTATGATAATATAGAAAACCTGTATAGCCTTTCATAATTGCTTTTCTTGGCCATAAACATGTTTTGATGAAGTAATAAGTCCAATAACACATGTCTCAGATGCGATGGTGATAATTGATAGGTTATAAACTAATCTAGCAAAAACTAAGGCGGTGACTTACGAATTAAAAATATCCTGCATGTTCATTCCACCACCAGCAGCATGCTGCTTCAAACCCTCTTCACCATACCTATCATAAATACTTCTCTTCTCGCTATCCGACAATACTTCGTATGCTGGCTGTGGCAAAAATGAAAAGCAACCATTTAAAACCAAAACAGGGGTAATTGTGCAGTGGTAATTGTGTTATAGAGGAGTTGTGGCGAAGGATAGAAAAATCAAGCACTCATATCATGCAGGGCAGAAAACTAAAGCACTCCCAAATAAATCAAATCCCCTTAACCAAGTACCTCCGCGATAGTATCAGCACCAAATTCCTTCCTCCATTTCAGCATGTCAAACCACATCAGCTTTGATTTCTCAACCTCAAATTTCCTTGCCTTAAGAAATCTATACAAAAAAATTACTTGGATAATTGGATAAGAAAAGTTTCTTGTTCTTACTTATTAAAAAGAATACACATTCATTCATGGAACCAAGGGTGACCCAAAGTAAGGTGTGATCTGATGCTTAGTAAGACATCAGAGTGAACAAAATTTCAGGTGATCACAATCACATGTTAACAAAAGTTGAAGGACCAAACTAAACATGCAATCAAGTGTATATAATGACAAATGACAATTTGTATATCATAACCCCAGATTCCAAGCTGAAAACATTCAACTGCAAATTGAAAAAGCATATTTAAAATTGAAAACATTCAACACCAAATTGAAAAAGTATATTTAAAATTGAAAACATTCAACTCCTCAGTATATTTAAGCGAACCCTAAGATTGTATTAAACTCAAATTGCTAAAAAGAGAAAATAGATAGCAAACCAACAATGGATAGCAAATCCCTAAATTAAAAATAATCCTAAAAACCGATAATTCGGTTGAAGACGTCGAAAGATACAGAGAGATGACGCTGAGAGAGTAAAAATGAGGGAAACCAATAATGGTGGTGGTGGGTTCGCGGCTTTGGACGAAGGCAACGCCTGGGTTCGCGGCAGTGAGAACGAGGAAAATTGAGAGTTGGTGAATGAGGGTAAAAGAGAGGGAAATCAAGAGGGTTTTCTGGTGAGTGAGGGAAAACGAGGGCGGCACAATACGAAGAAGGAAGGAAAGAGGCGAAGGCGGCGCCTGCAAGGCTGCCGCCGTGGGATTAGGGTGAAAAAGAGAGAAAGAACAAAAGTAAAGGAAAAAAAGAGAGTGAGGGAATAACAGAGGTTTATTGAAAATAGATACTTATTTGTTCGCTTAAAAAAAAATAAAAAATCTCAATTTTACAATGATTAGAAATTGTAGCAGATAAAATTTAAAAAATAATAATAACATTATATTTAATGGAGATTAAGAATAATAATAATATAAAACCAATTCATTAAGTTATTTGAGTCAAAATTGAATAGATAAATTGCATCAAAACTTTTAATTTAGTTAATTAAATAGATACTATAATAATGCGCACGTAGACAAATAAAAAAATAATTAATCAAAATATTAGTTACTTTTAATAGGATAAAAAAAAATTAAAATTTTCCAATCAGACAATTTAGCGTCGGCCCATCCGACGCTATCATATATATAGCGTCTGCCATTTTTATGTAGCGTCGGCCAGGTCGACGCTAACGATTTAAAAAAATCACAATTTTTCCGTACTAGCGTCGGTCGGACTGCCGCTAATCCGACGCTAAAATTGGCAGCTAAAACATTTTTTTCTAGTAGTGTATGTTATTTTCTTTGTTTGTGTACTAGATACTTCAGAATCAATGCTATTTAAATTTCTATATGCATTATACATATAGTTTAATTAATAACATTTATTAGCTTTTTTTCACTATACCACTTAAAAAAATTTGACCTCTTTTTTTATCAAGCAGGAACCAAATTAACATTGTGCAAGCAAATGCATTATAACCAATAGTTAATTTTCTCTATTCACAAAATAAAAATCTTCAAGAGTATGCAACTGCGTCATTGCTCACTCTATCAGCCTCAACAACAAACAAACCAATCATCACTTCTTATGAAACAATTCCACTTATTAACATTCTTAGAGATGGAAGCCACCAAGCCAAAACAGATGTAATAATGGCTCTATCCAATTTATCAACACACTTTGACAACATCATCACTATACTAGAATCAAATCCAATATCATTCATAGTTAACATTCTCAAAACCTCTAAAAATTCCTCAAAAACAGCTGAAAAATGATGTTGTTTGATAGAATCCTTGGTTGATTATGAAAAAGGAAGAGTCTCCTTATCGTCCGAACAAGGCGACGTTCTTTCGGTTGTTGAAGTTCTTGAAAATGGAACACAACAAAGTAAGGAACATGCTGTTGGAACATTGTTGAAAATGTGCCAAAGTGATAGATTAAAGTACAAGGAACCAATTGTTAGGGAAATTTCTAAAATATATTTAGATTTTCTAATAGCTATATTAATGTAGCAAAATTAAATAATTGAATGTATCATTTGGTCAAGTGGTTGCAATGTTTGAGTTTAATTCAAACCAATGCATCTATTAAGTTATCAAAAGTTGCAATCTTTCACAATAGTTGTTTTCTTTCACCAATTGGTATGAGTTGAAGAGTTGTTTTCTTTCACTAATTGGTATGAGTATCTCTATAAATAGAGATATTTTAGAGGCAGAAAGAACACAAGATAAACAACACAAAATTTATGTTACATGAGTCAAAATTATGTCAAAAATATTTCTGAGTCATTTTTCTTTTCTCTAGTGCACGAGACTAAATGAAAAAACTTTATTATGTAAACAATTATTGATCGATAGGCTTGATGTGAATGTGCAATTCACTTTAAGGATTTCAAAGTATCCTGAAGGGGATTCGTCGGTTAACCCGTTTGCATCCAATATATATAAATTGATGGGGGCGAATCGAACCTAAAGTTTAGTGTGATACACACGCTTTGATTTATTTGTGCAACCTTCGTCATAATCAAGTTCATCCTCTTCTTTTTCAAGATTTGCAGCATACCACCAACAAAAAATTCAACAATCTTTAGGTTCGATTTTCAATTGTTTTATTTATTTATGACTGCAACTTTGAAAGAAAAATGACTTTTATGAGTACGGTGAAAGGTACACAATAATTTTAAATAAATATATGATGTGCTTAATGTTATCAATTCATATACAACATCTTAAAATAATATTGGTTTATGATATATAGAACATCTCTCATTTTTAAAAAAAAGTTATTATGGTTCGCGAATGAGATTGTTTGTCCGGATAATATTCAATATATTTCATACATGTTATATGTGTTAATGACATTATGGTTGGATAAAAAAAAAACAAAAACAAAAAAAAGTTTATCTGTTACGGGCACCATTTTCCGACATATTTTCAAATTGATTACTTAAGGTAATTATGTCAATTTTAAAATCTAATTTGGTATGTAAATTTGAAGAAGTTTGATTATGTTAAATGTTATTTATTTTTTAATTACTGCAACATAATTGTTCGGTCTATTTAATTTATGTGTTGAGCATGATAGTTGAATATTTAGTCAAAAAATAAAATTCAAAATTGTATGGGTGAAATTTTAAAGCATGTGTTGCCTGTACGATTTAGTGGTATATGCTATCAAAAACTCTGGAGTTGCAAGAGAAACCCAAAAGGATTAGTTTTCATATGAATAATTTAAAGAAAAGAAAAATTGAAACGGTGTGACTGCTGGAATTGAACCACAAATCGGACAATGTCTAACATTTGGTAAATAAACTAAACACTAAATGTTAAAATTGTTTAAGTGTCTATAATTTTATTGTTAATATATTTTGAATTATTTTTGAATATGATTATCATATGTCCTTATATTGTTTTGAAGTGGGTTAGAGAGTTCGTGATCTTACTCAAATATTAATACTCCTTTGGTGTTATAATTTAAAGGTTGTTTTACTAAAGTGTCATGAGTTTATTTTAGATCCTCTAAAACCCATTTTAAGTAATCAATAACCACATGTTAGATTTAATTTTTTATAATCTATATGAGTTATCATGCATCAATTTTATGCTTTAATAAAATTGTTGATAAATGTAAGAAATTTTTTAAAATTTAGAGTTTGTGATCTCATGCATGATGATATGAAAGTAATTGTTTCTTGTTTGCCTTGATATATGAAAATGATTTTGATCTATTTTGAATTATTGTAAGTTGACAAATGTTCATGGAAGAAACTAATAGAAAATCTTAATGATTTTATTCGGATATATAACCTATATATCTTAGTTTTCAAAAAACTTAACCAAAATACCCCACTTTCTAAAACTGTTACCAAAATGCCCTACTTTTTAGGGCAACAAGGAAAACTCTCCCTGGGGGAGCGATACACTAAAGGGGCCAAAATTTTCTCCCTAGTAGGAGGTCGCTGGCTGGGGATGCGACCTCCCAAAGGGGTTTTTTAAAAAAAATTTAAATCGTTTTGGTTTTATTAAAAGGTTTTTGGTTTTAATAAATAATTCTATTAAATAATAAATTAATAATTAATAATAATACTACATATATAAATAATTATTATTATTATTAATTATTATTATTATTAAAAATTTTTATGATTAAAAATTATTAAAATTAAATTAAAAATAATGACTATAATATTTATTATTATTATTATTAATTACTATTATTGTTATTATTATTATTATTATTATTATTAAAAATTGTTATGATTAAAAATTATTAAAATTAAATTAAAAATAATTATTATAATATTTATTATTA
>NC_021162.2:26655356-26660427 GCF_000331145.2 Cicer arietinum | reverse complement strand
ATTATAATAATTATTTTTAATTTAATTTTAATAATTTTTAATCATAAATTTTTTTAATAATAATAACAATAATAATAACAATAATAATAATTAATAATAAATATTATAATAATTATTTTTAATTTAATTTTAATAATTTTTAATCATAACAATTTTTAATAATAACAAAAATAATAATAATAATAATAATAATTAATAATAATAATAATTAATAATTATAATAATAATTAATAATAATAATAATTATTTATATATGTAGTATTATTATTAATTATTAATTTATTATTTAATAGAATTATTTATTAAAACCAAAAACCTTTTAATAAAACCAAAACGATTTAAAATTTTTTTTAAAAACCCCTTTGGGAGGTCGCATCCCCAGCCAGCGACCTCCTACTAGGGAGAAAATTTTGGCCCCTTTAGTGTATCGCTCCCTCAGGGAGAGTTTTCCTTCTTGCCCTAAAAAGTAGGGCATTTTGGTAACAGTTTTAGAAAGTGGGGTATTTTGGTTAAGTTTTTTGAAAACTAGGATATATGGGTAATATATCCATTTTATTCATTGTTTATTTTCTATTGTGATACTTATTTGGATTTACCATTGAACATAATTTAAATATAAAATTTGAATTAACAAATAGAATTTATGATGCATGTATTAGTTATAATATAACTATGAAGGTATGATTCTTTAATAGAAATGAAATAAATTCTTATTTGTTAAGGAGTAGATGACTTACATATTTAGACCCACCTTATAATATTTGATTATGAGCAATTTTTATGATCATGTTTTGTTAGCTAGTGGCAATATATATTTAATGCATTCAATGTATTTTATCTTGAACTTGGATATATTGAAAAGAGAATTATAATTTTGAGATGCTTATTAAATATGGTAAAAGGTAGAATGACATAAAAGTTTGTGTATGTGATAAGTGAAATATTTATTAATTGTATGAAATACAATATAAAGAGATAAAATAAATAAAAAGGTAATGGTTTGGTGATAATTAGTCAACACTATCAAGAATATAAATGATAATCGAATGTTTGATGTAAGTCATGACTTGTGCCAGACCTGATATACCATATGTTGTTGGAAGATTAAGTCGGTATACAAGCAATTCATGTAAAGAACGTTGACATGCTACTAATAAAGTATTAATATATTTGAAAGGAACAATTAACTATAGTTTAATCTATAGTGGATATCTTTTAATTTTGGAAGGATATACAGATGTCGGTTGAATAAATCATGTTGAGGATCATGCTTCCCTAAGTGGATAGATCTTCAACCTTGGTGACCGTGCAATTTATTGGGGTTCAAAGAAACAAACTTTCATTATCGACACCACCATGGCTGCACAATTTATTATTCTAGCTGCAGGTAGTAAAGAGTTATAATGACTAAGAAATTTGTTGTATAAGATATTAATTTGACCAAAGTCAATGACATCAGTATCCATACATTGTGATAGTCAATACCCACTATCAAAAGCATATAGCCAAATATATAATAGAAAATCAATATATATTGGTTTAAGACATAGCTATGTAAATGATTTGATGGAGTGATATCCATAATGTTTGTAAGAATTGAAAAGTATCTTGCAGATCCTTTGACGAAAGGTATGACAAAGGACATGGTGTTAAAAACATCATTAGGGATGTGATACAAGCTCAAATATAGATAATCACCAATGGTGTAAACATCAACTCACACTTGAGTAGCATCAAGTCTTGAGTTCAATGATGAAAGTACACTATTAGAGTGATTGAAGTACTTGACAATAAATACATCTCAAAGGATAAAAGTACTTAGACCGTAAAACAAAAGTGGTAGGATGATGTCTCCTCTTAATGGACATATAACATGTATTTGCTAGAATGTATAATTATGGGTGCATTTCTAATATAGTCCACCTATATGAGAATGAAGTGGGCCGCTTCATAGAGTTCAAGAACTTGACTCTTAAATTCTCACGAAAAGGATATGAGACACAGGGCCTTATGAAATGTGTCATTTTTATAATTCGACCAATGGTACCGAAATTTCATGTGTAAGTTATGCACACTTGTTCTAATGAATGGTTGGTTCAAAGCTTGTCTACCAATCTATTTGGGGATGAGTGAAAACATAATTTACTAAGTAATGGTTCAAATCGTAAGATACCTTTATCTGAAACCATGAGATTTCCGGAATAACGGACTTAGATATATTTTGAAAATGGTGGGTGATTGTTAGGGAAATTTCCAAAATATATTTGGATTTTTCTAATAGCTATATTAATGTAGCAAAATTAAATAATTGAATGTATCACTTGGTCAAGTGGTTGCAATGTTTGGGTTTAATTCAAACCAATGCATCTATTAAGTTATCAAAAGTTGCAATCTTTCACAAGAGTTATTTTCTTTCATCAATTGGTATGAGTATCTCTATAAATAGAGATATTTTAGAGGCAGAAAGAACACAAGATAAACAACACAAAATTCATGTTACATGAGTCAAAATTATGTCAAAAATATTTCTGAGTCATTTCTTCTTTTCTCTAGTGCACGAGAGTAAATGAAGAAACTTTATTCTGCAAACTATCATTGATCGATAGGCTTGATGTGAATGTGCAATTCACTTCAAGGATTCCAAAGTATCCTGAAGGGGATTCGTCGGTTAACCTGTTTGCATCCAATATATATTGATTGGTGGGGGCAAATCGAACCTAAAGTTTAGTGTGATACACACGCTTTGGAATTTATTTGTGCAACCTTCATCATCATCAAGTTCATCCTCTTCTTTTTCAAGATTTGCAGCATACCACCAACAAAAGATCCAACACCAATTTTGAGGGAAGGTGTTATTCCAGGACTTCTTGAACTCACTGTTCAAGGAACAATGAAGTCTAGGACAAAAGCATGTACCCTTTTGCATCTACTAAGAGATTATGATGTTAATACAAAATGTGACACTCTTGATCATATGGTTTGTGATATTATAGCTAAGATTGGTGGTGATGATCATCAATGTGGTAAAGCTAAGAAGATTTTGGCTGAGATGGTTCAAGTTAGTATGGAAAAGAGTTTGAGACATTTATAACAAAAGGTTTTTCTATGCGCCACAAGTGATGTGCTATTACTAGTTTTAGATGTGCTTCAAAAAGATAATACATAATTAATGTTAGTTCGAGTGAGTGACCAATAACTCTTAATAAATTAGTATTTTGCACTTGAAATGTCAGCTTGTATATGTATAGACATTGAGTGTTTGGTAATAGTTAATAAACTAGTATTCTGCATTTATGTAATCAATGGAAAAATGCATCCCTTTAAATTTTAATTTGTTATCTTGCTTCAATCAATACTATTTCAACAATCCTCATGATATTTATCTTCCTTCAACCAATAATTTTTTTTTTATTTCCACAAAACTTGGTTTGTATATAAACAAAAACGCTCTTGTATAAAATTATATTCTTCATTTTAAACTATATGTGTCAATTGTGTCACTGTAAATATGTGTCACAAAATTTAAGGATAATATAGTTTGTATTAAAATATGACATAATTATGTCGTCTTCTTAAAGGCGTATATATAGATAACACAATTAAAAAGTATTTTGAGCCGGACTTAGGATTATATAGTTCAAATCCGTTAAAGAAGTTGGGTCATTTTGAATCGATCTGATACGCCTAACAATAGGACAAAAGTTTCTCAACATCAGGGTCTATTCCTTTTTATGAAGGGATCTAAATTTGTTGCCATGGTAACACACCACAATAACTCACAGTCTGTGTGTGATTGTTGTTTTACCATTAGTTTAAAGTAACGCATTCATACATTATTTTGTTCTTCCTTTTGGGCAGAGGATTTTGAAGGAAAGAGAGGGCACAACCTAATTTTATTTTATTTTTTTAAATTAAAGAAACTATAAAATCTATAAATGAATTGAAATATTATATGATTATTTATCGTGCCATTTTTTTTAATTTATTATATATCTCAAATATACTCAAAATATAGATTTAGCTCTCTAAAGTTTTTTTCTCAAAAATCTACTCCCAAACATTTCAGAAAGGTTGAGTAGTTCAACTGATTTGAGGTAATAAATTGATGAAGCTGAGGATGAAAAGACTAGGATTTAAACTCTGACGAAGGAGAAAAAATACAACACAATTAACTAATATACTAACATTTTCTTATAAAAAGAAAACTCCAAATATACCCCTATATTACCAAAATATTCATAGTCTGCCTTTGTTATGAAGATTAACATGATAATTGTGGTAAACAATTTTTTTTTATCATCAATGTAATTTTTAGAATGGGTTATAGGCCATATACTTGACCTAATTAAACAAGTCGTAGAGAGTATTCACTTATTTAGAAACAAAATTGTTTTGACATATAAAAGATGTCCGACATAGGATGTCAATATTTAGAAACAAATATCAATGCTTATATAAAAAACATGGTTTTATATTATAAAGTTATTATAACATGTTAGCTAATAGAGATGGGAATAGGCTAGGCCGTCCGACAGGGGCCTATGGTCTGACCTACTTATGGCATGGTCTGGCCTGTTTAATAAAAAGGTCAGGCTCAGGCTGTTTTTAAAGCCTATTTATATAAATAGGCTAGGCTCAGGCTTGTAAAAAAGCCTATTAGGCCTGACAGGCCGGCCTATATATATTTTATATGTATTTCATTCTCTATTTTTCTTCTTCTAATTTCCATTGCACTCACTCCAACAAACATGTATGAAAACAACATATTTTTTTATAAAAACCGATATTATTTATTTGTTACTTTATATTTTATAAAAACCAATACTATTTATTTGTTATCTTTATATATATTATTAGTATATAAATTTAGAAACCCTAATTGTTTATTATTACTGAATATGAGTTTGTTTGAGAATATTCCGAGTTATTTGAGAGAATTTGTTTAGAGGTAATATTTTGAGTTGTTTGAGAGGTAATATTCCGAGTTGTTTGAGAGGATTTGTTTAGAGGTAATATTCTGAGTTGTTTGAGAGATAATAATAGGTGCGTTTGTTTCAATAAAAAATTTATT
>NC_021162.2:26643046-26655270 GCF_000331145.2 Cicer arietinum | reverse complement strand
TATATATATATATATATATTATTACTAAATATGATGTTGCACGAGAGGATTTGTTTGAGAGATAATAATGGGTGTGTTTGTTTTAATAAAAAATTTATTCTTTTAAACCAAAAATCATTTTTAGGGGTCTAAATGGTGTTTGTTTCATATTTTTTTTAAATTATTTTGTGAGAAAAATTATTTTTAATGTGAATAAGACTTTTAAATAGGCTTACAGGCCAGGCCATGATAGGCCGTAGGCCAAGCTCAGACCGAAAAAAAAGCCTATCATAGGCCGTAGGCCAGGCTTAGGCCTCAAAAATTCATCGTAGGTCAGGCTCAGGCCTTTCAAAGCCTGGCCTCGCCTGACCTATTCCCACCCCTATTAGCTAACAATATGGTCCAACACAACCTATTAATACCTACGGTAAATCATTAACTTCCCTCTCGAGCTTATATTTTTTCTCTTAATTTGTCGTTTAAAAGTGTTTAATGCTCGAGATATTTGCACCCAAAAAAAAATGCTTGAGCTAACAATATGTCACATGCTTCTTTTAATTATGTGATATATTTTAAATGATATGGCATACAATTTTATGTTGTACGACTATTTAGATGCATTAATTATTTATATGTCATTAATTAAATTACAAAAATAAATAATTTCAAAAGTTGAAACTGAAGTTTTTAAATTGTTTTGTGACAATTTTATTAATATTAATCATTTCACTTCACCATATCATATACCACCATAGATTTTGTCAGATTTTAAAAATCTAAAGATGGGACTAAAATTGTTGGATTTGAAATATGAAGGCCAATTTCGTAATTGATAAAAATAAGAGGGACTATAACTGCAATTAAACTTAAATTTTATTAATCCATACTAACATTTTGGATAAAGAAGAAACTACTCTTTGCTATTTTAAATAAGTAAAATTAAACTGTAGATTTATAAATTTTATTTAAATTAATAATGATTAAAATGGATATAGATCGTTAATCTACGCTTTCTAATTTTTAGATGTAGATTAACAACCTACACATTTTTATTTGGACAAAAAACCATCTTTACTATTTTAAATAAATAATATTGAAGGATAATTTCATAAATTTTATTATAATTATTTCTAAATTATTCACATTAAACAAAACATAATTTTTTTGTTCAAATAACCAAACATAATGTGAAAAAAGAAATTGTCATTATGCCATGTTGTTATTATGTCAAGCCCATAAGTTATTATTTCATGTGAATGAAAATCTCAAAACTTAAAAATCAGTTAAACCATTTGCATGTGACCGATAATGTAAAAAGTCGAAAAAAAATGTTAAAACAGACACAACAATAAAATAATTCAATTGAAACAACTTTAAAATAATAAACCATGAAACAACAATAAAATAGTCAACGTAAGGGATACAAATTGGAAAGATAGGAAAATAAATTTATTGTGATGTTTAAAAAATATCCAAAAAAAATTACAATCTTATCCTTTATTTAAAAGTGGTTTTTTGTTGAAATAAAAAGGTGTGCTTGCTGACCTACACTTTTAAGGTTTATTTTAGTATATCGAATCTTGTAAATGATATATAGCATTAAATGAAGGAATGAAAAACATAAGAAAGAGAAATATCGAGTTGTCTTGATCATTTTAAAAATCTTTTTATTAGTTTAAAAATTGATTCTTTATCAAATATTAAAAACATATATTTTAAGTAAAACATTAAAACGATGAAAGATAAGACATAAAAAATCCTAAAAGCAGATAAGTAACAATATAAGATATAAAAGATTTTTATACTAATTCTCCATAATGTTTGCTACATCTAGTCATCCCTTTAAAGAGAGAAGATTATAGCTTCCTTTTTCTTATTGGAATTTGGTAAGCGTGGAGAGCTAGGAATTCCATTTGTATTGTTAAAGAACGTTTTCCGATTTTCAAGCTCACTTTGGTTGTTGTTTCTTCAAACTCTTTAATTAGAAGTCGTTACTCATATCATACTCTTTAGAGAGAATCTAGGATGGTGTCTTGACACAATTCTAACGTTGATGACAACACTGTTGGGAACACGATGTTGCTGGTTTGGTGAGGTTTGGAAATGAGGATTGGATCATTGGTTTTCATGGTCACATTGGCTATAGTCATAATCTTCATGCTAAATTTTAGCCATTTTGCATGAACTTTGAATTACTTGGAGATTGAGAATTCTTAATCTTATTTATATTTAGGCTCCCTCCTTTCTATAAATTTAGTTAATGAAATGATTTAGCCATATTAGGAGTGTTCATTGTTCAAAAACTGAACTGAATTGAACCACATTAATAGTTTGGTTTAGTTCTTGAAAACCACATTCATAAAATCTAGCTAATTTTTTAACCAGTTTCAGTTCAGTTCTGACCTAGTTTGAAATTGATTTTTAGTTAAAATCGATTTCGAACTAGTTATTTAATGAATTTAAAAATAAAATAAAAAACAAAATTCGTGAAACAATTTTTTTTTCTAAGAAAAATAGATATAAAAAATTTTGATTATTTTTCAAAAAAGAATTTCGCGACCTTTTGACAAAAAATTTCAATTTTTTTAATTGTAAAAATTTTCTTGATAAAAAAAATCAAAATTTTTTCAAAGATGTTTTCGATTTATCCATTTAATTGATTTAATATTTTTTGATGCAATGTAATCTAATTTATCAATATGATTCAATTAATCATATGCTTTGCATACTTCTAAGCTATGTCATGCGTTCGTCACTCTTTTGTATGACATGCTTGAATTGAATAAGAAGTGAAGGTTGAAATTGCAAAATACTCTTAGAGAAGAAAATCAATATATCAATTTTTTTTGTTAAAAAGATCTCTGTAAAGATTGTTCCATCTCTACTAGTAGAACTTACTTCTTCTTTGCTCATAGACATTTTGAGAATTGCTTTTCTGTAGAAGTAATTGTTTTTTTTTTTTTTTGTTTTTTCTTTTCTTCTCTTTTCTCTTATGTTACAAAAAAAATATTCATTTTACATTGACAAAAAAAGAAAAAGGATTCATTGGACCAATACATAATAAAAAATATCTATAAATGAAAGAGAAAAATAATGTATTTATTAAATTATCTTTATTAAGTATTGATGCATTCACTCTTATTATAAATATAAATTGTAAGAGATTATAAATATAAATTGTAAGAGATTGAATTGTTAGTGATAATTAATGTTAATTTGAATGAAAAATTAAAAAATTCAAATCATTTTAAGACATATTTTTTATTACAGATGAATCAGTTATTATAAGAGGATCGTAGTATTAACTATTAATGATTAGTGCAACTTCAAAAAAAAAGTAATACTCTTCAATCAGTTAATAAAATATGTATCCCAATGGTGGATTATATAGGTGACTCTCTCTAAATTTTATTTACAAAAAATAATAATAATTATCATTAGGTGAATTAATTTGTTTGTTTGAGAAAAGATTGATACTGGTATCAACAAGTCAAAATAATTTAGAGTTAAATTCATAAATAACATACTCACTTTATTTTATAATATCTAAAGATAATTTACCTTTGTCAAATATTAATGTATTTACTATTGTTCTAAACACAAATTGTAAGAGATATAATTAGAAGTGATAAATAAAAATTTATTTATTATAAATAAATTGATTATTGTGAGATAAATAAAATATTCTTTATTTTCATAAAAAGTATAATGTGTTAAAAGTGACGTTGTCGATATTAATCTAAAAATAAAATTGAGAATAAAACAACTAATGCAACTTCAAAATCAAAACAATAGTTAGACCGAACTCAATCATAGATAAAAGATAGTGTTTATATTTTTACTCAAATATAAATAAATATTTACGTATATTTATGATCTAATTTATCGATATTATTAGAATAAATATATATTTCATATTTAAATTTGAGATTTTATAGTTGAATAATTAAATGAATTTGTAATAATATTTATAATATTTTATGATGACATAAAATAAATAAAAAATAAAATTCATTTCACATGTTTCCTTAACATGTGTAAAACCAAATATGTTTGTTTATAAATGATCTAGGATTATTTTAAAAGAGTACATGAATGCAAGCTTTGATAAAATATTGGTATTTGATAAAAATAAGATTTCATTGTGGAAAAACCATCGCCGCCAGCTCACCCATCCAAATCGTTTCTCTTCTCCGTTACCACCCTCCCACTTTCTCCCTTTCTCTTCTTTATCTATCCCTTCTTCAATCAAGATCCTCATCAAACTATCAAAATCCAAAACTTTCATTTCATCTAATCAAAATTCAAACACTTTTGTATTGTTGTGTTGAATGATTGATCATTAAAAATGGGTGTATTTAAAGAGAAATTAATATCTTTATACAAGAGTAGATGGTTTGTTTTTGTGGGTGCAATGTGGTTACAATCATGGGCGGGTATTGGATACTTATTTGGAAGCATTTCACCTGTTATAAAGAAATCACTTAATTATAATCAAAAACAAATTGCTATGTTGGGTGTTGCTAAAGACCTTGGTGACTGTGTTGGTTTTGTAACTGGTGTTTTGTGTGAGGTTTTGCCTATTTGGGCTGCTTTGCTTGTTGGTGCTTCTTTGAATCTTGTTGGTTATGGTTCTGTTTGGTTGATTGTTACTCGTCAACTTCCTACTCTTCCTTTATGGGCTGTAAGTTTTCTTTTTATCAATTTTTTTGGAATTTTGTGTGTGTGTGTTGAATCTTCGGTTTCCAATCGAAAGAGACTCTAGTAATTTGGAGTTCGTCACAGAGGTAAGTAAAGTTTGACTAAAGATTGGTCCAGTTAGAGTTCAATTTGTGGTTCTCATGAATGATTGGTGTTTAACTGATGTTCATTAATCACTTGAGTGCGACAAGTTGGTTGAATTTATTTGAAATTGGATTAATGTTATGATTTTTATTTCATGTTTTTTGGATGATTGAATGTATTGTTTGTATCTGCTTTTCTTGGGGTTTGTTGCTGTTACTTTCAATCATAAGATGATCTGTTTTCTCCCTCTTAATTAATTTTGTTGTTTCATGAATCCTCAAATTAGTAGTATTTATTGTACATACTCTAATTTACTGTACAATTAGGTACAATTTTGATTTTTTTTTTCTTCCTTCTTTTTTGGAGTAGCAATTAGTTCATTTGGATCCAAACTTTTGTGTTTAATCTTTGTACATGTTTGGATTATCTATGAGTTTGGTGAAATCACGGTAAGAGTGTCATTATGTTGAAGCTTCAAAAGGTAACTTTTGCCAAAATCACGATGACAAATTGTGATTTAGTCAAAATCACCAAATACGCCCTTAATCGCTTTCACTTCTCATTAAAATGATTTCCCCAGTTATTTTTGGGTAGATGATGGATTTTTGTCCACCTAAATCTACTATATATGAAAATATAACTTTTTCATTAAAGAAAGCTTAGGACCTTAATATCTGGAATAAAGGGTTGTTTCTTCAATATGAAAAAGGAGGGACTTTAAATCTAAAAGTGACAGATTTGATCCTTTACAGATAAATCCTCGTAAATGAATATTCCATTTCACCTTTCTGAATTTTGGCTTGATAAATGTTTCTATCACTCTTTTTCATCATTATTGTTTTTTACATGATGGTAACAAATTGATGGCCTTTCTTCACCTGTATATTCCTTTTTATGCTTACTTAAATGTTACTTTTTCACATTGCTTTTGAAATAGTAAAAAGAAGGGTTTAATATACCTCTAATTTTGAAAACTTTCCCTCCAGATGGCATTGTAAATAAACCTTTGTTGCTACAATTTGTATTTTAAGCTGACTATGGACTTTTATAATTAACTAAAATAAACTTTACTTAATTTGGTTGTTGGTTGTATCTGTCAGCTGTCTCCCATGTGAGCATGTGCCATGATGCCAAATCTTGGTCACAGTTAACATAACTGATCTTGTTTTTGGGTTTTTCTACGATGTCTTTTTGTTTATAGTGTTTAATTAATGTGCAAGATTTCTTTAGAAAGTTTTGATTTAATATGTCAAACTTGGCCACATAATACCTTAAAAGTTGTGTCTTGGTTCTACTTAAAATTGGACTCTAGTAGTGACATTATTTAAAAATGGAGCTTGTCAAGTGTGATCTTTGTTTTGGTTGAATATGTAGGTTGGTGGTTGGTCAAACAACTCGAAATAAAGATTTTGAGTTTGTACGACCTGATCACAGGAAAGTAGTGTTGATAAAAAGCGGCCATGGCAGAATGGCGTGGCAAATTTTGTGTCGACCGCCATAGGCAATTTGAGAAAAATCACTCGCCATAGCGGTGCCATTAGTCGCAATGCTGTGTTTATTTGGCGGAATTTTGTCCATCCTTCATAAATCGTCATATGCCAATGACAACATTGGATATAAGCCTAATACCGGCAAGTTGTGTAGATGTCTTTATCTTGTTATCCCTAGTATTAATATCTTATAGTTAATGTCTCCTTAGGCGCTTAAGCATGTCTTTGGAAACATCGGTTTTTACAGTATCAACCCACGTTCAACCAAAAGCTACAGCTAATAGCTTCACACTCACTGCACGTTTACTTGCTCTACCATGTTACCAAACACACTGTAAGTTAGTTAATGCCTATCACTCTCATTGATGTGTCAAGATGTTGTAAGTGTAGATTTCATGATAAGTGTAATCATCGTAAGATAATAATAAGCATATGCATCTTAATTACATTAAGAAGTGTCTGTTAATATATTTATTACCTTGTTGCCCAAGTTATATGATTAGTTGTTATTTGTATGCAGATTTGTATTCTCATATTTGTGGGAACAAATGGTGAAACCTACTTCAACACAGTTTCATTGGTATCATGTGTGCAAAATTTCCCAAAAAGCCGGGGTCCTGTGGTTGGAATTCTGAAGGGCTTTGCCGGGTTAAGTGGTGCAATATTGACACAAATATATGCACTCATCCATTCCCCTGATCATGCATCATTGATATTTATGGTTGCTGTTGGTCCATCATTGGTAGCAATAGGTTTGATGTTCATTGTTAGACCTGTCGGAGGACACAAACAAGTGCGTCCATCCGATGGAAAGTCGTTCACATTCGTCTACGGTGTATGCCTCTTGTTAGCTGCTTATTTGATGGGAGTTATGGTTGTTCAAGATCTAGTTGATCTTAGTGAAACTGTTATGACAATTTTCACTATTGTCCTCTTCTTGATCCTCCTTGTTCCGATTGTGATTCCTCTCTCATTGACTTTCGGCAATGAGCAAAAGCCTCTAGAGGAAGAAGCACTTCTTCCAGAACCAGAAGGACAATCACAACCTTATTCGGATGAAGTGATATTGAGTGAGTTGGAAGATGAGAAGCCGAAGGAAGTCGACTTGCTTCCTGCATTCGAGAGGCAGAAACGTATAGCACAGTTACAATCAAGACTACTCCAAGCAGCTGCGGAAGGAGCTGTGAGGGTTAAGAGGAGGAGAGGACCACATAGAGGAGAGGATTTTACATTGATGCAAGCTTTGATTAAAGCAGATTTTTGGCTTCTTTTCATTTCTATGGTTTTGGGTTCTGGATCTGGTTTGACTGTAATTGACAATCTTGGTCAGATGAGTCAGTCTCTTGGATATGACAATGCTCATATATTTGTCTCAATGATCAGTATTTGGAACTTTCTTGGACGTGTTGGAGGGGGCTACATATCTGAGATTGTTGTGAAGTAAGAAAGCAATTCATACACTGATTACATATTTAGAGCTTGTTTTTGTTTCAGAAAACATTTTTCGTTTTCATTTTTTTGTTACATCACATGTCACCTTGTTTATACTGTGTTTCATATTTCCAATTATGTATAGAAAAACACTGAAAACTTTGTAGTGTTACCTGTACAAAACTTTGAAACAAGAAACAAAGTGAAAATGATGTGACATTTTTCCATTTAAAACTAAAAAGTGAAAACATAAAAACAAAAACAGAAACCGAAACCAATTGAGCCCTTAGGATCTGTTTACTTTGTGAAAATATTTTATTTCTTTATTTTTTATTTTTTATCTTTAAATGTGTTCATTTTAACTTGCTGATAAGAAGAAGAGATACTTCTCAAGTGAACCATTGCGATGAAGAGAAGATAAAATGCTAGTTAGGGATGATGCATTTTCGAAAATAATTTAAATAATTCTTTTGCCATTTTCGTTGTTTTCGAAAATGCACATAGTTATTCACTTCAAGAGTCTCGTATCTCCTTATTAACAAATAAAATTCACACAAATTTTAAAAAAGGAAAATAGAAAATGTTTTCACAAAATAAACTATCCTTAACCCTTAAATTTGCTATATAATATTATCAAGACTTCTATGTAACATAGTTTTTTCAATTTCATTGTATTTTAGGGATCATATATATCCAAGACCAGCTGCATTGGCAGTATTTCAACTAATTATGACAGTTGGTCATTTATTCATTGGTATGGGATGGCCAGGTGCGATGTACATTGGCACATTACTAGTTGGACTTGGTTATGGTGCTCATTGGGCAGTTGTTCCAGCTACAGCCTCTGAATTATTCGGTTTAAGAAACTTCGGTGCATTATACAATTTCATCACTCTAGCAAATCCGGTTGGAACTCTTGTCTTCTCGAGTCTCATTGCTAGCAGAATCTACGATCACGAAGCGGAGAAACAAGCTCACGGAGGCCGACACTTGAATATAGGATCGTTTGTATCTCCTGTGGCTAATGTTGGCGAGCAGTTAAAGTGTGAAGGTAGCATATGCTTCTTCTTGACTTCCACTATCATGGCAGGATTTTGCATTGTTGCAGCTGGCTTATGCATGATACTCGTGTTCCGAACAAGGATTGTTTATGCCAACTTGTATGGAAAATCTTCTATGAGAAACCTTCGATAAGCCACGACTTTTGGACTAAGTATTTTTGTGCCCATTAATATACTTCAGAAAGATTGATGCAGAATATGTGTGAGTGTGGAAAACCAAATGGAAATTTTGCTAAGGATGGTTTTTGGAAGCTAGCTACTTCCACATGGTTGTGTATTCTTTTCCAAATATTTGTATTATATTTGGTTCTTTTTATTGCAAATAAACTTTGGATTGGCACAAAATTTGACACTAGAAAGTTTTGTCCATTTTTTTTATAGGGAAATTCACACAATATTTCTCTTGTTTTGTTACACTATGAAAGCTGAAATAAGTTATATTAGTGGTTATGCTAAGAATATGTACCGTAGCTGATGAAGCATTTCATTGTTGTAAATGTTCTGCTCTTTTTTGCAGCAGTTTTTTATGGTAATGATTGATTATTTGGTTTTATTTTTAGTGAAGTCACTTTCTAGTCTATGACAAGAACCATAGACATCCAAATTAACAACCGATTAAGGAAATAGATAATCAAGTTACATTAATATAAAAACTATTTATCATAATCAATTTTTATAACCAAATCATATAATTGAAGCTGAGTTTTCAAAATCAGTAATAGAACCGGTGATATCCATAATCAGTTTTACAACTAAAATTCGATTTTTTTCATATAAAAACTGTTTACAAAAATTCTTTTCCCAGAAAACTTTTTTTGACAATAAAAACAAGAATTTTTGATAAAAATTTTGTTTGAAAAAATATTTAAAAAAATTTATTGAAAATTTTTTCTAAAAAAGTTGAGATTCTATTTTATCAATAATAGTTTGCGAAAAATATTTCCATTTTTTTTTTTGAAAAATTTGATCTAAAAATATTATAAACTTTTTCTCTCATGATATATATATATATATATATATATATATATATATATATAGTTATTTATATATATAAATATCTACGTTTAAAATATATGAATTAGTTAAAAATTAGATATAAATATTTAATTTTTTAAAATCAAATATGGATATATAGTTTGGTTGGAAAAATAGTTGTGTTGTGCAATTTTGGAATTTGGTAACTTGGACACGAAGGGCCATATCAGAACAATATATAATAGGAGATTTTTTTTCCATTCCATATACTCTTTGAAAATACACATTCAAAATAAACACAACGAAAACCCTTTTGAGTATGTACTTCTAGACAAAAACATGGTTCTTTTGGTTCCAAATGTATTTTCGGACGAAGTTGTGGTTTGAATTAAAAGAAACTCTATGGTTCAACTCTAAGCCTACAGAAACAAAAAAGCAATTTTTTGTCCCAAGTTAACTTTTGACCTCCTCTCTATATAGAGTTTGATTTGAATCTCTTATGCATTTTGTGATATACTCCATGTATTTATTTGTCATCCAAAATGTAACCCGGTTGTATAAATTGAAGTATTGAAGGAGTTTTATAAAGGAGACTAAAGATTTGATCCCTATTAGAGCCGCTAAATGTGGATGCAATTACTTCTTCTCTAATTTACCTTATTAATTATTAATTATTTGAGATTAAACTTGTCTAACAAAATTTCACTATCATATTTAATATATACTCTCTCTAATAAGATATAAATAAAATTTAGTAAATGAAAGTTGATATATTTAGTTCAAATTGAACTAAATATATCAATTTTAATTAAAACAAAATGCATCAATTTTATTTAACTTAATTTTGTTTATATATTTTGAAAAACTACTTGTATGATCACAATATTTTAAATACAAAATTTAGAAACACATATAAAGATACATATCATTTCATTATTTAAAAAATACTAATTTTTTAATTATTTTTCTTTCTACCTTTTATAATTTTTGTGAATGTGTTCAAAACTTATGACTAAAGCCTTGTGTCACGACATAAAAATTGCTTTTTATTTTGTTAGGAATAGTAAATAATATTTACAAGCAATTTATTACAATATATATAATTATTTCTTTAAGCAAGATAAAACGTGAAAGCATACATCATCACTCCTTAATAAATTAGTTTTAATGAACACAAGCAACCAAGTAAACCAAATATATATGAAACCTTTCCTTTGGGAAGTAATATTAATAGTACATATAGATCAGCACTGCTCTAATATACAAACTAGTTATATTTTGATTTAAGTATAATTTTAACTCCCGTAATTATAGTGTTTTTTTAGTCTCGGTGGATTCTTTGTTTGGAAATTTAAAAATTAAGACTAAAAATAATATTTTTTAAATTTACAGATACAGAATTTAAAAACAAATATTTAACAAAGACTAAAAAAACACTATAATTACATTAAATTAAAGTTATATTTAAACCTTGTATTTTTCATACACCAACTCACCACATCAAACTAATTAATTAAATTTACTGCAATCTCTCCTAATTTCTCCCTCTTGACCAGTCTTAACCCCAACCCTTCCAAGCTTCTTTATAGCCACAACAAATGCCTCAAAAAATTTACCACCATCATTAGCAAACTCAACAACCGTTGATCTTGAAGCATCATCACTAAACAAAACTTGATCCGAACTCAACAACCCTTTTCCAGAAACCAAATTTTTGTAATAAAAATTATCAAAAACAAATTGTGTTTGTGGATCAAGAGGAAGCACTATAGATGGGTCAACATTTTTTGGACACCCTGAAATTAATTCTTGAGCATAGGTTGGGTCTAATGTGGGGTCCACTTGAGATGAATATAAACGGTTTGTGAATTGGTCACAATGTGAGAATCCTATGGTGTGTGCTCCTGAGAGTGCAATCATGTCGGTTTGGGTTAGGTTGTGTTTGGAGAAAATGTTGTTTAGTTGATTTAGATTGAAACTTGCTTTTGGAAGATTTTCTTCTACTGTTGATGCTTTTGAAATAAGCCCGTCTCGTCGTCCTAGTTGAACGCTGAATGAAGGGCCTCCAAGCTTAGGTAGTTGCACATAATATTGCTTTATTAGTATATATATATATAATTAGGAAACTAATTTTAAATAATATACAATTATAAGAAGAAAAAAAAAATTAAATCTGTGTGAAGAACTTTTTACGAATTTTACTTTCTATTAATATATGATTCATATTTTTTTTAATTTAAATGTTATTTTTATATTTAATATATAAAACAAGTTACATAGTAAATTTTTTCTTGTATTCAAGATCTAGTGAATTATTTTTTAGTGAAATAGATGAAGTATCATCTTAGAGAAACAAGAAATAGAACCAACTTCTTGATATTTAGAGTTTCTTTTTCAAATTCTTATTAATAATTTAAAAAACAAATCATTTTGTTGATTTTTTATATGTTTATTAAAACTCATATCTTTTCAATAGATGCTAATATGACAATATATATATATA
>NC_021162.2:26641069-26642084 GCF_000331145.2 Cicer arietinum | reverse complement strand
TATATATATATATATATATATATATATATATTTAATTATTTCTTCACAAAAATAATTAAATTTTTTAAAATATCATTAAAAAATAATATTATATTAAAATTATTTAATTTTTTAATCCGTAACAATTAAGTTTTTATGAAAGTAAACAACTATTTTGATTTTAGTTTAATAAATTCACAAATATTTTTTTATTAATTATTTTGATCTTTATATCTATTTTTCTATAATTAATTTAGTGATTAAATATTTTTCGACAACTCAATCTATAAAATTATTAATAAAAAATACACTAAAAACATATTTTCAGTTTTAATATATCTAAATACTATAATAAAATGTCTCATATATATATATATATTCACAATTAAAATAATTGTTTGTTGATCAAATTACAAGAATTAAAAAATTTATGAATATTATATTTTTTTAAAGTATTATATCTTTTAATAAGTTTGTTAATTTAAATAGTAGCTAACTTTTTTTATATCGAAGAAATAACAATTTGTACCGAAAAGATAGAAATAACACTTTTTAAAAATGTCACTAATATTCTAAAGACATAACATCATTTTATGACCAAATATATGTGACATAATTTAATGATCGTGTGTTACAGTGCATCAAAATATGCGATTAACGAAATGAATTGGAGTTTTGCTGAATTTTGGGGTTTATATATATTAAAATAAATATTAATTTTAATTATCATGTATTATTAATATAAATTTTTTTATTTTGCCAATATATCACACAATTAATCATTAACATAATTTGAAAAATAAATATAATAAAAATTGAAAAATTTAATAATACAACACGTGTGATTTACTGACAACAATATATTTAGAAGCAATTGATATGAATTAAATGTTTAAAATAATATTGCTTACCAAGGCTATAACGTCTCTAGTAGCAAGTGCCAAAATGTCTGCACATGAGACAACATTTGGGCATGCAGCTTCCACAGCTTCCTTTGCTTTAATCACAGTGTCAAATCCATCTCCTGGTAGGGAAA
>NC_021162.2:26621653-26641052 GCF_000331145.2 Cicer arietinum | reverse complement strand
ATCCCCATTTGGCGACGCTATTATAACCGAAGCATCACAACCCTTCACAATAAATATTTTTAAAATGTATTTGTTAAAGAATAAAAATGAAAAAGAAAATAATATTTGAATTGAAAATATCATTTTTTTAACAATTTTAAATTATGAGTAGCACAATTTTATTGGGCATTTTATTTACATTTTCCTTAATACTAATTCTAACTAAAGAGAAAATATGGAAATTTTAATTACTAGTTTAAGTGATTAATTACTTGATTAAATTGGTTTATTAATTAGTTAGTTGGTTATGTTTAATTAGTTGGTTAATTTTGAAATGTGATATAAATAGAAATATTATAGTCATTGTTTTAATATATATTTAATTAGAGAAAATTACACTAACCTCTCTTAAGGTTTGTTTAAAAAAACATAAATATTTTCTCTAGTTTTAAAGTAAAAACTAATCTCCCTTAAATTTCTCTCAAATGACACACAATCCCCTCTTCTTTAACATTGTTAATCCACCATTAATACTTTCACTTTTACTAATAATTTATTCTATGTGACTTTTAGTTATTAACGAGAGATTTCTAATTACATGTGGTCATATTGAGAAAGTTTTTGAATTGATGAAAGGTAACAGAACCTTAAAAAATTAGCTCCTATGGCTAGTTTTATTATTCTTATTCTTACATGACTTTCATATTCAAAATACTAAAATAATATATTAATTTATAATACTTGTCTTGCTTCTGCATCAATACATGACTGCATTTCAAAATTTGGTCCCTCCTTTATATGAATTGGTTGGATTGTACTACTCATCCCACAACTTGATATATTGTGAAGAGACGGAAACAATTCCATGACCACTCTCATGATAAGCAGTAAGCTGGAATTTTTCAACTATTTGCATTGACTAATATTTAATTTACTGGAAATAAAAGGTTATTATTTAGTTTCAGATGATAAATTATTGGTCAAAATGAAGACATTAGCGATGGATTAACAGTATTAAAGAAAATGGAGTTGTTTATCACCTCGAGAAAAATTTAAGAAAAATTAGTATTTACTTTGAAATTAGAGGAAGTAATTGTGGTTTTTAAGTAAATTTTAGAGGAAGTTAAGTGTGATTTCCTCTTTTAATTATTAATATGAAATATTCATAAGATTTTTTTTATCAATCTTTCGAACTTATTTTTAATAATTATAAGATAAATCTTTTTTTCTATGGTTCATAACACTAACATAACAATCAATATATATATATATATATATATATATATATATATACTAATATTTTTTATGAAAAAAATAAAACAAACAAACCACGCCAAGATATTCAAGTTTTTTTAATTTCTATTTTCTACAGTCAATGTCTTCTAGCTCTAGCGTATTCTAGTGACCGGAGATATTCTTGTTAATTACTCGTGCACTACTTGTGTGCGGTGACTATTTCCCAGAATTTATATTTTTGTCATTTATTCTATTCCAATTTTCCATACGAACTATTCAAATTTCTAGTGGATTGCATATTTAGGATTAAGACGTTGCGCAAAGAAGAATAAGCCTCCACCAGCCATAAAAGTCGTAAAGATTAATTTTTTGAAAATGCACATGTCACGTTATGACCAAAACAATTAAAACAAGCTCGTCTAGTTTCCGTTTAAAAAGTTGTGGATAAATTATCTATAATTAACTAAAATCAGTTACGTATAGTATTAATTATGTTTTGTCAAAAAAAAAAAAAATTAACTGTGTCAAACTTAAAGTTTTAAAAAATATTTACTAGAGTTTACATGATTTGATTTTAATTAGTTGTGAGTAAATTTTTATTTTCCAATTAGACTCTAGAATTTACCTTATATACCAATTATTAATTAAGCCAATTGTAAAGACATTGTATGATCTACTTCTTTCAATGAGTGGAGTTTGGATATAGTAATATAGTATAAAAAATATTAATATATTCTTTAGCTTCATTTGAATTAAAATAAATTGTTATATAACAAAACATCATATCATTTTGATTAACATAATTAACAAATAATTAAAGTTCTTTAATATTATTAAATCATAAAAATATTAAACTAAAATATTTAAATCATACAAAAATATATTAAATCATGTATTTTTTTTTTTGATTTAAAGATATTAATATAAATAAAATAATAAAGAAAATTAATCAGTAGACTAAACATGCATTTATTTGAATGAAAACAAAATAAAATTTAGTAAACAATTAGTATCATGCATTAAATTAAGTTTTAACTTTAATATGTCTTAGTTATGAAATATTTTTATTCCACCTGAAAATTAAGAGGAATTTGACTAATTTTTGTTGGTATGATAGTATTATTAATCATGATAAAATTTATATTATTGTTGATATTTTTGTGTATATGTATATATAAATATTTTAATCTAATAATAATATAAAAAAATAATATAATAATAATAATAATATATAAATAAAAATAATATATATGCCTGTTATGTGGATGTAAGATGGGTAGATATTATTTTTTGCACGTACCTAACCATAAGTCCAATTGTTATCCTAGTTGCAATTTAATTAATTTTCATATGTATGAAAAGGAATAAAACAAATCTTACTCAAGAAGAAGAAGAAGGAAACAGTAACTACGAGGAATCAGGAAATTAAACCACAAAAAGCATTTTTCCTTTATAAAAAATACTTGAATATATATACAAATAATTAAGAAACTCAAGAAATTATGAATTATGGAAAATATATATACCTCAACAAAGCAATCATGCAAAAATAAACGAAGAGTTGCTTGTCCAGTGGTGATGGTTTGTGTAAACTTGTTGGTCACTGCTTGAGACACTATGAGTTCTACATTAGGACAAGTTGAAATGTAGAAATTCTCTACTAATTGGCCTTCTCCACTATGTAAAATCGTAAAAGCCATAATCAAAGTCATAAGTACAATCCTTATGCTCTCCATCTTCTTCTATACCCAAATTTCTTCACAACTCTATTCATTATGCTTCTTCTATTTATATAACCTCTTTCCATTTGACATAGTAGAGAGATCAACTACACTAATATTAAAAAGTAATTAAAAAAAGAGAGAAAAAAAAGTTGAATTACCTTGTTACCCTCAAAACCACTTGTTATTATTTGTAGTAAAATATTTAGCTGGAAGGTGTCTTAGTCCATTTTCATGCTCCGGTCATTTTAACTTGTCAAAATGAAATTTTCCTCTTAAAGTTTCCAAATTGGAAATGTTACAACTTACAAGTTACTAGAAATTGTATATATATATATATATATATATATATATATACTTGTTATTTTATGTTAAAGTATGATGGTTAAGAAATCATAAATGACTATTTTTAAAATATTAAGTAATAAATAATATACATATTAAAAAAACTTGTTCTCACTATTAAAAAAATTCTACCATACACTTTACTAGATATATATACTACTATATTAGTTATTAGTTATGAACAAAATTAACCGAGGGACCCTTGGGGATAGAACCTCAATCCCTTACATCGATGCTGTTGTTGGACTTTGGACTGTTTCATCAAGATTAAATCTTCTCATCCTTACTTTCTTTTGTTATTACATATATGTGGGAAATTTCATCAACACATATCATATACATATATCCAATTAGCTTCTATTTTTATTTTATTCAATGCCCATTAGTTTCTTTTTGTTTACAAGTAAAAAGGTGCTCATGCACTACAAGAATTTCTCACATTTGCTACCAATCTTTAGCTATGGATGTCGGTTTATACTTAATTTATCGTTAATTATCTACTTATTAGTCTTTAAATAAAATTTCTTAGCTAATTTTTTAAAATTTTCTTTTTGTATCTTTAAGTAACTGAAGATTCTATTGAAACAAAAAACTAAGACGCTCTCTCGTTTTCAAGTTATGCACACTTTTTGTCGCTCTCGCTCTCTCTTTGCACAATCATGATGGGAAATTCAACAACAAATAACAATAATAACTCTAACAGAGCAATATGCAGCAGATAATCAATTTCCCAAACTTGCAAGAATCTGTGAGGAGCAACAACAAATAATCACAGCAACTAAAATCACTACCACAAAGGACACAATAATTTTTAACGTGGAAAAACCTTCTCAATGTGAGAAGTAAACAACCACGGGACCAAGCTAGTAATAGAGCTCCACTATGATCAAAATATGGGTACAAGAGAGTTTCAAATATGGCACAAATTCGTGCTCAATAACCAGTCAAAAACAGCAAGGTAACCAGCACAACAATCAGCCAAAACAATGAGAGAACAAGCATGAAATTGAGAACAAAGTTCAGCAAAAAAACTAGGAAAAACTGCTACTATCCGAACTCAATTTCTCCCACCTCAGACCTCTGATCGATGATCCAACCGGTCAGATTGAATTACCATAAGTCACGAACCTGCTGTCCAAATTTCAGCCCGATCCGACGGTGAACGAAGGAGAAATCGCGAATCTAGTGCAGCTGCTCTGTTTTATGCGAAAATGAGTTTTGCTCTTCCTCTCTCACTTTTCTCTTTGCCTCACTCTCTGAATTCAGCTCTCTCTCTCTCTCTCTCACTAATCTGACATCTCTCCACTTGGTTAAGTGAGACACATGGGTTTGCACATATTGGGCCTTTCTCCACATAGGAAGGGAGCCCAAAACCCAACAAATCACTCTCACTATACTAATTTCATTCCTTCCTATAACCATTGATTTTCGTTCTATTTATTTGCAAACAAACTCATCATAAGAAGCTTCATTATCTTTTTGCAAACAAATTCTCGAGAGTGGTTTTGAACAAATGGTACACTTTATTTTCATCTATTTTTAAATCAACATAATTGTTCAATTTCTTGCATTTATAGTAATCTCAATGGTGAGATTAATTGGACGCATTCCTATTAAAGTCAAGATAAGACTTAGTTACCAAATAAACTTAGTAACCAAGTAAGAAAGCTTAGTCAAGAAGCAAATTTCTTAGCCATGAAGGAAGTTTCTCATGAAGCAAGTGATCTAAACCATCTATAAATAGAGGTGATGGATTTCAACTTGAAGAGAATCCAAATATTGAGATAATTTAAAGAGAGATTTCTATGAGTGACATTCTTAGGTGTAATTGAGTTTTGGATAGTGAGAGATTGTGAGTGTTTGTAAACACTTTGTGTAAATTTCCCTTTTTCAATATAAAGGTCGGCAGCAGTCCGGAGACGTAGGCAGATTTGGCTGAACTTCGTTATCAATTTTGTGAGTTATTATTCCGTATTTTTCACTTTCACTTTAATCAGACAATGGGAAATTTTGCATAGTTTCTTAACACCTGGTATTAGAGCTCTAGTTCAGATAATGATCCTAAGGAAGTCATATTTAAGTGAAAGTAATGGCTGTAAATGAATAAAAAGTGAAAATTGAAAAGATCGACGGTGTGAACTTTGGTTTTTGGAAGATGCAAATTGAGGATTATTTGTATCAGAAAAAACTGTATCAACCTCTCACGTGAAAGAAACCAACCCAAATGAAGGAAGATGATTGGAAACTTCTCGACAGGCAAGGCCTTGGTGTTATCCGATTAACGTTATCTCGTAATGTCTCTTTTAACATTGCAAAAGAAAAGACCACAACAAGTCTTATGTCGACTCTTTCTAGCATGTATGAAAAAGCATCAGCCTCAAATAACGTTCATTTGATGAGGAAGTTGCATACGATACGAATGACAGAAGATGCAGTTGCGACGCAACATCTCAATACAACCCATTTGAGTTCAGTTAGAATTGAATTTGACGATGAGGTACGTGAATTAATACTTTTGTCTTCCCTACCAGAGAGTTGGAATGCTAATGTCACAGTTATGAGTAGCTTGTTAGGAAACAAAAGGTTGAAATTTGATGATCTTCTTGATCTTGTTCTCAGTGAAGAGATCCGACGAAGAGAGTTGGGTGAATTGTCATCCTCTTCGTACTACATACAAAGTCAAGAGGAAGAAATTCAACCAAAGAAAACAGACGCAGTAAATCAAAGGATATGTGGTCCAAATCCAAAAAACATCGTAATTCTAATAACTTGAAAACTATCGAATGTTTGAATTGTGGAAAGATTGGGCTCTGCAAAAACCAACGCATAATTCAACCAAAGAATCAAAAAAATAAGGATGAGGCGAATTTTGCTTCCACAATAGGAGAAGGTGATGCACAAATATGCTCGTTGAAGAGCAATAAAAAGTCTTGAGTGTTAGACCCTAAAACATCCTTTCATGCTACTTGGCAGAAAAAAATTCTTTGAGAATTATGTCCCTGACAACCTTGGTAATGAACAATCTTGTGATATTATGGGTAAAGGTGCAATGAAGATTAAGTTGAATGGATCTGTATGGGGTTTGAAAAATGTCATACATATTCCCGACCTGACAAAGAACTTAATCTCATAGGACCATTTAGCCCGTGACGGATACACAATAGTCTTCAACGGTGATGATTGGAAGATTTCAATGGGTGCAATGACGATTGCTTGCAGAAAAAAGAGTGACACTCTTTACAAGACAGCAGGAGCATGTCATTTGATTGCAATTGCAATAGATGAAAATACCATCTATGGCATTAGAGACTAGATCATATGAGTGAGAAAGGGAAATATATTATGCACTCAAAAGGAAAACTTTCAAATATTTGGTCAATAGAAATCGACAATTGTGAAGATTGCATACTTGGAAAGAAGAAAAGAGTCAGCTTTTAGACAAATGGAAGAACCCCAAAGAAAGAGAAATTTGAGTTGGTTCACTCTTATGTTTGGGGTTCAACAACTGTCTCATCCATTGGTGGGAAATATTACTTTGTGACTTTCATCGATGATCACTCTAGGAAGATATCGATATACTTTCTAAAACATAACTTTGAAGTATTTGAGGCTTTCAAGAAGTTGAAAGCCATTGTAGAAAATGAGATACAATTGAAGATTGAAAAGCTTAGAACTGACAATGGTGGTGAATATGGATAGAACCGTGCCAGTTACGCCTTTACACATCGATGTAGCTGAGCATATGAATCGAATGTTGACTAAGAGAGCTAGAAGTTTGCGTATGCAGTCAGACCTATCAAAGCAATTATGGGCATAAGCAGTCAATGCAACAACTTGATTAACCGAGGTCCATCAATGGCATTGGAGCATAGAATGCATAAAGAGGAATGGAACGGAAAAGGGGTAAAACTCTCACATCTTAGAGTTTTCGATTGTGTAGCTTATGTGCATATTAATTCACTTTCACCAGTTATGGAGATGATGAGTTTGGCTACCTCCTATTGGACAATGAAAACAAAAAGATGATATGCAGTAGAGATGTGATCTTCAATGAAAGAGTGATGTATAAGGATAGACATAACACATCCACTAGTGATTCAAAACTTAGTGGGCATGTGTATGCACAAATTGATGATGTTATAGAAAGTCGTACAATTGAAACTTCTCAATCAGAACAATAAATTAAATCCAACAGCGAACAAGAATCTGACACATCAGAGCATTCTACTCCAGCTCCTTCGTTGAGAATGTATTCTCGAACTCATGTGCCTAATAGGAGGTATATGGACTTCATGTTACTGACATATGAAGGAGAGCATGAAGACTATGTAGAAGCATGTCAGATCGTAGATGCCAACAAGTGGGAGCTTGCCATGAAAGATGAGATGAAGTCTTTAATCTTCAATCAAACATGGGAACTAGCCGAGTTACACATGGGAAAGAAGACACTTCACAACAAATGGAGTATCGAGTTAAGGAGGATCATGATGGCTCCAAATGATACAATGCTCAATTAGTGATCAAAGGATTCTAATAAAAGGAAGGAGTAGACCATAGCACGATTTTTGCTCCAGTTGTGAAGCTCAATACTATTAGGTCAGTGTTATGTAATCTTGCCAGTGAAGAGCTCTTTCTTGAACAGTTGGTCGTGAAGACTGTGTTTTTTCATGGAGACTTAAATGAGGAGATATACATGCACCAACTCGAAGGATTCTAAAAAAAAAAAAAAAGGGAAGGAGAACAACGTGTGCAAACTAAAGAAGAGCTTGTATATCTTGAGACAAGCTCCAAGATAGTGGTATAAGAAGTTTGAAAGCTTTATATACAAATAGGGGTGAAAATAGGTCAGGCCAGACCATACTTTGAAAGGCCTGACATACAATTAATTTTTTAGGCCTACAGCCTATAATAGGCTTTTTTTTTTTTTCCTATAATAGGTTTTTTTTTTTTTTTTTTTTTTTTTCCAGCCTGACCTGACCTTTTTATAAGTCTGGTCTGACTTAAAAGCCTTATTAACATTAAAATATTATATTTTACATTTTTTTTTAAAATAGGCTAAACTATGCCTTTATATAAAAGGAAAACTAATAAAATTATTATTCAAACTTAATAAAATAATAACTAACAAATCTGCACTGCAACAACCTTCCAAGAAAATAAAAAACAAAATGAATCCATAATTAGTCCATATACACATATCAAGCTACATGCTCTATTCATACCAATTTACACGATGTTCTACCCATACCACATGATGCTCTCCACATACCAATACCAATGTACATATCTATATATATTAAACAAAAAATGATTTTTCTAACAAATTGATTTTTAAAAAATATAAAACAAATACCATTTAAACCCTAAAAAATGATTTTTAATTTCAAAGAATAGGTTTTTTTCGGAAACAAATGCACCCATTATTATCTCTCAAACAAATATGGAACGACTACTGAGTGATTGCCTAATTGATAGACTTTAAAATAGGAAATAATATTATTGATAAATAATAATAAAAAATAATATTAATAAATAATAAAATATATAGGTCGGTTTGTCAGGCCTAATAGGTTTTTTTTTATAAGTTTGAGTCTGACCTATTTAAATAAGTAGACTTTAAAAATTGTTTAAGCCTAGCCTTTTTATTAAATAGGCCATGCCAGACCATAAGTAGGCCAAGCCATAGACCCCTAACGGACGACCTAACCTATTTCCATCCCTATACACAAGGAAGATTTCAAAAAGTGCAAATATGCACGAGATCAGAAACTTGAAGATGTAGTTGTCAAATAAATTTGACACTTGGGTACTGCAAAGAAGATCCTTGGAATGCAAATTACGAGATTTAATCAAAAGAGAATTTTGCAGTTATCGTAGGAAGCTTACATTAACCATGTTTTGCAAAGATTCAACATGGGTAAAAACAAGCTGGTTAGCACACATTTGGCAAGTCACATTCGCCTAACCAAGGAACAATCACCTCAGACAGAGAAAGAAAGAGAATTGATGGCTACAATTCCATATGCTCCATCCATTGAAAGTTTGATGTACACAATGGTCTGTAAGAGGCCAAACATTGTCCATGCAATGGAGTTGTTAGTTTGTTTATGTCAAATCCAGGTAAAGTTCACTAGGAAGCAGTAGAATGGATTTTGAGATATCTACGAGCCAACAAAAAATAGTTTTTATACTTCAATAAAGGAGAAATGAAAGTACAAGGCTACATAGATGCAGACTTTGCAGGTGAGGTCGATCACCGAAGAAGTACCACTAGTTATATATTCATTATTGGTACTACATTAGTTAGTTGGATGTTGCAGATACAAAAGATTATTGCATTATCCACAATAGAGGCTGAGTATGTAACAGTAACAGAAGCTAGAAAATAGATAATATGGCTTTATATAGTTGGGTTTCATCCAAGAGAAAAATGCTTTATATAGTGACAGTCAGAGCGCAATACATCTGGAAAAGAATTCAACATTTCATTAAAGAATAAAGCACATTGATTTTCGTTATCACTTCATCAGATCTCTGCTTGAGGATGAGGTGCTGGCATTGAAAAAAATTGAAGGAAATAGGAACCCAACAGACATGTTGACAAAAGTAGTAACCATCGACAAACTGAAGTTGTGCTCAACATCTGCTGGCATGCTAGAGTAACAAACCAAAGAAAGCTGTTGCATGATCAAGGTGTGAAGACCGAATAAAATCAATCTTCAAGATAATACTTAGCTACCAAGTAAACTTAGTAACCAAGTCAACTTAGGAACCAAGTAAGAAAACTTAGCCAAGAAGCAAGTTTCTTAGCCATAAAGGAAGTTGCTTAGCCATTAAGAAACTTGCTCATAAAGCAAGTTATCTAAATCACCTATAAATATAGGTGATAGATGAAAAGTGAAATTCATCCTCAACTTAAAAAGAATCCAAACATTGAGAGAATTTCATGAGAGTTAGAGAGATTTCTAAGAGTTACATTATTGGGTGTAATTGGGTTTTTGGTAGTGAGAGATTGTGAGTGTTTGTAAACACTTTGTGTAAATTTCCTTTTTTCAATATAAAGGTCTGCAACAGCCCGGAGACATAGGTGGATTTGGCCGAATTCCGTTATCAATATTGTGTGTTATTATTCCGCATTTTTCACTTTCACTTTAGTCGGACAAAGGGAAATTTTGTGTAGTTTCTTAACAATTTATTGTTGTTTTTATTTCCAATTTTATGTTTATGTTTTGCACAAACTAAGTTTAGGTGATCTTTGTTAATTCTTTTGGATATTTTCACCAAACCTACTTTACTGTCTCAAATAGTACTAGATAATACCTAATTCTTACTCGTGTATATTTATGTCTAATCTTAGTTATGCAGAGATAGTCAAGTTAGCTTGTACATGTTTGTAGAAACGTGAAGGAGGCAGAGAATATTTTGTTGGGATTTAATGGTGACAATTATTGCAAGACTTTAACAAAGAAATTTATGGATGAAGATTGTATTTAGAGAATTTCAAAATGTGTTGCTACACTAGCCTTTAGATTCGATCTGCCTCCTCCAATCTGATGTAAATGAGATGAACAGCGATTCCCTTTCAGGGTACTTTGAAAAACCTTGGTATGATTTGTACTAACACGCCAATAGTATACTTCAATAATATATTACAAAAAAATGTTTTCTACACTTCACTCATGCATTAGAGAATGATATGATGACTTATAATATAGAAAAAGAATGAAAAAGTTGTGGATAATAATGACAGAATTCATTCATCTGTCGACAAAATGACACAATTTATAAATAATGTCACTTGAGAAAGAGATACAACACTTTAAAGAAGAGTTTCTGCCATTTTAATTTC
Source organism: Cicer arietinum (assembly GCF_000331145.2). Taxonomy (NCBI): domain Eukaryota; kingdom Viridiplantae; phylum Streptophyta; class Magnoliopsida; order Fabales; family Fabaceae; genus Cicer; species Cicer arietinum. The sequence goes on along the minus strand of NC_021162.2, from coordinate 26,629,922 downwards.
GAACCATTATATAGATATAACGTTATACCTATATTTTGGCAATATCTCACATATTTTACTGTTTGATAAGTTCATTGAATAAATGAATATTCAATAGAACTATTGAACACTTTTTAATGCATAGGATTTTATTTTTTAATTGCTTCTAGAAACCTAATTGTTTACTGCATTGAATGTTTGTTCAATTCTTATAAATGCTTAGTTGATCAAAGGATGATGCCCTTTTAATTAAAGAAATAATAGCATCAACTTTATAGCTTTCTAAATTGCTTTGGCCATTTTGTGGCTTGCAGTGTTAGCTTCACACATTGCTGTTTGTTATGGAGGTGAAACAACTTCTCTCAAATCATATTGTTTTTTCAAAGGTGGGAGCAAGAGCAAAGACAATGAAAGTTAAGCATTTAATGGTATGTCTCCATCAAGACATTTTCATTTAACAAACTTCCACCAAATGTTTTACTATTGCTCTACATCCTTCATTTTCAGTTTCCACCTTTATGCTAATTAACTTATACTAAATATATTAATTCATAGGGGCGAATGAGTTAGTGGTAAGACTATTAGTGTATCTTATAGTTTGGTGACATTCAAGTTATAGTTTTAATTAGTTTGGTGAAATTCATTATTTATATGTCTACTTTCTATTCTCAAACTCAGTAATTTATATGTTTACTTTTATATTGATGATTTCTAGTATCTAAATTGATGATTTACTGTTTTCAAGCACTGAAATCATCTAAAGAGTTCTTTAGAGACCAGATTCAACTATTAAGAATCTAAAACTCTACTTTTTTCTTCAAAATGATTTCTTATATACACTGATCATATTGTATTGATCCCTTTCACAATTTTAATGGTTATCAGATTGAAAAGGAAAAAAAAAAAAGAAGCTGCACTCATTGTGACATTTTCTAAACGTGAGCAAGAGACAACAGAGTTTAAGTTAGTATATTCTAAAAACCTTGTTTTTCCAATTCTTCTCCAATATGTTTTCTTCTAAAAATATTGTTTTGTTGTTTTTAAATGTAGATTTTAGATTTCTGTTACAGATTAGGCATGGCATGGGGGCAGGGGCGGATTTTGCTTCCTCCACTCCCGCATCCGACTAATCGGGGAAAATCCGTTTCTGTTTTATAGCGAGTGTAAAATTTAGGTCTTCATCCTCGTCCGCAATGGGGTTCGGGTTTCTCCGCCCACACCCAATTCATTCATATAAATATAAAATTATAAATTTAAAATCATATCTATTATAGATAATAAAAAAATTAAAAAATATTTTCCATATGCATAAGATTATAATTTTTGATATTTAAAAAAAAATTAAGTATATTCAATATGTATATGTATATAAAATTTAAAAATTACATTAATATTACTTGCGGGACGGGTTTAGGTGTGGGGTAGATATCACCACCACATACCCTTCTCTGCCCTCAAATTTTCATTTATGGGAAAATCCGCACCCGCACCCAATTAAAGCGGGTTTCTCCGTCCAAATTAAGTGAGTTTGGATGGATACATGCAGACGCGGGTTATGTTGTCATCCTTATTACAGATAACAATATCCCTTTTAGTAAAATTACTCTTCATGGTTGGAGTTTATGTTAACAATGATAATCAAACATAGACATAGAAGACGAAAAAGAGAAAGAACTTTTGGTTAGAGTTTTATAAACAAATGAACAAAGTTTAATGTATTAGTATTACAATATATATACATATACTAGATAATAGAAAAATTTAAAATACCCTTACTACTAATATATAAAAATAATATTATGTAACGTAGAATGCATTTTCTATTAAACATGCTGATTTATTTTTGTGGTTATTAGTCACTTATCAATTACTTATCGACTGTTACTCACTATCTCTGTTGTTACTCACTATCTCTTAAATTGTTAGAATCTTCCAATTATATTACAAGGCGCCAAGTTGTCTGAGTTGCTCTACGAATTTGGATTTGATCTTAATTGCACCTCAATAATTTGTAAGAGTATTGAAAAAGTGTGAATAGTAGATAATTTTAACTGTTACATTCTACTTCTACTTGTATAGAATTTTATGGTAGTTGGTTGTTGATTCCATTCTCGATAAGAGAAATATTTCTAAATGTATTATTATTGATCTTAATTTAGAAATAATTTTATCAAATAGAATGCTATCTCTTTCTCCTTCTATTGCAAAATAGGTTCTAATGGATTAATTAAAAAAATTTGCAAAATTGCTTACGAATTATATGCTATAGATACCTAACTTAGTAAAAATGAAAAGAAAAAAAAGTAAAAGCAAAACAAAAAAACAGAAAAAAAGCTACATCCGGATAGTGTTTTGAGAACCGGTCTTAAAATGAGTTTTGATTTAATTGCAATTTTGCGTATTTTAGTTTTTTTTTTAATTGTAATTTTGGTCCCTCTATTATTGTCAATTCACGGAATTGGTTTCTTTATTTTAAAAGTCGACAATTTTGGTCTCTTCTTCATATTTTTTAACTAAAAAAATGATGACTTTTCATATTTTTAAGGATGCAACATACAATTATAAGATATAGAACCATCTAGATACATTAACTATTCATATGTCATTAATTAAATTAAAAAAAAGAAAGATTTCAGAAGTTGAAATATAAGTTTTCATGACATTTTGTTCCAATTTCATGGATGTTAATAATTCTAAATCATCATATCATGTGTCACGTTATTTAAAGTATCTCATATAATCATTTTTTAGTTAAAAAATCAGAATGAAGGACCAAAACTGTCAACTTTTAAAATAGGATGACTAATTTCGTGAAACCGTAAAAATAGGGGACTAAAATTGCAATTAAACCTTTTTACTTTGACACAATTTCATTGAAACCTTGATTAAGACAATGATCAACCTTGTCATCATAATTGTTCCAAAAACTTTTCAAGGCACGCATATCATGATTAATATTTGTGTTATGAATTTGTCCAACATTTATGGCAATTTTTTACACTTGTCAATCAATAGACACTTAATATCACGTTACCTTAAAATATCATTTACTTTCAACACATTTATGTCTAATCATATTAAATAAAAGACATAACTTTTGTCACTTATATGTAGTTTTTACACTATTAGAATTAGATATTGTTTGGTTTATGAAAAAAAAAGACATGAATTTAAAGAATAAAAAGTATTAAAAGAGTAAAAAAAATTATTATTTGTAATAAACAGTATATTTTTATTACAAATTTTTAAAGTATACAACTGGAAAATTATATTAATAATATCTTAATATTAATCATAAAAATATTTATAATATACACAGAGAAAAAGAAGAAGGAGGTTAATCATTTGAAATATTTTAAGTATTTTGATGCTTAAAAAAAATATACATGAGAACTCGATAGATTCTCAAGATATGTGGGTGCAAAAAAGAAAAAAGAGTAGGGTAATCATTTTTAACAACAAACTTTATTTTGCCTCGAAAAAGGGGTCACACGAGATATACAAGGAGTTATCATGCGAAAACTTTACCTTCGTTCATCATTGAATCTTGAGAGCGTATAAGATCATGAGGATCGGAGAATTAAAGAAAAAATGCATAACATGCTATATCTTGCTTTCATAATTAGGGGTGGGAATAGGTCAGGTCAGGCCAGGCTTTGAAAGGACTGAGCCTGGCTTACAATTAATTTTTTAGGCCTATGGCCTATCATAGGTTTTTTTTTTTTTTTCCCCGGCATGACCTTACCTTTTTAAAAGTCTGGCCTGACCTTGAAGTCTATTTAAAAGTCTTATTCACATTAAAATATTTAAATGTTATATTTATACCACATGATGCTCTCCACATACCAATATCAATGTACATATTTATACATATTAAACAAAAAATAATTTTTCTAACAAAATAATTTTAAAAAAATCTGAAACAAAAACATCCTTTAAACCCTAAAAAATTATTTTTGATTTCAAAGAATAGATTTTTTTTTTTCTGAAACAAACGCATCCATTATTACTTGTCAAACAAATATGGAACGACTACATTGACTAATTGAATGACTACCAAATATGGAACAACTACCAAATATGGAACGACTACTGAATATGTAATGACTACTGAGTGATTGTCTAATTGATAGAATTTAAAATAGGAAATATTATTATTAATATAATAATAAAAAATAGGCTACATACCACTAGTAGTCCCTTAACTTAATTTCGGTTAACGATTTAGTCCTATACCTTTTTTTTCCTCGTTTTGGTCCTTTAAGTTTTTAAATAATTTCAGCGTTACCCTTTAAGTGAGGTTCTGTTAAGAAAACGTTAAAAAATCCCTCCTCCTTTTTCTCTTCATTTGAGTTTTCTCTCTCATTTCTCTTTATGTTGTTTGGTTTCTCTTCTCATCTCTCTTCTCCAAATTCCCAAATTCATGAACCCTAACTTTCGATATCCCATCTCTCGTTCCTGAACAGAATTCATTGTTGTTCTTGTTTGCTTCAAAATTCATTCATAACTCAGAATTCATTCATTCATAACTCATAATTCATTCATTCATAACTCATAATTCCTTCACAACTCAAAATTTATTCATAACTCAGAATTCATTCATTCATAACCCATAACTCAAAATTCATTCTTGCTTCAGGTGGTACAAAAGACAACAAATGGCATACAATTATCATAAACTAATAAACAACATGTTGACTTGTTCCTAATAAACAAAATGACAAATACATAAGCATAATGATATATCAAAGAGTCTTAATATTAAAAAGTGACAATTCCTCCATGTGACAATTCCTAATATTATTTTCTCCATGTTTTGAACTTTGGCCTAAAAGTTCTTGAATGAGCTTGTGCAGGCTGAAAATGAGCTTGTGCAGGCTGGGACTGAGCTTATGCGTGCTGAAAACGAGCTTGTGCAGGTTGGGACTGAGCTTCTGCGTGCTGGAAACGAGCTTGTGCAGGCTGGGACTGAGTTCGTGCAAGCTGGAACTGAGCTTGTGCGGGTTGGGACTGAGCTTCTACATGCTGGAACTGAGCTTGTACAGGCTGAGACTGACCTTGTGTAGGCTGGGACTGAAGAGAGATGAGAAGAAAAATGGGATATGGAAAGTTAGGGTTCATGAATTTGGGAATTTGGAGAAGAGAGATGAAAAGAGAAACCAAACAACATAAAGAGAAATTAGAGAGAAAACTCAAATGAACAGAAAACAGAGGAGGGATTTTTTAACGTTTTCCTTAACAAAACCTCACTTAAAGGGTAACGTTGAAATTATTTAAAAACATAAATGACCAAAACGAGAAAGAAAAAAAAAGATAAAGGACTAAATCGTTAACCGAAATTAAGTTAAGGGACTACAGGTGGTATTTAGCCCATTATTTTCTGAAACAAACACACCAATTATTATCTGTCAAACAAATATGGAACGACTACATTGACTAATTGACTGACTACCGAATATGGAACGACTACCGAATATGTAATGACTACTGAGTGATTGTCTAATTGATAGAATTTAAAATAGGAAATAGTATTATTAATATAATAATAAAAAATAACATTAATAAATAATAAAATATATATAGGTCGGCTTGTCATGCCTAATAGGCTTTTTTATAAGCCTGAGCTTGACCTATTTAAATAAATAGACTTTTAAAATAGCTCGAGCCTAGCCTTTTTATTAAATAGGCCAGGCCATAGGCCCCTAACGGACGGCCTGACCTATTCCCGTCCCTATTCATATTCATGCATTACAAGTATGACATACATATCTTTCCTCTTTATTAAACTTATAAACTAGACTCGTATCTTGCTTATAAAAACTTCATTTTCATTCATGTTGATCTATGCACCAATAACCAATATGGAGATAATCATTTTCACTCATGTTGATCTATGCATCGATAACCAATCTAAATACGATCATTTTCAATCTTGTCAATCTATGCATCAGTAACCAATCTGAAGACGATCATTTTTATTCCTATTGATCTACACACCAATAACTTATATGGAGACGATTATTTTCACTCATGTCGATCTACACATCAGTAACCAATGTGAAGATGATCATTTTCACTCATGTCGATCTATGCATCGGTAACCAATCCGAAGACGATCATTTTTAATCTTGTCGATCTTTGCATCAGTAACCAATCTGAAGATGATCATTTTCACTCATGTCAATCTATGCATTGGAGACCAATTCGAAGACGATCACTTGCATTCTTTTTTATCTACGATTCGATAACCAATCCAAAGAAGATCATTTTTAGTCTTGTCGATTTGTGCATCGGTAACCAATCTAAAGACGATCATTTTCACTCATGTCGATCTACGCATGGATAACCAATACGAAGACGATCATTTTCACTCATGTCGATCTACGCATCGGTAACCAACCCGAAGACGATCACTTTCATTCTTGTCGATCTATGATTCTGTAACCAATCTGAAGATGATCATTTTCACTCATGTCGATCTACACATCGTAACCAATCTGAAGACGATCACTTTCATTCTTGTTGATCTATGATACGGTAACCATATCCGAAAATGATCACTTTCATTCATATTGATCTACGCACCAATAACCAATATGAAGATGATCATTTTCACTCATGTCGACCTACGCATCAGTAACCAATCCAAAAATGATCCATTTCACTCATGTCGATATACGGTAATCAATCTGAAGACGATCATTTTCATTCTTGTTGATCTACGCATCGGTAACCAACCCGAAGACGATCATTTTTTATTCTTGTTGATCATTTGCTTAGCTTATTCATGCATTGCACAACTTAAAAAAAGAAATCCATCATTCCCACTTTAACATTTTAGGGTCATAGTTTATGCATTACCATTTTACCCAATTGCACTTATCTTGATGGACAAAATTTAGATCCTTATATTTGCTTATCTTTTATACCGATAATATGAAAACCATTATTTTTCATATTTTCCAGTAAAATGTAATTAATTAAAGACATATGTAATACCCCAATTTTGTCTGATACATTAAATTATAGCCATAATATATCAAATTTTATGTTTACTATTATTTTATTTCTCTTTATGAAATATATATATATATATATATATATATATATATATATATATATATATTTATGATGCTAATTTTGTCTCATCATCTCATGAAATTACAATTATAACAACATTAAGCTATTGTGATAACTTTTATTCGGTTTGCTTCATGTTCCTGCTTCTGGGTTTTGGCCCCTAGTCCCTATTATAACTAATTAGAGAAAAATCATAATTATATAAGTCTTGGTTTGATACAAAATGACCAAAAATGGTATGTAATGAATTAATTGATAAAAAAATAAATTTCCATTGCACTTAGCCATTGTATGCATGATACAAAGGTAAAGAGACAAAATTCTGAGTTTGAAATAAAAAGACAAATTATATTGAGCCCATGTACAACTAAGGCATAGAAACTATTGACCCAAAGCTACAGATAAGAACAAAACCCTTATTTTACCAGAAAAACAAAAAACATAAAAAAGAAAAATTCACCTCCATAGTTGGTACCGCCACAAATTCCTTTAATGGCACTGTCGCACATCCCCTCTGAAACAGAAAAGCGTTTTAGGGTGGAATGGTAGTTTAGGTTTTGAGGTTAGAGAGATGACAATCTCAGCGTGTTTCATTTAGCACATTGTTGTTCTTTCCTATCTTCTTTTTGTTCTAGTAAAAAATGTGTTGTTATGTATTGGGCCTTTTAGTTTACTTCAATTTTACTTTTTTTTTTTTGCACATTTATTTAATTCTTTTAATTTTATTCTTTTGGGTTATAATTATTATTATTATTATTATTATTATTATTATTATTATTATTATTATTATTATTATTATCTTTTTCTAATATCAAGTCTTGGATTAAATACTACCAGCATCAACCACTAATGAATTTATGTACATTTAAATTCATTCTTAAGTTTATTATTATATTTTTAATAAGATAAAAATCCATTTTATTTAAAATCAATTTGGATAAAAAGATTACTTGAGATGTTACATTTTGTCAATCTTAATTTAAGACACCTGAGTTGTGACAACTTGGTTATTTTAAGATATAAAATAATAATTATCTTTTAATAAAATATAATAGATTGAGATGCAACATCTTGTCGATGATAGTTTAAGGCGCCTGATGTAAGACCCTTAATTCTTAAATCCTAAATTATACAATTTTAGGGTATTTGGTGTTGAAGTTCTTAGGCTTTTAGCCTAGTTTTTGGTAATTAGTGGGTTAAATGCCAAAAA
>NC_021162.2:26617133-26621304 GCF_000331145.2 Cicer arietinum | reverse complement strand
CATTTCCTTCGCTCTTCTTCCTCCTCCCTGCCTTCACGAACCCATTTTTGTCCCCACCTTTTCTTTGCTTTCGTTGCATTCTTTTGCTTCAAGAAAAGGAACCTAAGGCATGGTGGGTGAGAAGACAAGGATTTCTCAACTTCATTCTTCCTCTTTGATTCGAAAACGAAGAAAAAAGGTGTTAGGGATTTTCAAACCGTCAAACACAAACCTCCACTTTTCTTCTAGATCTAAGCTTCGTTTCGAGAAGAGATAGAAGGGAAAATTGTTCTCCTTCACGCTACGATGCTAGTGAACTAACTTTGGAAGCGACGTCGCGAACAGAGATTTTATCGGAATTACTCGCGGTACCGTAATCGCTCGTTAAAGCTAATGTTAAGGTAAGGGCTCCTTCCAAACTTTTAGTTTGCATTTAGGGACTTATCTGTGGTTGTGTGGAAAAGAAATTTGTTAGGGTTGAAGTGTTGATTTGGGGAAAATGAATTTAATGCTTTTATGGGTGAAATTTTAGAGTTGGGTTTTTGGTGATATTGATGAGTGTTTCGTGGAAAGTGAATTTAACTCATTTATGTGTGGTTTTGAGGAAATGAAATTTGATGTGTTTGAGTGGTGGGTTGTGATAATTTTGTGGTTGTCGTGTTTGACGTGTTCATAATTAATATTTATAAATTTTGAGATGTGTTTGTGTGAATTTTGTGGAAAAATGAATTGATGTGATTTGGTGTGAATTGTGGATTGAATTTGAGAATATGTCTGAGTAAGTTCTGGGTGGAATGTGAAAACCATTAGAGTTAAACGGGTATTAAAATTGGGGAATCTTTTAATATCTTTGTTTACTTAATGTTTGTCGTCAAAATTGTTAGAGTTAAACAAGTATTGAAAATGGGGAATCTTTTAATATCTTTGTTTACTTAATGATTATGGTGAAAAGAGTTAGAGTATGCTCATGCATTTCATAGTACATGGTGACCGCGATGGGGCCATGGTGATAGTGGTGACCATGATGGGCCACGGGATGATGCTATGTGAATTATTGGTTCATCTTATCCTTGCAGGGATTGTCGCGTCGTGCTGATCTGTGAGAGATTGCACTCTAGAATGTGCTGATCTGTGAGCGATTGCACTCTAGAAAATCGTGCTGGTCTGTGAGAGGTTGCACGCTAGTAAATTGTGATGATCTGTGAGCGACTGCACTCTTGTATGTCGTGCTAGTCTGTGAGAGACTGCACGCTAGTAAATCGTGTTGATCCGTGAGAGATTGCACCTTGGTAATTAGTACTGGTCTGTGAGAGGCTGTACAATTATTATTTGTGCCCTTCGAGGAGGGTTTTGGTTTGGAATTCTGGAATCATGCATTTTGGCATATACGCATTGCATTAGAGTGTTTGGCATGCGAGTTATGTTTGTTCTACTATGATGATTGTATATACATATTCGGTTGTTGTTGTGATTTGTCATAATTGCTTTGAGGTGTGAAGTTGGGTTGATTAAGTTTTGATGTAATTATGTGTTCATAATTGATTTAATTAATATTCGAAGTGTTGATTGATCCAAAGCTATTTTAGAACTGAAAATTTGCATTTTCTTTGTTGTATTCAGCTACGACAATGCAATTTGTCAAAACTTTATTTTTCAACATTGTTTTTGCATTTTTGAAATTCTGTGTAAGTGTGATTGATTGCAAAATCATTTCGAAACTTATGTTGTCGTGGTGATTGTGTTATAATTTCCAAGTGTGGATGTTGTAAGGGTGATTGATTGCAAGTGTTGACCCGTGATAGGTGGCACCTCGGTAATTGGTACTTTGGCCTGCGATAGGCGGTACAATTATGATTTACGGCCCTTCGAGGAGGGTTTTGGTTTGGAATTCCGAGTCCATGCATTTTGGCATATACGCATTGCATTAGGGTGCTTGGCACACGAGTCGTGTTTGAATCAAGTTATGATTGAGTGTTATGTATTGATTTTGTTTTAAAGCTTGTTGGATGGTAAACTATTTCGAAACTCATGTTGTCGTGGTAATTGTGTTGAAATTGCTAAGTGTTATTTATTGAGTATCGTGTGTAAGTGTGATTGATTGCAAAACTATTTCGAAACTCAAGATGTTGTGGTGATTGCGCTATAATTGCTAAGTGTGATTGTTTAGATTTGTGTGTAAGTGTTGATTGGTTTCAAAACCCTTTAAAAAGCTGAATTTTGCTGTTTTCCTGTTGCTGTCTGATGTGTATTCGAATACATAAAGTTGTATTCGAATACAAACATGTTGTTTTTGCCACTGACTTACTGTGTAGTCGAATACAGAATGTTGTATTCGAATACAAACATGTTGTTTTTGCCACTGACTTACTGTGTAGTCGAATACAGACTGTTGTATTCGAATACAGACATGCTGTTTTGCTACTGACTTGTTGTGTAGTCGAATACAGAAGGCTGTATTCGAATACAAACATGTTGTTTTTGCTGCTGAATGCTGAAATAGCCTTGTATTCGAATACAAAGATGCTCTATTCGAATACAACAGTGCTGTTTTGTTAAAAACTTCATTTTTCAACCTTGTTTATGAATGTTTGGCATATGGAAACCCTTTTAAGGTGCATGCTAAGTTGAAAGATTATTTTGTGCATTTAAAAACTTAAATGTTATGTGTTAATTGTTAATTTCATTTGGTGACCCTTTACAACTATTGTGGAAATCTGGGCTTTGCCCTCAGATGAGAACCAGGACCATCCTACCGGTTAGTACCCTATAGATGGGAAGGTAGTTGGACACACCTGACTGGAGCTATGTCAGGAGGATCTTACGGGGCGCGTGAAGATCATCCGGGATGTATAGTTTTTTGGTAGAATGATCATATTAGGTTGATGAATAGGGACTAGATGTCTTTCTTTTTGGGTTGTGTTTATTTTAATTTGGAAGACTGTACCTATACTAATATTGTTTGTTTGGCATTTTATTATGATGGGGTCAATGTACCACTTTTTGAAGTGTAAATACTTTGGATTCGTATTTTCAAAAACTATTCCGCTGCTTGTAAATTCTGTTGACTTATTTTTCGTTGTGTTACGATTTAAATATTTATCAAAAGTATTTTTATTTCTTTGCTATTATGAATTTGTTTTTTTTCTAAAAAAATACACTCGCGCTGTTAAAAATCGGGGTGTTACACCTGAGTTGTGACAATTTGGTGATATTAAATTTTCTTAACCGAATCCAAAAACGAACTTACTCATTGCAAATATTTTTTGTACTCAATATCTTTTTTCTTCATCAAACCAACAACATTTCTTAAAACATTTTGTCGCAACACAACTAATTTCTTTAAAAGCAATCAATACATCCGCATTTTCTACCAAAGAACTACGTAACTTTGATTTCTCAATCACACCTGGAGATACGTTGGAGCAAGATCACACTCTTGTCACAATAATAAAATTTTCTTTTTGTTCTTTTAATTGAAATACGCATGTGTTTCAAAATTATGTTCTTAAAAAAACACAAGTTATATTTGCATTTTTAAAAGGTGAAATAAATTTATATAAGTTAACATTAGTTTTACACAATTAACTATATGTAACCGTATTTTAATCGTAGGGTGCTGATACCTTCCCTTATCGACTCCCGAACTCAAAATTTGGGTTTAAAGACCATTTTTCTATTTTTAAGGATTTCCCAATGTTTTTCCTATTTTAAAATAAAATTTGGTGGAAACTCCATTGATATCGAGAAACACTCGAAATTTTAGACTGCAAAATGAGTATAATATCAATACTCCTATCAAGTATGATATTGTGTGTTAAAGTACTTCTAAAATTTGCAACCATAAAGTTTACAACTATTTTTCTTGTATCTTCAAAAATGTTAAAACTTAAATCTCATATATATTTTTGTTGTGTGTAACTTAATTATTTTTCAAATGAGTGTGACTTTTATTGTAACACTTAATTTGAGTGAATTATCAATACTTATACATAATCCCACTTTGTTTTAAATGTTAGGAATTTAATTTTATTTATGCGATGATAAACATTTGTGTATAATCATCATACTCTTTTATGGAAAGGTTACTTTCTTCGTAAAAGTTACTTTGTATATATAACCAATTGTCTTAACAATTCTCTTATATATATATATATATATATATATATATATATATATATATATATAAAACATA
>NC_021162.2:26614575-26616707 GCF_000331145.2 Cicer arietinum | reverse complement strand
GCCCTCAGATGAGAACCAGGACCATCCTACCGGTTAGTACCCTATAGATGGGAAGGTAGTTGGACACACCTGACTGGAGCTATGTCAGGAGGATCTTACGGGGCGCGTGAAGATCATCCGGGATGTATAGTTTTTTGGTAGAATGATCATATTAGGTTGATGAATAGGGACTAGATGTCTTTCTTTTTGGGTTGTGTTTATTTTAATTTGGAAGACTGTACCTATACTAATATTGTTTGTTTGGCATTTTATTATGATGGGGTCAATGTACCACTTTTTGAAGTGTAAATACTTTGGATTCGTATTTTCAAAAACTATTCCGCTGCTTGTAAATTCTGTTGACTTATTTTTCGTTGTGTTACGATTTAAATATTTATCAAAAGTATTTTTATTTCTTTGCTATTATGAATTTGTTTTTTTTCTAAAAAAATACACTCGCGCTGTTAAAAATCGGGGTGTTACACCTGAGTTGTGACAATTTGGTGATATTAAATTTTCTTAACCGAATCCAAAAACGAACTTACTCATTGCAAATATTTTTTGTACTCAATATCTTTTTTCTTCATCAAACCAACAACATTTCTTAAAACATTTTGTCGCAACACAACTAATTTCTTTAAAAGCAATCAATACATCCGCATTTTCTACCAAAGAACTACGTAACTTTGATTTCTCAATCACACCTGGAGATACGTTGGAGCAAGATCACACTCTTGTCACAATAATAAAATTTTCTTTTTGTTCTTTTAATTGAAATACGCATGTGTTTCAAAATTATGTTCTTAAAAAAACACAAGTTATATTTGCATTTTTAAAAGGTGAAATAAATTTATATAAGTTAACATTAGTTTTACACAATTAACTATATGTAACCGTATTTTAATCGTAGGGTGCTGATACCTTCCCTGCACATTATCGACTCCCGAACCCAAAATTTGGGTTTAAAGACCATTTTTCTATTTTTAAGAATTTCCCAATGTTTTTCCTATTTTAAAATAAAATTTGGTGGAAACTCCATTGATATCGAGAAACACTCGAAATTTTAGACTGCAGAATGAGTATAATATCAATACTCCTATCAAGTATGATATTGTGTGTTAAAGTACTTCTAAAATTTGCAACCATAAAGTTTACAACTATTTTTCTTGTATCTTCAAAAATGTTAAAACTTAAATCTCATATATATTTTTGTTGTGTGTAACTTAATTATTTTTCAAATGAGTGTGACTTTTATTGTAACACTTAATTTGAGTGAATTATCAATACTTATACATAATCCCACTTTGTTTTAAATGTTAGGAATTTAATTTTATTTATGCGATGATAAACATTTGTGTATAATCATCATACTCTTTTATGGAAAGGTTACTTTCTTCGTAAAAGTTACTTTGTATATATAACCAATTGTCTTAACAATTCTCTTATATATATATATATATATATATATAAAACAAATTAATTTTTTTCTCTAACATCAACTTTTGTTGAGACCAAAACGACCACAAGTGATGCACTTTTTAAATTCAGTAAGAGCATTTGTGACGGCCTTTGCCGTTGGAAACATGTGACATCTTTTTCTGCCATAGATTTGTAACGCCTTTTGCCCTCACAAAATACAAATCTGAATTCAGCGCTTTATGGCCTTTTTTACCCCACCAATGTTTTCGACCAGCTCTATTTTAACGGTTTTAGGCCGCCACAAATCACTTTTTGTGGCTATTTCTCCCCTCCATTTCTTGTTATTCTTCAAGATAAATTCTATAATCACTTCTTGTGATCATTTTGTACTATGAATTTAGGTATCCAGTGTTACATGTGAGATAATTAGAGAGTATTTAATTTAGATTCTTAATAAAAATATGAGTTGCATATAGGATCAGTGGGAGTGTGTAGACTAAATTATTTATAACTATAACATCTTATCGCAATAAATTTGAACTAAAAGTTTAGTATTCCACTGTTAAGTATTATATCATTATAGAGTAATTTAAATAAGTGGGCTCATAATGGGCTCATTATTAGTTATAGTATATGACAATCTATGAAACATTAAAGTTAAGTCTCGTTTTATCAATCTTATATATATATATATATATATATATATATATATATATATATATATATATTATCTA
>NC_021162.2:26610343-26614243 GCF_000331145.2 Cicer arietinum | reverse complement strand
ATATATATATAATCTATTAATCTTAATAAGCATTGTAATTCGAATCAATTTTGAAGGTAATTGAATCTAGTTTCTAGAAAACTAACAATCATTCAAAACTAAGGTCTAGAGAAAATGTTATGACCAAAAGATTACACATATGTCCTGCAAATTTTAAGTTAACAACACTCATTCAATCACACTAATTTCCTAATGAACTTTTGCAAACACTAATGGTAAAAGTTATGAATAAATCAAGCAATGAATACATCAAAACAACATCACAATATCAACTAACTCAACCTAATTTATCACAATAGTGTAATTCAAGGTCTTTAATTTCAAACACGTCGAAAGAGCATATTTTCATGTCATTTCAGACATAGAACTTTACATGCATGAACTATTTTAACCATATATTCCAAAACCCCTAAACACAAAAAAAAAAATATATATATATAATTTCTTCATTTCAAACTCTTAAACCCCAAATTTCTAATCTATGGTAGACATTATCTCATACATGCATGAAGGAAAATACGGAAAGGGAAACTGATCTCTTGATTTCAAAAGAATTGAGAAGATTATGATACTTTCAGCTATTTCTACCTTGACTTCTAACAAAAAGAAATCATTATTCCTTTCTCTTTTTCTTGTTTTGTCAATGTTTTGTTTTTGTTTTTTCTTTTCTTTATCTTTCGCTTCTTCTTTCCCTCACCCTTTCTTCCTCTCCCTCTCTGTTTATGTCCTCCTCTATGAAGTAACAATATCAATTTACAAGGAAACGGGTTTGAATTGTAAATTCAGCTATACAAATTTTCTTATAAAATCTTAAGAAAATAACTCATGAATGATCTTAGTTATGAAAACAAAAAACGGAGAACATTCTTGGTTCTGGAAACAGAAAACAAAGATAAGGAAGAGATACCACACAAATATATATCCTGGTTCACCCAACTCGGGCTACATCTAGTTCTCACAACTGTGAGATTTTCCACTAAGTGTTCAAGTGGAGAACGTTCTTGGTTTTACACAGTTTTTGTTTAGATCAACTTTGATCTATAACAACAATTGCTTTCCACTTAGAAAGGATTCAATCAAGTCATCTATCAATCTTGATAGGATTTTATAATTCACCTTATAAACGTAAAAGGATTTTTACAAAACAAATCAAACTATAAAAATCCCTTATAGTTTTGAGTTTACTCAATAATGATTTAAAGAGATTGGTAGAATCTGATTATGCTCAGCTCGTGTTTGAGATCATATTCTTGATAAAAGAACTCAGTAATACGATCAGGATATATGAAGATGAATTCAAAATTGTTTCTTTTGCAAATGAGAAGCTTTCAAGTGTGTGAATGTATATGATTGATGGAGTTTCTTAGCACTTGAAGTTATGCGTTTTCCTTTAGCTTGGGGTTCCTTTTATAGGCTTCAAGGAGGTTGATGACAATTATTATGACCGTTGCAAAGGAGTCTTGTTGTCATGGGTCAGACTTGACCAAAGACCAGACTTTTAAACTTTGAATGTTACTATTTTGAACATTCTGCATTTCTGCTTATGTGTTGACAATGTCTGATATGTAGCTTCTCATTCTTGACTGTGATGATCCTTTGTTTATCCACATAAACATCCTAGAGATGTGCTTAATCGATTCAAATTAAGACTGCCTTTTGAATCGTGCAAAGTAGACTAGAGAATGATGATATAAGGCTTGAGAATAATGTAACATTATGGACCAATGTCATCATAATGGAGAATGATGTTGATCATTCTGAAGACAACTATTAATAATGCTGGAGAAAGATGTTTGCTACTGAAGATTATGTGTAACATGCTGGAGAATGTTTGTCAATCTGGAGACTGATGTTATTATGCTGGAGAATGATCATTTGATACTTTTGCTTTGAGTTGTGCCTTTTAACTTTTGATCCTTTTGAGTGATTCTTTTGCTCTTATGATAGCTGTATATTCCTAGTATATGAACTGGAAATCCATTTGTGATTTGCAAGAGCTTTCTTTGTATTAAAAACTGATGCGGTATTGGTTGTTGAAAATGACTAAAACGTGGACAACAATCTTGGTTTTCTAGATTATGTCAAGAATGTTCTTGGTTCAGTCTTGTTCATTTTTAGCTCTTTCTTTATACTTATTTCTCTTGCATTTTATTTGTACCTATCTTGGATTATTTCACTCAAAAGTACATGTTAAATTAACACATAATTTAGAATGATAATTAGAGTCTTTAATTAATTTTTTATTTGTTTACATCAAAACATTTATTTGGGTCCCCCTCAGAATATGCTTTAGATTTATTAAAATATCATTTCATAAATTACATTTAAAACAATATTTACATACTGTCAATTTTGCATAGATTCAAACGGTTTTGAAATATGTAGAAGTACAATTTACAAAAGAACTTATTAAGTACAAATTAGATTAAAATAAAGCTAAACTATGTAAAATAATTGTTTTTGATCAAGACAAAGATTAACAAATATGATCAAAGCAACAAGCTCAAAAAGAAGTTCAAATATCTTCATTGATAAAGCTTTCAATCCAAACATATTAGATATTTAATGTAAAGGTAAATGATACAACCAATACCTCAAATACATGAGAACCATTCATATTTACACATGCATATAAAGTATTTTCAAAAGTCAAAATTACATTAACAAAGTCTTAAAAACTAATATTTTGACAAAATACAAAGGTGTATTTGAATACAACATAGTGTATTCGAATACAGATGCAAGTCAAAAGCAATAGCTTTACATCTGTATTTGACTACGACCTGCTGTAGTCGAATACAAAGCAAGTCAGTAGCTAAACTTTTGCATATGTACTAGACTACGACCTACTGTAGTCGAATACAAAGCAAGTCAATGGCAAAAATTGTTGATTATTATGACCTCGAAATAATCGGAATGTATCAGTTCTTTAAATAAATTAAATCAATTTCATACACACAGCGGAATTAAATTGCGGCATACAAGATTAGCAATTACAAGTAGATTGATAAGGAATTAACCAAGATGCATGCGAGTCAAATTTCCAGTTTAAACAATATTACCTAACACAAAATATGTTTAACATGCATCTAATATTAATCACACATACAAATATTGCAAGATAGAAAATTAAAGGAGTTAAGGGTTAGAGAAGATTGCACCAAGAATTTATCCTGGTTCAGTTGTCAACGAGACAACCTACATCCAGTCCTGACAATCCAATCGGATTTCAGATTTTCTTCTCCAATAGAAAGAATCAATTACAGATTGTCCAGTTTCATCCCCGAAACCTATCTATCTCTAATGATCTCTTTCCTATTGATCACCCTCTGATCCTTGTAGACACTCAGCAGTCTAACACAGAATCAAAGTACGACTCCTTCTTGTTGAGCCCTCTCACCCAAGAAGGTAGCCACCAGTTTCTAGCTGGCTTTCTATCAACCCTTTGATCCTTGTAGACATTGAGCAGTTTAACACAAAATCAAAGTACGACTCCTTCTTGATGAGACCTCTCACCCAAGAAGGTAGCCACCAGTTTCTAGCTGGCTTTCTCGCTTTCGTTTTGTTTCAAAGTATTGTTACAAACAGATTAAAAGAAATACAAAAAGAAGTCTTCAATCTTGATCAATGTGTCTTCTCACGAATCTGGATATTCAATGATTGTTCATGAGGACATTGTCTTTTCTCTCAAGAATACTTTTTCAGCTCTCTCAACGATTATGGATAATCTTTTGATCTTGATCTGAAAAAGTAGTATCAGATTGTTAACAAAGTGTATTGTGATATGTTATTGAAGTTATCTTGAGTTCTCAGAATTATGAAAGCTATGATCAAGGTTCTGAGAGAAAAAGATTGAAAAACAGTTTATATAGTTTCAGAAAAACAACTACTAAATCGATT
>NC_021162.2:26609330-26609987 GCF_000331145.2 Cicer arietinum | reverse complement strand
AGGTTTACTTTGTGAAGTGTACAATCGATTTGTCAATCGATTAGCCTGTAAAACAGGGTGCCACTGACTTGTGCAGTTTTCATTTCTAATTGTGTCAGTCGATTGCCCAATCGATTATACAATCACAAACATTTACGTTTCCTTACACCGTTGTTATGAAATCGATTTCCCAATCGATTTACTCAGTCAAAATTAACTTTTGTTGATTTCTTGTGCTTCCAAGCAATTTGTTTCAAGTGTGTAGGATTGGATTGTTGTTCCTGAAATCTTGCTCAATTGAAATGTTAGATTTATCATATGATGTATGAACATTGTATGTTTGTTAATTATGTCAAAATTAGGATTCAAAGGACTAAAGTCCAACAAAAATCACGAATTTGTATTCGACTACATGAAGGATGTATTTGAATACAAAGTGCATAATTTGAATAAATATGAACGTTACAAAGAGGTGTATTCGAATACATACATCCCGTATTCGAATACAACTGGAAGCAATACAATTTTTTAGCTATGACATGGTTCTAGATCATTGTATTTGTTCATTAAACCTCTTGGATCAATGGCCACGAATCTGAAGAGATGTTTATGGAGTATAAATACACCATAACTTCATATTAAAAAAAAAACACACCATTCTTGAATCAAACCTTGAAC
>NC_021162.2:26608899-26609285 GCF_000331145.2 Cicer arietinum | reverse complement strand
GTTCTCAAAGTACTTGAAGTATTATTGGATTGAAATCATTATACCTCTCTTATATCCTTATTCCAAATCATATTATATCACTTGTAAAAGAAAGTAGTACTTTCTTAAAGTAGCTTAACGTAAGATAGTGGTGTGCTATCTTAGAAGTGTTGTTAGAAGTTTGTAGCAGAAATCCCAGGGTGGAAATTGTACATTTTCTGACAATAAGTGGATTAATCTCTTATGGTGTGCAAGAGGTCTGGATGTACCCTTGGTCATAAGGGGAACCGAGATAATTCTATTGTGTTCTTTATTTTTCTGTCATCTATACTTTTACATACATCAATCCTAAACAGAAAAATAATCCACTAAGTCTCTAAAAACCAGAAAATCTCCTAACACCTAAT
>NC_021162.2:26607285-26608700 GCF_000331145.2 Cicer arietinum | reverse complement strand
CCCCCTTCTTAGGCGCACGTTTGTAGTTACAAAATAATATCCCCATTTGTCATAGCAAAAAGGAATGGGAGGAAAAATTTTAAAGTTAATCATATTTAGAGAGGGAGGGAGAAGATCCTTCAGATGACGATGACCTTGAAGGTTCTTGGACAACATGGAAGGAAGGAAGAGTAACCAAAAAAGGAGGATCAATCCCTAACTTCGGAGCAAGCTGGATAGTTATCCATTCCTTTAGAGTTGCAAACTCCTTGTCCTAATGTATTTGTCGAGCCATGATAGTCTGTATGGCACCCATGATGGATTGGCTGGTGGAGTCTTACTGGACTATTTGTCGCTTAGCCTGGCTTTTTGAGTTGTCCTTGGGTGTTGTGGGAAGAGTGAAGTGAGATGGAGCTGCAGTAGTGGAGAAGGATGATAGAGTGGCAAATGAGGTGGCAATGGTGGGAAGGGTCGTGAATGGTGACGTTGTGGGACAGCTGGATGGACCAAGGATGTCGGGAAAGTTTAGAAATTGACTAATTTCGAAGATGGAGGAAGTAGTCTTTTGAGGGGAAAGAATACTGGTGACATGATAAATGAAATGTGGAATGAAAGTTGAGCACACATGTCACTGAGTGGGTTATAGTGAGGAGGGAAGGTTGGTGCAACAGATGAAGTAGGTTGAAAGATGAAGGGAGAATGATAGGGGAAGAACGTTCTTGAGTTGGTTGATGAGGAGGGGTGGATGGAGAACTCTTCAGTGGATTTTTGGATTGGGCATGATGGAGAATGTTCTCGAGCAAGAGGTGGAGAACGTTCTTGAGCTGTTTGGTGAGAAAAGTGATGTGGAGAACGATCTGGTGCAGGTGGTGGAGACTGTTCTCTTGGGACAGTGGTGGATGCACCAGATTTGTGCACATAGTGATTTCTCTTGAGAGAGGTTGAGGGAATTGCAGATTTAGGAATGTGTTTTCCTGAAGACTTCTTCTTCATATGAGACACATTCTTTGAAGAAAACACAGAGATTTTTGACAAAAGCATGCCATACGAGACTGTGTTTTTCTTGTAGTCCTTCATATTGGCAACACTCATATTTTGTAGTATGATGAAAGGTAGGTTGACCCTCTTGCATGTGATGAGATGATGAATGATCAGAGCATCATTGTCAAAGACGTACTCACGACTTCCACAATGCTATAGGATGGAATGTTAGTTGATGCTGTAAAACACCTTGCAGATGGGCTTTAATGATGCAAACATGTGGTTTTTGCAGCCCTCTTGAAAGATTTTAGGAAGCACGTCTATCCTGCTCAGATTGAGAACACATGTCAAATACAAGTGATAAAATGTAGATGGAGGTAGTAACTCAAGTCGTTTCGCAAGGACTTTTGATATAATAATGTTAACCAAATTGAAAGTTGAAATTAGAAAGGGGG
>NC_021162.2:26606206-26607252 GCF_000331145.2 Cicer arietinum | reverse complement strand
ACCAAAACGATTAATCCACTAATTCGAGTTTTAGACCTATCACAGATTCTATCAACGAGTTTAATTTCTAATTAGTGATCTTATTTGTGACACCCTAAACCCCAAAATTATATATATTAAAAATTATATCATATTCCTATCAAATTTGCAGCGGATACATAAAAATATATTTCAAAGAAAATAAAAACTTAATTTTTAACTTAGGATATCACATTTCTCAAAAATCAAAAGGAACACTTTAAACTTATTTTCTCCGTTAAAATAATGTAATTTCAATAAGCTTGATTTAAGTATTATTACTTGATTTAATTCAAAAACTAGTACTTCTAAGATTTTCATACAAAAATTCGTTTCAAATTAAATAAGTAAAATACAATTTAAGCCATTATCCTCGGTATCACCTATCAGAGCGTAGTTCCTCCCAAACTTGAACTTCAAGATTCATTAACCTGTAATACTGCGATTTCCCAAACCAAAAATCAAAAGGAACACTTTAACTTCTTTACTCCATAGTGCAATCTCAATAAGCTTGAATTAAGTATAATTACTTGATTTAATTCTAAAAACCTACTAGTACTTATATGATTTTCATACAAAAGTCGTTTCAAAATAAATAAGTAAAATACAAATTACAACCCTTATTCCCGGTATCACCTATCAGAGCGGGGTTCCTCCCAAACTTGAACATCAAGACTTATTAACCTGTATCAACTGCGATTTCGCAAACGCAGGGCCAAGCCAGTCAAACACAAACAACGAAGGAGGTGAGTTTCAAAATCATGATGACAGTATAATACAAGTAAGAAGAACACGCAAACAATCATAATAGAACCGTATCATAACACAAATATTCAATCAATAAAATACCACATTAAAAAGTCAAAAGCACTCAAGAAAAATCAATTAATTTCACTAAAACAACAAATTGTCTAAGAGAAATTAACACCACACACGATACATATTAATCACAACAAAACAATCACAATAAAGTGCAATGCTATGCATGAGCTTAGACTCTACTTCACAATGTGGTACCATTCTAACTC
>NC_021162.2:26600523-26606159 GCF_000331145.2 Cicer arietinum | reverse complement strand
ACAATTCAAATTGGCCCTGTCCTCATAGATCCCCTTAACTCAACCCGAGACACATATACGTGACAGTCGAGGTAAATGTGTGTTGCGTGGTAGCTCCCGACATTTGGAGTGCTACCTCCATGTCACCTAGGAATTCTCCACCCGAATACCTCCAAGGTCTAACAATCTTGCCTTAAGGCACGACAGCAGACCGCCACGATCAGGCTCATTCAGTTGTACTTCCCCGGAATCACTAGGCTTTTCAGACCCTACCTATATGATGACAAAATAATCTCCACTTTACAAATTCACAATATTTATTTTCTCCCCTCGTTGGTATATGATACTCCACTAAAACCGTCATCTCAAACACAAATTGAAATCGCTATTATTTCATCAACTATGGGGTTAATTCAATATTCTCATCACAATATCACTATCATTAATCATATCTCATCACATAAACTCATCACAATTTTATAGAATCACTATCATCAATCAAACATCATCATTATCATCACATAAATTTATCACAGATTTATATCATAAATCACACATCATCATCAAATAAACTTACATTATACACTGCATTCACATAAACTCATTTAATCAAACATATGCACAAAATTAATTTGAAATCAAATATCACAATGATGTCAAATATCACAATAACATCAAATATCACAATAACATCAAATATCACAATAACATCAAATATCACAATAACATCAAATATCACAATAACATCAAATATCACAATAACATCAAATATCACAATAACATCAAATATCACAATAACATCAAATATCACAATAACATCAAATATCACAATAACATCAAATATCACAATAACATCAAGAAATACGGTTTTCCCGTTCATCTCACAATATATTATACTCATGAATTCAAACGCTCTCTCACCCCTTACCTAATTTCGACGCTTTCACACACGAATACGATTCCACGAGCAAACAGCCTTTGTTCATTGACTCTTTGTCCATCGATCGATCTAACTCGAGAGTTTATGGCTAAACGCTAAAAATAGTTTATGAGAAGATACTCTAAAAACTAAATTCGAATTTCAGTCAAGGAAACTTACCATAAATCAGAAAACAAATCATTGGATAAAATAGAAATTTTTCACACAGTTGTTTTGGCGTTGGTTTCACTCAAATTGGACTTACGGTGAAGGAGAACGATTCAAACTAAGGAATTTTATAAACGGAGAAGTCGGGTGTTTTAGAGAGAAATTTGGATGGTTAAAAATCTGAGGAAGTATGTTTATTTGACTACCTAAATGAATAAAACGACATACTGAAATTTGGACAAGAATGAAGAAACTTTTCTGGAACAATTATCGATCATCGGTGTCAAACTATAGATTGTTGTTGTGTTTCTCTTTGGTTTTACGGCCGCCGTCCAACTCCCTTCCTTTTTTTTGTTTGTTTTATTTTATTAACAATTAGGGTTCACAAATGGGTCAAACACATTGGTCTCCTTTTAGGTTTTACTAGTTTTATTTTATTTTTTGTAAAACACAATTTCATTAATAAATCATTATTAATATTTCAAAACTAATAATTTATAAATAAAAATAATTAATCTTTTAAAATACATTAATAACCAAAACTCTCATATTCAAAATAATCCCTATAATAATACTTATTTTTCCAAATACTCAAATTAAAATATTACCATCATTAGAGAATAGTCGAAATTATAAAATAAATAAATATAACATCAACACTTTATATTAATTACTAAATCTTAATAAATATATATAAAATCACAATGTCATAATAAGTATATAAAAATAAAGGAAATCAAACACAATATCACTACTATCTCAAGATAATTATTTATAAAAAAAATAACTAAAAATAGAAAATAGTTATAAATAATTAAAATATAACTACGTGCATACTTAATATCAGTCAACCGCACATAAAAGTATTACATTAATTGAGCACACGTATATACACGTAAAATTGTATAAAATCTTTTTTTTAATAAATATATATATTACACTAAAATACTATTATTTTTAAAAAATAGATCAAAGAGTAAAATATAATATTTATTATTTATATCGCTCATGTAATCTAATACTTATAAAACTAGCACATCATATAAATCACCTATATAACAAAAAATTAATCACAAAGTTTATTAACATATATTTTATAATAATTTAACATCAAATTAATTTTTTAAAATCTTATTTGATTAATAAAATAGTTTATCATAAAATTTAGGGTGTTACATTATTTCTATTTGACTATAGAATTAATCAAACAAGTGTAATCAACCCTATATGAATTCGGTTTCTTTGACTTGATTAAGCATCACAATCATCGATATATTACAATTAACGATCAAGCATCGAAAAATTATAATTCAATAAATTAGAAACCAAATTTTGTCAAACTAATTTAATTGATCCTATTGAGATTCAATTTAAGCAATTAGAATATCAATATAATCAAATAAATAGAAATATAATCATGAAGCGAAATTGACAGTGTAACCTAAATCTCAAGGTGTTGATAAAACTCTGAACTCATGGATTAATCTTATGAAAACAAGTGGCCCACTACTTAAAATTAGTACAAAAGCCCAGATAACGAATTCTATAATTTAGGCCCAACAAAGTTCAACATTGGGTTTTTTTCCAACATAAAAGTTGTGGCTCTGATTTTTAGCTTTCCAATGTCTGCTCGCATATGTCAATCCAATATTCAGAGCTCAAGTTATGACCTACAGAGCTAGCATGGGTTAAAATTCAAATAATAAAATTATAATTCAATTTCGACCCAAAGTTTAGAAACAAGCTAAAAAATTATTCTAAGCTATAAAGAGCTTTTAAAATACCAAACTAAAAAGCTAGAAACATGTGCCTAAATGCTATAATCACTTCCACAATGCGATAGGATGGAATGTTGGCTGATGCTATTAAACACCTTGCAGACAAGTGGTTTTTGCAGCCCTCTTGAAATATTTCAACAATCACATATGTCCTGCTCAGATTGAGAACTGAGTACCAATTCTTGTCGAACACGAAAGGTCCATCATTTGGCAGGTCAAAAATGGTGGCTAGAATATGAGGGTTTAAATAAATCTCAATACACTTAAGAGTGATCACCTTGTAGAGATTTGGTCCAACCAAGAGCATCTGTATGAGTTTTGATAGAGATGCCTTTGATAAGTAGGTTTTCAAGCAAGAAAATTTGACCAATTCTGTAGGGTTGATGGAATGAATGGAGGGAAGCGTATTTTGGGGCCAGTTTTGGGATGGAGGGTTGGAGATGGAGAACGTTCTGGATTTACATTAGGAGAAGCAGAACATTCTAGAGAAGGTGGAGAAGCAGAACGTTCTGACCTTTAAGTTTTGTTTTGATGAGGGTTTAGATGGAGAAGGTTGAGAGGGTTTTGAAGATGAGAAAATTTCATTGATTGATTTTCTCTTTTGGTTTGGGGTGTGGAGAAAGAAGGTTCAGTTTAGAACAAGGAGGTGGATGGTTTGAGAGATGTTGATTTCTTTGTAGGATTTGGTGTTGAAGGTTCAAAATCGTCACTGTTAGAGATGACGAAGATGTTGGTTTCAAGGGTTTAACTTTGGAGGTACCGATTCTAGTGGATACTCTCATAGAGCGTCTCTTTGGCTCTGGAGGTTTAGGGAAGGATGAATGAAGGTGAGGAGGTATTTCGTTTAGATTTGGAGGAGGACATTGAAAGAGAAGGGGAAGAACAACTGCCCATGGGTTAAGGTTGGAATCTTGTCTAGGGCTAGATTCAGGAGAAGAAGATAAGTAATCTGAAAAAGTTTTCTCAGACGATTCTTGAGGAGGAGTCGATGTTGTAGGAGGTGACGGTGATTGATTGTGTAATGGTGAAGATGAAAGGGATGAAGAGGATGGGAGTGCATTAGGGCAAGCGTTCTTTCGAACAATCATTTTAGTACGAACCATTTTAAATTTTTGCAGAAAATGGTTTGAAGGTTTTGAGAAGTTTGGGAGTTGCAATATTTTGGAAGAAGAAGAAGAAACTACTTTTAGGGAAGATGAATAACCGTGATGATGATTTGCAGTTTTTCTACTTTGTTGGGGAAAGTGAAGTGCTTGATTGGTGTTGGAAAAGAGGATAATTGACATCGTGGCAGTGCTTTTGCAGACAAAAAACACGTCTCGTTAATGCCATGAAAAAGAGGTTTTGATGACTTTTAAGGGAAAAAGGGAGAATGATGCACGCTGAAGAGCGAAAATGGAGAATGAGGCGCGCAGGAAACGCAGAACGTTTAACGTTCTTGGTTTATGCATAACCAAATTTTAATGCAAATTGATTGGATTTTTTATAATGTTCAGTTTTTTCTTGATAAAATTAAAACTTTCCTCTACAAGGGGCTTGGTAAAAATATCAACAAGTTGTTTTTTAGTATCAACAAAGATTAATTCAACTTCTTTTTTATTAACATGATCACGAATGTTGAATAAGATTTTTAGACAAATTTATATCACTTATATTATCACAGTAAATTAGAACACTTGATTAACTTACAGAGTAGTCTTCAAGTTGATTTTTTATCTAAAGAACTTGAGAGCAGCAGTTTGCAGCTAAAACATATTCAGCTTCGGTTGTTGAGAGAACAATCGTGTTTTATTTTTGCATTACCAACTTATTAATGCTTCTCCAAGAAACTGGCATGCTCCACTTGTGCTTTTTCGTTCAATTTTTTCTCCAGCATAATCAGCGCCACAGTAAGCTACATTGCCATGTTTTCCTCCAGCATAATCAGCGTCGCAGTAAGCTACATTGCCATGTTTTCCTCCAGCATAATCAGCGTCGCAGTAATTTGGGATATCATTGCCATGTTGTTGTTGCCATCATCCTTGAATGACATTGTTGTTCTAATTCCATAAGTAGTATCTCCAATGATTTGATTGTGAGGACGATCACTAATTGTTCTCAAACTTTTAGGAGGAGATTGAAACAGAGATTATTTATGTTGTTGTTGCCCGTAAACTTTTAGAATCGGTTAAGTAGCCTAAAAATATAGCTTTGTCCAATTTTGCATCAAAATTTCCAAGACTTTCTTTGTTGTTCAAGATATAACAATAACAACCAAAAATGTGAAAATATGATATGTTTGGCTTCCTGTTTTTCCAGATTGCATATGGGTTTTTATTTATGAGCTTTCTTATTGATACACGGTTTAAAATGTAACATGATGTATTGATATCTTCAGCCCAAAAGTATTTTTTTTAAGACCCATAGTTTTTAAATCCTAAATTATGCAATTTTAGGGTATTTTGTGTGGAATTTCTTAGGCTGTTAGCCCAGTTTTTGGTATTGAGTGAGTTAAATGCCAAAAATATATTTTTGGAAATTGGATTAAAATTATTTGTCGGAAAGTATTTTACTTCCGTTACGAAGGATTTAATACCGGGCAATTTTGTTAAAAATATCTCGGGTTGCTGAAAATTGTACCGGACAATTGAGTTGCAACGAGAGTAGATATTTTTATTAAATTAGATTAAGAGGGGAATGAAATGATGGGGGTAAGATTTGTTAGATAATTGTTGGTTTTGTTTTAATTATAATATATTAATATATAAATATATATGTATATATTGTAAGTAATATATATATATATATATGGT
>NC_021162.2:26577693-26600120 GCF_000331145.2 Cicer arietinum | reverse complement strand
AAAACCGTCAAACACAAACCTCTCTGTTTCATCTAGATCTAAGCTTCGTTTCGCGAAGAGATAGAAGGGAAAGTTGCTCACTACCACGCTACGGTGCTAGGGAATCAACTTTGGAAGCGGCGTTGCGAGCGGAGATTTTACCGGATTTACTCGCGGTACCATAATCGCACGTTAAAGCTAACGTGAAGGTAAGGGCTCCTTCCAAACTTCTAGTTTGAATTTAGGGACTTATCTGTGATTGTGTGGAAAGGAATTTGTTAGAGTTGAAATGTTGATTTGGGGGAAAATGAATCTAAGGCTTTATGGGTAAAAACTTAGAGTTAGGTTTTGGTTTTATTGATGAATGTTTCGTGGAAAATGAATTTAAACTCATTTATGTATGATTTTGAGTAAATGAAACTTGTTGTGTTTGAGTGGTGGATTGTGTTGATTTGTATTCGTCGTATTTGACGTGTTCTTAATTAATCTTTTAATGTCTTGTTTACTTAATGTTTGTTTTGAAAATCGTTTAAGTTAAATGAGTATTAAGAATGGGGAATCTTTTAATGTCTTGTTTACTTAATGTTTGTTTTGAAAATCGTTTAAGTTAAATGAGTATTAAGAATGGGGAATCTCTTAATGTCTTGTTTACTTAATGTTTGTTTTGAAAATCGTTTAAGTTAAATGAGTATTAAGAATGGGGAATCTCTTAATGTCTTGTTTACTTAATGTTTGTTTTGAAAATCGTTTAAGTTAAATGAGTATTAAGAATGGGGAATCTCTTAATGTCTTGTTTACTTAATGTTTGTTTTGAAAATCGTTTAAGTTAAATGAGTATTAAGAATGGGGAATCTCTTAATGTCTTGTTTACTTAATGTTTGTTTGAGAAAATCGTTTAAGTTAAATGAGTATTAAGAATGGGGAATCTCTTAATGTCTTGTTTACTTAATGCTTGTTTTGGAAAATCGTTTAAGTTAAATGAGTATTAAGAATGGGGAATCTCTTAATGTCTTGTTTACTTAATATTTGTTTTGAAAATCGTTTAAGTTAAAAGAGTATTAAGAATGAGGAATCTCTTGATATTTCTGTTTACTTAATGTTTGTTTTGAAAATCGTTTAAGTCAAAAAAGTATTAAGAATGAGGAATCTCTGAATATTTTTGTTTGCTTAATGTTTGTTGTGAAAATCGTTTAAGTTAAATGAGTATTAAGAATGGGGAATCTCTTAATGTCTTGTTTACTTAATGCTTGTTTTGGAAAATCGTTTAAGTTAAATGAGTATTAAGAATGGGGAATCTCTTAATGTCTTGTTTACTTAATGCTTGTTTTGGAAAATCGTTTAAGTTAAATGAGTATTAAGAATGGGGAATCTCTTAATGTCTTGTTTACTTAATGCTTGTTTTGGAAAATCGTTTAAGTTAAATGAGTATTAAAAATGGGGAATCTTTTAATATCTGCATTTGTTTAACGATTGTTGTGGATGGAGTCAGTGTATGCTCATGCATTTTCATTCTTTCTGTAAATCGCGCAGACCCGTGATAGGTGGCACCTTGATAAATAGTACTTTGGCCTGTGATAGGTGGTATATTTATGATTTACGTTTTTGAAAACCGTGCAGACCCGTGATAGGTGGCACCTCGATAAACGATACGGGCCCGTGATAGGCAGTACGTTTATGGTTTTCGCTTTTTTGTAAATGTACTGACCCGTGATAGGTGGTACATTTACGATTTCCGCTTTTTCTTTTAGTAAATCGTGTTGACCCGTGATAGGTGACACCTCGGTAAACTGTACTGACCCGTGATAGGTGGTACGTTTATGATTTACGCATTTTAGTAAATCGTGTTGACCCGTGATAGGTGGCACCTCGGTAATTGGTACTTTGGCCTGCGATAGGCGGTACAATTATGATTTACGGCCCTTCGAGGAGGGTTTTGGTTTGGAATTCCGAGTCCATGCATTTTGGCATATACGCATCGCATTAGGGTGCTTGGCACACGAGTCGTGTTTGAATCAAGTTATGATTGAGTGTTATGTATTGATTTTGTGTGTAAGTGTGACTGATTGTAAACTATTTCGAAACTCAAGTTGTCGTGGTAATTGTGTTGGAATTGCTATGTGTTATGTATTGATTATCGTGTGTAAGTGTGATGGATTGTAAAACTATTTCGAAACCCAATTTGTCGTGGTGATTGTGTGGGAATTGCTAAGTGTTAAGATTTGGAGTTGCGTATGAATGTGATTGGATTAGTTTATGTATTTTTGGAAGGATAAGCAGGGAAATCAATTTCCCAATCGATTTGGGAAGTTATAGGGGCTCAACTATTTATAAAATCGATTTCCCAATCGATTTGGCCATGCAGGAATTCAGCAAAACTGACAAAAATCGATTTGGAAATCGATTGACATTAAGTCAGGGACTCAGCTATCTTGTCAATCGATTGCCCAATCGATTGAATTAAGCCCAAAATTCAAATTTCACTAAAAACCTTCAGGAAATCGATTGGCTTAGTAGAAATTCTTATTTTGAGTTAGATAACAGATTGCTCATTGATTTATCAATGTCTTGGTTAGTTATGTATTACTTGATGGATTGAGAACTTTATTTTGTTTTCATTGTTATTTGGCATGTGTTATATGAACTTTTAGCATATGGAAAACCCTTTTAAGGTGCATGCTAAGTTGAAAGGTTATTTTGTGCATTTAAAAACTTAAATGTTATGTGTTAATTGTTAATTTCGGTTGGTGACCCATTACAACTATTGTGGAAATCTGGGCTTTGCCCTCAGATGAGAGCCAAGACAATCCTACTGGTTCGTACCCTGTGGATGGGAATGTAGAGGGGAATGTCTGACTGGAACTATGTTAGGAGGATCTTACGGGGCGCGTGGAGATCATTCAGGGCGTTTAGTTTGTTTTGGAGAACGATCAGATTAGGTTGACATAGAGGGAACAAACGTCTTTCTTTTGAATTGTATTTATTTTAAAATGGAAGACTGTACCTATACGAATATTGTCAGCTTGACATGTTATTTTCGATGGGTTACATGTACCACTTTTTGATGTGTAAATATTTTGGATTCATATTTTGAGAAACTTTTCCGCTACTTGTAAATTATAATGACTCAATTATTTATCCAAAGGTATTTCCTTATTTATTTCTCTGTTTTATTTTAATTTCTTTTGAAAAAAAATACACCCTCGCTTTGAAAATCGGGGTGTTACATTTTTCAACATTAGACTCTTCCAAGATTGTTCTTTCCATTTCTTATAAGGTTCTATTTTTTACTTTCAACAACTCCGTTTTGTTGAGGAGTTCTTGCACAAGATAGATTATGAGAAATCTCAAGTTCTTCAAGGAAGGTTTTAAAAGAAGCATTTATGAATTCTCCTCCATGATCACTTCTTATAGAAATAATGTTGGAATCTTTTTTATTTTGTACCTTTTTACAAAAGATTTTGAAGGCATCAAAATCATCATCGTTTTTTTTTTAAATAAAATAATACCCAAGTGTATCGTGAGAAATCATCAACAATCACAAAACCATACTTCATTCCTCCTAACTTGTTTTAACAAGGCCAAAAATATCTATGAGAAGCCGCTCAAGAATTATGTTTGTGGAGATGAATTCTTTTGAATGAAATATGCTTTTGACTTGTTTTCCTTTAGAACATGCTTCACATACTTTATCTTTTTCCAAATTCAGTTTTGGTAATCCTCTAACAAGTTCTAGTTTTGAAATGGTTTTCATTCTAACATAACCTGTTCGTTTATGCCAAACCCATTTACCTTTATTGATAGACATGAAGCATGATTCCTGAGGTATATCTTCAAGATATAAAACATACAGATTTTTCTTTCTAGTTCCAGAAAATCGTACTTCCCCAGATTTTTTTTTTATGATTACACATAGGTTAGCCTTGAAAATAACTTCAAAGTTATTGTCCCATAGTTGAATTATGCTTAAGAGGTTATGTTTTAGATCTTCCACATATTGAACATTAGTTATTTGAGCAGAATTTTTCTTACCAATTATTTATTTACCCTTTAATATGAGCTTGATTATCATTTCCGAATGTGACTGATACTCCATCTTTCTTGACGAAGGACATGAAGCAATTTTTATCACCTGTCATATGTCTTGAACAACCATTGTCCAAGAACCAAGGCTTTTTCTTGACACTTTGAAATTCAACCAACATAATTTGTTACATTAACTTTAGGTACCCATTTGGTCTTGGGTCATTGAGGGTTAGTTTTAGATTTTGATTTCCTTGTTAATATGACATGTTGATTCAGAGTGACCAATATAAGAATAGGAGGAACATCTAGATATTTTTTTATTGAAAAGGTTAAGAAAACTGAGTTTTAACTGGTTTTGGTAAAATTCAAGAACGTTCTCCTTTTGATGTATTAGCTAGAGAACGTTCTCCTTTTTTGAAGATTTTTTTTGTTTTTAATTTTCTTAAAATAACATGCAAATTCCATATGTCCAATTCTGTTGTAATATGAACATTTAAATTTGCATTTACCTTCTTTTCTTTCCGGAACAAAAAAGTTTTCTTACATTTTGGTTTTTTGAGTTTGATCGAAACCAAGACCAGCTTTATCAAATATTCCTACTTGAGAACCCATGATTTTTTTTGAAATGTTTTAGTGGCTTTAATGAAATTTGATAAATCATTTTTAAGAAGTTCAACTTTAGCTTGAAGGATAACGTTCTCCTTTTGAAATGTAGAATATTCTCAACTTTCTTGATTTTCAATTTTCAAATCTTTGGTTAGATATTCTTTGAGATTTTGAATGATCTCTTTAAGCTTATCATTCATAGCCTGAGTTTTCTCTTTCTCTTTTTTTTTTTCTTTGTGAAATTTTTCTTTTAAAGAACTACACTTTTGAACAAGAAAGTTTGAATCATTTAGCAAGTTGTCAAATTATTTTTCCATTTGTTCACACAAAAGACAAGGTTAGTTGGTTTTTATGAATTACTTTGATAAGAAGCAATCAGATTTAGAAGCAGTAAACAATGAAAGCATAATTAATTTGACACATATATTTATCCTGGTTCACCACTTACTTGTTCAGATTGAGTTTGTAAATTCTTCATATTGACTCAATTCATATTTCGTTGTAGATAAATGTTGATCAAATCTTCTTCAAATTTTAATTAAATATTCTTCAAAATCTTGATAAAGTCTTCTTCAAATCTTCTTCAAATATTATTCAAATCTTGACCATATCATCTTTTCAACTTGGTCAAAGATTTTCCTCAATTA
Organism: Cicer arietinum; assembly: GCF_000331145.2. Lineage (NCBI taxonomy): Eukaryota > Viridiplantae > Streptophyta > Magnoliopsida > Fabales > Fabaceae > Cicer > Cicer arietinum. Next base: position 26,594,865 of record NC_021162.2, on the reverse strand, counting down.
TAAATATGAATGAAATCTTATTTTAGATTTTCATCAATTATAAAGTTGAATCAAATATTATTTTAGGTTTTATTTAAATATAAATTTGAATTAAATCTTATTTTATATTTTCTTCAATTATAAATTTGAATCAAATCTTATTTTAGATTTTCTTCAATTATAAATTTGAATCAAATATTATTTTAGATTTTCTTCAATTATAAATTTGAATCAAAGCACACGATAAGAATAATTGAGCTTTAGAATTTTGGAGTACTATAGTTTTGTCTTCAGGTGTCTAGTCTATTTATTTCTTTTCAGCAATGATTGAATCATTTTGATCAATTCTTGGTATGAAATCTCAATTTGTAATGATGTGCCACATTCTTGTATCTTGAGATTTCAGAAACAACTGCATCTTGTTCTTCCAGATGTAGTAATTTGTTCCATCAAAGTAAGGTGGTCTATTTGGAGATCCTCCTTCAACAATGTATTTTGCTTTTGACATTTTTTCTTCTAGATTTTATCTCTAGCACTTGTTAAAGTGTTTACTCTTAAGAGACCTTGCTCTGATCCCAATTGAAGTAGCAATGTCAATTTACAAGGAAGGGGGTTTGAATTGTAAATTCACCTATTTAAATTTTCATGTTAAAATCTTAAGAAAATAACTCAATAATGATCTTGGTTATGAAAATGGAGAACGTTCTTGGTTCTGGAAACAGAGAATGCTCTTGGTTAGTTAAAATCACAATCTTAGTTTATCTATTTAACTTGATAATCAAAATGACTGAAAGTAAATAGAGATAAGAAAGAAATACCACACAAAGATATATCATGGTTCACCCAACTCGGGCTACATCCAATCCTAACAACTGTGAGATTTTACACTAAGTATTCAAACAGAGAACGTTCTTGGTTTTACACGGTTTTATTTAAGATCAACCTTGATCTGTAACAACAGTTCTTTTCCATCCAGAAATGATTCAATCAAGTCACCTATCAATCTTGAGAGGATTTTTTAATTGACCTTTTAACTATAAAATGATTTTTACAAAACTAATCAAACTATAAACAACCCTTATAGTTTTGAGTTTACATAAAAATGATTTACAGAGATTGGTAGAATCTGATTATGCTCAACTCGTGTTTGAGAATAGATTATTGATAAAAGAACTCAGTAATACGATCTGGATATATGAAGATAAATTCATAACTGATTCTTTTGCCAATAAGAAGCTTTCAAGTATGTGAATTTTTGTGATTGATGGAGTTTCTTAGCACTTGAAGATCTGCATTTTCCATGAGCTTGGGGTTTCTTTTATAGGCTTCAAGGAGGTTGATGATAGTTTTTATGAACGGTTGAAAAGGTGCCTTGTTGTCATGTGTCAGACTTGACCAAAGACCAGACTTTTAAACTTTGAATGTTACTGCTTTGAACATTTTGCATTTCTGCTTTTGTGTTAACAATGTCTGATCTGTTGCTTCTCATTCTTGACTGTGATGATCATTTGTTTATGCACATATACATCCTTTTAAATCGTGCAAAACAGGCTGGAAAATGATGTAACATTCTAGACTAATGTCATGATACTTGAGGATTGTGTGGTTATTTTGGAGACAACTATTAATCATGCTGGAGAAAGATGTTTGTTGTAGAAGATTATGTGTAACATGCTGGAGAATGTTTATCAAATCTGGAGACTGATGTTACTATGCTGGAGAATGATCATTTGACACTTTTGCTTTGAGTTGTGCCTTTAAATCTTTGATCCTTTTTAGTGATTATTTTGCTCATATGAGAGTTGTATATTCCTAGTATATTGGTTGTTGAAAATGACAGAAACGTGGGAAACGTTCTTGGTTTTTCATATTATGTCAAGAACGTTCTTGGTTCAGTCTTGTTCATTTTTAGCTCTTTAAATTGATTTCTCTTGCATTTTCTTTGTACCTATCTTGGATCATTACACTCAAAAGCACTTGTTAAATTAACATATAATTTAGAATCATAATTAGAGTCTTTAATTAACTTTTTATTTGTTTACATGAAAATATTTATTTGAGATTTTGCCTCAACACTCTCATCTTCTTTTTTTTCCCTTCTTTTTCTCTCCTAGTTTAGTAATTAAATTATGGTTAATTAGTATAAGCACTGAATTGTATATTGAGTTTTTGTTGTTGAATGGACTGTGATGAGTTGAATCATTCTCTAAAGACGAATGAGAAACTTTTTCCCTAATTCATTTAGGTATTTAATCAATATCATATTAGATAATTAACCTAATCATAATCATAATTTTAAATCGCTAGACGGTAACGAGGGTTGTTCCCTGTGCATCCTTGTTCTCTCTGCTCAACTATCTATTGAATAGTAAAGGTATGTCATTCTCAAATGTTTTTGTTATTGTAGATATGCTATAACTTATATCTATATCTCATTAATAAAATCTTACCGTGCATACATTTTTGCCAAATCCCCTTAAAATAACATTTAATTTCAATTAATTTATATCTAACCACACTAATCTTAATCTTAAACTTAATATCATCTCAACGTTAATCTCAAGAACATAGAAAATAACACATTTTTAAACTTGTGTCAAGTGTCAATCAAAAGCTATTGCTGTCACATCATTTTTAAAAATTATTTAATTTTTATGTATAGGCCTGAACATCATGTTATCAAAACAATCACATTTATCACGATATAGATAAAGAAGATATGAGAAAAAATTAATAATCATATTTATAAAATTAAGTACTTTATTTAAGTTTATTTGTAAAAAAAATTGATAAATAATTTTAATATCAAATAATTCCAAAATTTGGGTTAAAACTTTGTTGCTTTTTATGATAAATTTGTTGATGTTGTTTTATTACTCTCATATATATATATAACTGATTCAAATTAACTTTGCAAATATTATTTATATATTTTGATGCAATGTGGTTAGTGTGATCAGCGGAAGAACTTAGATTTAATGTTGAGAGGGACTCTCAACTAAAATTCACACTCTATAAAATAATTACGGTTAGTATAATAAATTTCAAATTTTTTATCGAGTTGAATACTCTGATACATAAAATTTAAAATCGATCTTTAATATATTGGATATGTAGATGTTGTATTCATCAATTAGACACACATATCAAATAATTATTCACTCCATTTCTATTTATACGATTTATTTAAAAAAATTATAAAAAGTTAGAAGGACTCTAGGACCTTTTTAACCTTTAACTTGATACCTTTATTTATTGTTAAATATTATTTCTGTTAAATAACTTAACATAACAAAATATAAATTGCATCAAATATAATTTTTTTTCCCATGAATTCCTTTACGTGCATTGTGCGATTCTCATTGCTTGATTTAATACTAATATTTTAGGTGGATTTTTTTTTTCGATTGTAAATACTCTTCTTCCCGTTTCAAAATAAATGTTTATAAGGTTCTTTAATATAGATTGAAAATTAAAACAATAAATGAATAGATAAATATAACAATTTTACAAAATTGTCTCTTAGAAGTCTCAATTCAACTAATGTTGATATTATTAAATTTAACATTTTATCGCGGATTTGAATTTGAGATTTCATAGTGAATTAACTACTGTAAAATTTAGCATCTCTTATAAAAAGATAAAATAAATTACATTTGATGTTATTTTAGAATATTTTTTACTAAAACTAACACCAATATTTTGGAAATGAGGGGAGAGTAATTGGTTTAATTTTATGTATTTTAAATATAATTGTTAACTCTTACGTGATCATTGGTGGAGAATCAAAACTGAAAATTAGCATGGGACACGTATGGTTCCGTGTAATCTTATCATAAGCTCATTAATAGTTACCACTAAATGATTTTGATCTCTTAACCAATCTGATATGTATCCGGTGAAGCTTTGACATTTGCATCCACGACCACGTTTACACATTTAATTATACATCATAACTTCATATTGTTGACTATTTAATTCAAATTAGGTGTATGTAATTCATTTTGAATTTACCATTTCTCGTTTTGTTCCTTTCTTAAATTAAATCCAATAATTTAACTCTATAGGTATAAGCCCATTCTAAGATAGTATTTTATCTTTTTTATAAGCAAAATAGCATTAAATTCAAATCTAGTATTTCCTTATGGCTGTGAATGACTTCACTAAGTAAAGTAACAAGGTCTTTTAACATACCCATTTAATTGGATAAATTAACTCCTATTTTTTTAGTGTTTTTTTTTTTGGTACAGAGAGGGTAAGAATCCAACAAACAATAAAAACAAAATGCTACAAAATTAGACGGACATTCTTAAACATGCAAGTTCCAAAGTTGTCGTCAAAAATATTTTTGTGAAAATCACATGGTATTATCCACAATAAAATAATTGAACGAAAAGAAAAATTAGAAGTAGTGAGTCAATCAACACATTTGTTTCCCTCCCTCCAATCATGAACAACATGGACATGTCAATCATGATTAAAAATCTTTCGAATGTGATGCACCAAGATGGGAGCATTCCCACTAAACTTGCACTTTTTGAGTCACTTTCCACAATGAGATAACTTGTTCTCTCCAAACTAGCTCCAGACCAAGGTACATGCTCCACATTTCAGCCTAAAGAGCGTCACAAGCTCTAATCTTCTTATTGTAGTCCTTGATTCATCTCTCTTCTGACGCTTCTCCAATCTTCTTATTGTAGCCCTTGATTCATCTTGTATGAGGCTTTCTCCAACAAATATAGATTGTGTCCTTTCTTTGCAGGTTGCGATGAAGGATTTGAGAAATGCTACCATCAATCTCTTTAGTGAAGTTTTGAATTAATGCCACAAGATTATGAGGTGGTTTGAAATCCTCCTTGAATATAGCTTTGTTTTGCCAATTCCACAATGACCAACAAGTCTTCATGAAAATTGTCTTCCAACTCTTTGTAGTTGTTACAATCCCTATTTGGTTGAGATTTTTGAAAATACAGTTCCTGCAATCAGAAGATAATAAATCAATAATAAAATTATATAGAATTGTTGCTTAAAATTTTGCAAGTGTACGGGTTTGCCAAGTAGTAGTATATAAGATTATCGTATCCACATAGATTAATTTAATATCTATCAAACTAATTAGAATTTTATATTATTTAGCTTAAGAAAAATATTGTTGGTTTGCAATAACGAAAATGTAACGATACCATAAAACTTATAACGAAAGTAAATTAAACACTACTTTGAATAAATGGAAAGAAAACTATTAATACCTCAAGTCTTAGTTTTATATGAATTCTTATTTATTTTCGCAATTATCAATCCCTCATTAAAACTATTAACAAAGATTTGTCATTCAATGTAATATTTTTTCTCTAAATTAATTTTTTTATTGATCATACAAAAAATATAATTAAGAGAAAACATAAAGAACCAAGAGGTTGAGTGATTGAAAGATTAATATATATGTTTCATCATACAAGAATCATAATTTCAATTATCTTATAGATCTATCAATTAATTGTAGTTGGTCACTAGTCAATTGATTGATTAAGGCATGTAAAGGTTGGTCATCCTAAACATGTAAATAAAACAATAGAATTATTTAATTGAGATAAACAAAAAAAAATCTAAAATAAAACTAGAATTTAAACTTAAGACATAGTAAAAAAAAGTATTTTAATCACAATACTCACCAAAACCCTAGAAGAGAGCTTAGTTACTCATTGACATATAAAAAATAAAGTAAATAATAGAAGTGTTCATCAATTAAAGGAGAAGAAATAAAACTTTTTTTTTGCTCCAAAATGTGAGACACTTTACTCCAGCTCCAAGCACTTCTAAGTTTCCAAAGTTGTTTCTCCTTATTTTCCCTTTCTCTAATTTTTCTGCTTCTTTGATTTTGTTTTTCTGCGCGGCTCTCTGCTCTGCTTATGATTTCTCCAACTTATTATAGCAAGAAGATCCTCATTTTTATGCAACAACCTTTCCCCTTCTTTGGCAACAACCTTCCCCCTTTCTTTGGCAACATTTTGCTATCATAAATTTCAATCTTTGAAGTGTGCAACAAACCTCCTTTTTGTACTCATAAGTTGAAATATTAAACTTGATATTTTTGCACTAAAAACTTAGTAGATTTGACTAATTTGAAATATTTTATCATCTCATGATCAATTATACAAATATCATAAATAAATGACTAAATAAGAAGAAGTTGAAATCAAAATTATAAAAAAAAAATAAAAAAAAAAGATAAATTAGAGGGTAAATATCCTATATAAAAATAGGTTTATCAAGTACAATCGGAATCCATATCTGAGTGGTGTACACAGAGTCACACAAAATGCGAATAGTTGTCTCATCTTCTCTTCCACAATGCGAGCAAATAGGAGATACACCAACTCTCCATTTGCTTCTTTGTGAATTGGTAAGAATCTGCTCTTGGGCAGCCAACTAAATAAATATCTAAATCTTGTGGGGGGCTTTCCAAATCTACAAAGAGTTCCAATCCCCTTCAAGGCCTTCGATATTTCCTTGTTGCAACCTTGAAGAACTATGAATGGTAAACTAATTGGTAGAAGTACCTTCCCAACCCACATTATTAGATCCATCAACATCAATAGAAGTTGGTAAGGACTGTGTACGATTCACAATGTCAACTGGTAAACTATCGTGCAAGAACCTCAAGTCCCACTCTCTGTTAGTATTTAACACATTAGGCACAACAAGAGTAGTATCAACAAGTCATGTATCACATAAGAGAAGAGTGCACCGTTGTTCGAGACCCATTTATCTTGCCTGAAGTTGGTTAGTCGACCATCCCCAATTTGCCAAGTGGTATGGAGCTAAAAATCACTCCACACCCCTGATATGGCTTCCCACAAAGGAGAATCATAAGGTTCAGTGATGCACACAACTTTCATATCACAGTTTCTACCATACTTGTTGATAAGGACTTTACACCAAAGATCATATGGATTATTTATAATGTTCCAAAGCAATTTCTGTTGGGAAAAATAGCATAAGTTAAAAATTAAGACACAATCACAACACAAGAATATAACGTGGAAACTCCAAAACCGGAGAAAAAACCACGGCCGCTGCCTAAACCGGCAACCAGAGAATTAATACTATGTGAAAATTGTTACAACACATAGACTTCTCTCACTCACACCCCAGACACCCAAGTACAACCACACTCTTACAAAGCAAATATATAAACTAAGTCAAATACAAGCTTAAAGTGCTATTGCTGACTGGTGCATTTGAAAACAAAGGACTAAAACTCAATATATAGCATTGGCCTTCTCCTTATTCTCCCACACTAAAGGATGTGGGACTTGCAATCAACCCCAACAATCTCCACCTTGATTGTAAGAGTTATAGCTTCCGCTTCCATTGTCTTACCGACAATCATACTCCACCATCAAAAGTACACTTCACTTGGAACTAAACCATCCCAAGAATTTTCTCCACTTGGAACTAAACCATTCCAAGAATTTTCTCATGTCGAAACCTTGCTGAAATTAATGGTGCAACTCCCATGTTGGCTTCCAGGAAGTTCTTCAGCCATCGACAAATCACCACACACCTTGCATCAATGCCAACCAATGCCCGTGTGTTGTTCTGAATCCGCTAGCAATAACTTGTCCTTTTTCATGGTATAGCGGAAATACCATAAGGACAAACTTTATCTTCTAGATGAGATCACCATCATCTCCCAAAACAAGGGAGACCTTGCCAGCACTTGTCTCAGAGTCTTTTTCAGATACTGCTCCACCTGGACAATTTCTCTTCACATGCCCAGACTTTCCACACTCCCAGCACACCAAATTCTTTGCATGTATCTTCTTCCCATTAGCCCCACTTCTAGTCAGCAACATTGAGCTTGATGAAGTGCTTTCATCATTTTTCATTCTCCTTTCTTCAGAAATAATTTTAGTTGCAACTTCTTCAAAACTCAAACTTTCCTTCCCATACATCAGAACAGGTTTAAGATGAACATAGGAAGGTGGAAGGGACAAAATGAGCCTTAACGCTTTATCTTCATCATCAATCTCAACTTTGATAGATTCCAACTCAGAGACAATATTATTCAAAGTACTAAGATGATCAGAGATTTTCGTACCTTCATCCATGCGCAGATTGTGGAATTGCTCTTTCAACAACAACCGATTTGAGATGCCCTTAGCCTGATACAACCCTTCAAGCTTCTCCCAAAGTTGCTTGGCTGATGACAGATTCTGCACATTCGCAAGAACATTCTTTGCCAAACACAGACGAATTGCACTTGCAGCTCTCAAATCTAGTTCCTCCCACTTGTCGTCCTCCATGTTGGAAGTGTTTCCTTTCAACGCCTTGTGTAATCCTGATTGTATAAGCACATCCTTGACTTGTACTTTCCACAAGCCAAAGTTGATTCTTCCATCAAACTTCTCTATGTCAAACTTCATAATGCTTGAATAAGACATAGCAGCTACACGCAGACTGTAAACTGTGCACCAGGCAAGTTCCCAGGAAAGAGAGGTGGGTCACAACAGACACGCTTAAATACCAAGTCTTTCCTTAGCCAGAACCTCCATAAACAACACTTTCACAGTATCACCTTTCCCCTAACAATACCAAGGATAATTCTTTTCTGATGTGGAAGATCAGACAAAACTGCAACCACAGAGCATACTAAGAAAAATTATCCTACCGAACCTCCGAACCTGGCTCTGATACCAGTTGTTGGGAAAAATAGCATAAGTTAAAAAATTAAGATACAATCACAACACAAGAATATAACGTGGAAACTCCAAAACCGGAGAAAAAACCACGGCCGCTGCCTAAACCGGCAACCAGAGAATTAATACTATGTGAAAATTGTTACAACACATAGACTTCTCTCACTCACACCCCAGACACCCCAGTACAACCACACTCTTACAAAGCAAATATATAAACTAAGTCAAATACAAGCTTAAAGTGCTATTGCTGATTGGTGCATTTGAAAACAAAGGACCAAAACCCAATATATAGCATTGGCCTTCTCCTTATTCTCCCACACTAAAGGATGTGGGACTTGCAATCAACCCCAACAATTTCATGAGGAATGCCTCATTCATGCACTAAGGTTTTTTTTTATTCTCATACCTCCAACAGTCTTTCAAAGCCAATGAACCTCCCATTTCATCATGTGGGCCTTGTGCCCCTATTTAGTATCCCCCCATACAAACCTTCTCTAAAGATTCTTTATCTCATTCCAAATAGATTTAGGGATTTTTAGCATAATGCATGTGGTCATAAGGGATAGAATTAAGAACTAACTTAGTAAGGGTGATCCTATCAACTAAACTAAGACATTGCTTCTTCCAACCATTGAGCTATTCTGAATGCATTTGACAATATGACTGAAATGCCCTCTAGTGGATCTTCCCACAACAATGTAGGCCACCAAGTACCTACCCACACTGTTAGCAGGTGAGAAGCCTATGTCTTGAAGAATATCATCTCTAAATTGAGGATAAATATTTTTGGAGAAAAAAATCTGCATTTTGTGGTTTTTAACTTTTTTCCCCGATGTTTGCCAAAAATCCAAACAATGAATAACACAATAGGTCTACTCGATAGAAGCTTCTGCAAAAACAAGAAGATCATCAGCAAAAAAGGAGATGAGAGATCTGGGGACCATACATACATGCACGCATTGGTTTTTATTGCTTAGCTTTGACTTGATCTATAATAATATGGGAAAACATTATCATGCAAATAACAAAATGACATGGCGAAAGGGGATCCCTTTGCCTAATACTGGAAGAAGGATTAAAGGTTTAGTCTTCTCGTCGTTCCACATAAATTTGTAGGTACAAGATGTAATGCAATAATGGATTACCTGTATAAACTTAAGAGGGAGGTTACACTCCTCCAAACAATTCTCAATAAAATTCCAATTAAGTCGGTCATAAGCTTTTTCCAAATCAATCTTAATAGATATAAAAACTTTCTCATCTTTCATTCTAGCCATGGAGCGAACCATTTCATGGGCAATAATAATGTTACGGTATATACTTCACCCAAGAATAAAGCTTGACTGATGAGTTGATATGATATCATTCAATAAAGGTTTAATTATGTTCACATTAACTTTAGAAATAAGTTTATAAAAAACATTGCAAAGAGAGATAGGCTTAAAGTGAGGAACGAGTTCAGATTTATTAATTTTATGAATCATCACAATAAGGGTGTTATTAGTGAAAGAAATAAGAGAAGGGTTTGCTCAAACCTTATTAACATAATGAAACAAAGAGTCGACAATGGTGTCCCAATAATGTTGGAAAAAAAATAATTGGGTAGCCATCTTTTCCCAGTGCTTTGTGGGGCCCCATATCAAATAGAGTTGTTTTACAATTCATGAAATGAATATTTCCACTCAGTCTAACATGATGTCTCTCAACTGAATTCAAGTAAGTGATCTTAGAAACAATAGAATACGAACCATTATCTCCACGATGAAGAGATCCATGTAGAATTGCATTAATAATAAATTGTTGAATACAAGTAGGAATCTAAATAAAAATATGGCGACAAGCTAAAGATGTGGCTATACGTGCTAAAGCATTAACTACATCATTTGCATGTCTCCAAATAAATCAATCTTAGAGTTTCTAAAATCATAGGACATAAGTATGTGAATGCATGTTTACTTTTGTTTGAACTTAGTTGTTTTGATTTTATGTTAAAAATAGGAGTTTAGATGTGTTGTTAATTTGTGTCCCTCAATAATCTACCCATGCCAAAAATATTTTCTTAATCAAAGCAATTTCTCTAAAGCATGATTTTTAGAATCAATCTTTTAAAAACATTGTGTTTCCATTTATGGCATATGCAAATTGAGTTACTCTACAAAGAAATCGAATTACATATAATTTTAAATCTTGTATTCGTTCTGTAATCTATAATCCAAATTACATGTATCCTTATTTTTAGTGGTAATTCAAATTACATAATGTAATTTGAATTACCTAGTCAATTTTAGTATCACTGAGTTTATGACTTAAGTAATTCGAATTACACAATTCAAATTTTATTTTCAGCTTTCTTTTGACAACGTAATTCGTTTTACATTAAACAACAATTCAAATGACAATTAAACAACATTTTGTTTTTGTTGATTTCATTCATTAATTGCTTTGATTTTTATTGATTTCGTTCATTAATTGCTTTGATTTATAAGTCACAACACTCCATTTTTTTCGAAGTTAAGAAGCATTCACGTTCTTCTCTCATCCTTTCTCTTTTCTCTAAATTAAGGGATACAATAGTTGGGAAAACATTGTAAGCAATTGATTGTTCAAAGGGTTTCAAATAGGATTGTTTTGTAATCTAAAAGAATTTATTAGCTAGCTACAATCTTTTCACCTCAAAAAGGATTTTTTGGGTTTTTCAATTTCAAAGATGTTCATGCCTAGATTGAAGGCTCAACTCAAGATTGGTGAAATTCAAGGGTTTATTGTTAAAATCAAGGAGTTGATGCAATATCAAGATGAAAGCTTGAATACTAGTTGTTGTAAGATCAAAAACTAGGGTGCTTGATTATCAAGATCTAAATGGAAGGCTTTGAAGAATTAGGAGTGTTAAGTTCTTAAAATGAAGGAATGTTCTTCTAATCAATTTAACAAACAGTTGGTGTTCAAATTAATAAAGAAATAAAATATATCATCATTGATGAAGGCATTGGATGTAGATTTCAAGCAAGGACGAACTGACCCAACCAATATAAATTTCGGTGTTATTTATCTTTCCTTTACTCTTAGATATTCATTGTTTAATTCAATTTTAGTTTGTGAATTTGAAAAAGAAAATTGATTAACTTTTAAGTAGTAATATACGTTTTGTTTAATTTTTCATCTTCCTTTGGTGTTGTAAATTACTTGATCTCATCTTCCTTTGGAATTGTAAACTAGCTTCATTAATATAATATCTTTTCTATATGACATCAACCTCTTCTACCATTAGATCAAGTGTATTGAGCACCATTAGTGGGCAAATGAATGAGAGAATTGCAATTGGTCCAATTTTAAACATCCTCCATAAGCAACTTAGAAGGGGAACTATGTCCTCTATACTCTTGAGCTCCCAAAATAGTATTGAAATCACAAATGAAAGACCAAGATATATTGTACTAATTGTGCTCATTAGTAATGAGACCACAAAGGTCTCCTAGCAATGTATTTTATGGATGCATAAACAATAATCATATCAAAATCAACACAATGATGTTGCAAGGTGAAAGAAATATTTTGATCGGAACTACTAGTAATGTGAGGGTCGACATGATAAGAGCATAGACCCCAACGATTAGGAAGTAAATTGTCCCAAGAATTAACATAAAAAAGCTTGTAATTCAAGTTCTATAGGATACGCTTAGGAAAATCATTAAAATCCATCAAAGGTCCAACTATACACAAAAATCAGGTTTATATTGAGCATATAACCTTTTAAAGGCCCATTTTGACGGGGGATTGGCCATGTGTATAATATTCCAGAAGATGCACTTTATTTGAGATGGTTCCTTGAACCTTCCCTAGCATGGAAGCCTTTGTTCTCACCTTTTTTAGCAACATGTCTTTGTCTAGCCCTTTTTCTTTTTAGACAACATAGTTTCAAAATGATCATCAACCTCCTCAATCATGGCTTCCCAATTTGAGGTTTTATTCTCGATATCATTATGCACTACCTTAGGAACATTGATATCTGGAACTAAGAAAAAATTGTCTTCAACCTCAATTTCTTCATCCACCTCTTCATCATCCTAATGATTAAGTTAGGTTTACAGAAACACTGTCATCCTTTTTTCCTGTTGGTCATCTTAACTATGCAAATTTGGAGAGTCATCAATAGTAATAGCAATGCCATTGCTTCCTTTATAAGTGACTTTTCATTATTGTTATTAGAGAGACCTTCATAAGAATCTTGATTATCCTTATTTTTAATCATTTCACAATTAGGATCTAGATCATTAAGATAGATATCTTCATCAGTAGTGCAATTACCTTTGCTAGCAATGCGATTACCCATGACATGAATGAAGGTTTGCCTCATCTTCTTTTGCATCCCTTATCTAAGTTATCCATTTTATTGTTATCAACTTGAGTTTTTTTTGTAAGAATTAACTGAATGGCCAATGTGTTTGCACTAATTGCAAAACATAAAATCTAAAACATTTTGTTTCAACTAAAACTTGGTCATTAAACTTTAGTCAGATCAACATCAATGATCGAAACACTTGTCAAATATCAATTTCTTGTAGTATTATCTAAGCGAATAAGTGTATCTATACTGCTAGTAATGGAAAATATGATTTTGGGACGCCAATACTCATGTGCTAAACCAGTAATAGGTACACAAACCCGAGATATTTTCTAATGTGATGATTGAGGTTAAAGTCCTAAGTCCATGCGAAGAGTTTCAAACATTTAAGATTTATATTCCACGAACTAACCAATTGGAGACTTATAAGGTCTTCAATAGATGAGAAATAAAACTCTTAGTATCCTTTACTAAAGGAGACAAACCGCCACTTACCCAAAGATTTCAATAACTCGACTAATTCCCACAATACTTCAACCTTTTAATGGTGTTGCACACTTTGTCCAAATCATTCAATCATGAAGGTTTTTCTTACATGCCTCAAGACCTGCATGAAGTAGCAATGTCAATTTACAAGAAAGGGGTTTGAATTGTAAATTCACCTATTTAAAATTTCCTGTTAAAATATTAAGAAAATAACTCAAGAATGATCTTGGTTATGAAAATAGAAAACAGAGAACATTCTTAGTTATAGAGAAAAAAACGGAGAACGTTCTTGGTTAGTTAAAATCACAATTTTAGTTTATCTATTTAACTTGATAATCAAAATGACTGAAAGTAATTAGAGATAAGGAAGAGATACCACACAAAGATATATCTTGGTTCACTCAACTCGGGATACCTCCAGTCCTCACAACAGTGAGATTTTCCACTAAGTGTTTAAATAGAGAACGTTTTTGGTTTTACAACGTTCTTGGTTTTACACATTTTTTTTAAGATCAACTTTGATCTGTAACAACAATTCCTTTCCACTCATAAAGGATTCAATCAAGTCACCTGTCAATCTTGAAAGGATTTTACAATTCCCCTTTTAACCATAAAATGATTTTTAAAACAATACTCAAACAATAAACAACCTTTATAGTTTTGAGTTTTCACAATAATGATTTAGAGAGATTGGTACAATTTAATTATGCTCAATTCATGTTTGAGAATAGATTCTAGATAACAGAACTCAATAATACGATCAGGATATATAAAGATAAATTTAGAACTGATTCTTTAGCAAATGAGAAGCTTTCAAGTATGTGTATGTAAATGTATGTAATTGATTGATTTTCTTAGCACTTGAAGCTATGCATTTTTCTTGAGCTTGGGGTTCCTTTTATAGGCTTCAAGGAGATTGATGACAGCTATTTTGACCATTGAAAAGGCGCATGCTATCATGTGTCAAACTTGACCAAAGACCAGACTTTTGGAACTTTGAATGTTACTATTTTGAACATTATGTGTTTCTGCTTCTTTGTTAGTGATGATCCTTTATTTATGCATGCAAACATCCAAGAGATGTGCTTAATCGATTCAGATTAAGACTACCTTTTGATTCATGCAAAACAGACTGGAGAATGATGAAATAAGGCAGGAGAATGATGTAACAAAACTAGAGAATGATGGTCAATAAGCTGGAGAATGTTTGTATCATTTTGGACGGATGTCATCATACTGGAGAATAATGTTGATCATTCTGGAGATAGTTGTTAATCATTCTGAGGAGAAAGATGTTTGCTGTTGAAGATCAAGTGTAACAAGTTGGAGAATGTTTATCAATCTTGAGACTGATCTTACACTATTGGAGAATGATCATTTGCCACTTTTGCTTTGAGTTGTGCTCTTTAATCTTTGATCATTTAGAGTGATTCTTTGGCTCATATGAGAGCTGTATATTCCTAATATATGAACTAGAAATCTATTCGCGATTTGCAGGAGCTTTCCTTGCATTAAAAACTTATTTGATCTTGCTTGTTGAAAATGACAAAAAACGTGGAAAACGTTCTTGGTTTTCCAGATTATGTCCAAAACGTTATTTGCTAAGATTTTTTCATTGTTTAGCTCTTTATTTAAACTGATTTCTCTTGCATTTGATTTGTATCTTGGATTAGTTCACTCAAAAGCATATGTTAAATTAACACATAATTTAAAATCATAATTATGGTCTTTAATTAACTTTTATTTGTTTACATCAAAACATTAATTTGGGATTTTGCATCAACAATCTCTCCCTTTTTGATGATGACAAATATGTTAATTTAGATTTTAATTTTGATTCTAATTTCAATCATAGAGAGCTTAATAGCTCCAAATCATAATATGCTTCATGTTTATCAAAATATCATTTCATTAATTGCATCTAAAAGCATATTTACATACAATCATTTTGGCATATATTCAAATAGCTTTGAAATATGCAGATTACTTTATAAGTACATATTAGATTAAAATAAAGTTAAACCAATCTACCCATTTGTCATAGAAAAAAGGAATGTGAGAAAAATGTAAAGCTAATCATATTTAGAGAGAGAGGGAGAAGATCCTTCAGATGACGATGATCTTGAAGGTTCTGGGATAGCATGGAAGGAAGGAAGAGGAACCAAAGGAGGAGGATCAATCCCTAACTTCGGAGCAAGTTGGGTAGTCATCCATTCCCTTAGAGTTAAAAACTCTCTGTTGTAAGGATAGAGATGCACCTAAAAGAGGGTGAATTAGGTGTTTAGAAATTTTCTTGTTTTCAGAGACTTAGTGAACGATTTTTCTGATTTGGATAATGTATGGGAAAAAGTAAATGGCAGAAAAATAACAAACACAAAAATATTATCCTGGTTCCCCTTATAACCAAGGGTACATTTAGTCCTCTTGCACACTACAAGAGATTATTCTACTATTGTTAGAATATGTACAAATCCCACCCTAGGATCCTTGCTACAAACTTCTAACATACTTCCTAAGATAGCACACCACTAGCTTATATTAGAATACTTGAAGAAAGTACACCACTTTCTTTAAAAACAATACAATAACTTCAATGATTTTTCAGCCAATGTTCTTGACTAAGAACAAGAGTTTAGCAGTTTATACAATGATATCAATCCAATATTATTACAAGTATAATAGAGAACAGTTCTCAATGATATGAAAATGTAGTGCATGTACTTGAAATATGAAAAATAACTTTGAGAATATTTAAGAAAATTGTTCAAAGTTGTTCTAAGTTTGATCAGTAGTCATCGTTCTTAGAGGTTTGATGAAGAGATACAAAGATCTAGAACCATTTCAGAATTGAAAAATTTCATTGCTTCGCAGTTGTATTCTGCTATAGCTTGTGTGTAGTCGAATACACCTCTGTAACGTTCAGTTTTTATTTAAAATTTCAAAATCGTATTCTGTAAGACCCATAATTTTAAAGTACCATTTATGTATTTTTGGTGTATTTTGGATTTTGGCTCGGAGGCTTTTAAGCAAAAGTTAATAATATTTTGGAGTTTTATCATCAAAAAGATATTTCGATGCCAATTAAAATTTCTCGTCGATAAATAAATTGAAATTAACTGCGGTGAATCCTTTACGGAATTTAATGCGTTTTGGGTGAAACGGTAATTTAACAAATATCTAGATATTTCGATATATTTGTTAAGTTATGTTTATTATCTATATATGTTTGTTTGGAGGGAAAAAGAAAAGAAAACTAGAAGGAAGGAAAAGGAAAAGAAAAGAGTATATAAAGGAAAGAAGGAAAAAGGAAGAAAGGAAAAACAAAGGAAAGAAAAAGAAAGGAAGGAAAATTGGAATTTTCCATCTTCTTCCTCTGATCAACCGTGAACCACTTTTCTCTCCTTCGCCCGTTTTCATTTTCGTCGCTTTCTTTTCTTCAAAACTAGTAACCCAAGGTTGGGTGAGAGTTAGATCAAGGTTTTCGCAACTCCACTCTTCCTCTTTAATTCGAAAACAAAGAAAAACGGTATTTGAGATCCAAACACAAACCCCTCCGTTTCTCCTAGATCCAAACCTCATTTCTCGAAGAGATAGAAGGGAAAGTTGCTCACCACCACGCTACGGTGCTAGGGGACCTATTTGGAGGCGAAGTTGCGAGCG
>NC_021162.2:26541512-26575816 GCF_000331145.2 Cicer arietinum | reverse complement strand
TTTTCATTAAAAACCTTCACCCCAATCGATTTCCCAGTCGATTGGCTCAGTGAAAATCCTCAGTTTGAGTTAGATGATTGATTACTCATTAACTTATCCATGTCTTGACTTGTTATGTGTTAATTAGGAGATTGAGAACCTCATTTTACTTTCATTTTAATTGGCAAAGTATTGTATGAACTTTTAGCATATTGGAAATCCTGTTAAGGTGCATGCCTAGTTGAAAAGTTATTTTGAGCATTTAAAATCTTAATTGCTATGTGGTAATTGTTATTTTTTTGGTTGGTGACCCTTTACAATTATTGTGGAAATCTGGGCTTTGCCCTCAGATGAGAGTCAGGACGGTCCTACCGGTTCGTACCCTACGGACAGGAATGGAGATGGGAACGCGTGATTGCAGTTACATTAGGAGGATCTCACGGGGCGCGTGGAGATACTCAGGGTGTATAGCTTTTTGGTAGGATGATCAGATTAGGATGATGTATAGGAACTAGGTGTCCTTCTTTTTGGATTGGAGTATTTTTAGTTTGGAAAACTGTATTTATACTAATATTGTCAGTTTGACTTCTTGTTCGAATGGGTTCCATGTACCATTTGATGTTGTGTAAATATTTTGGATTTATAATTGGAGAAACTTTTTCGCTGCTTGTAAATTATAATGACTCAATTATTTATCCAAAGGCATTTCCTGATTTAATTCTTTGTTCGTTTTTAATTACTTTAAAAAAAATATATATATACCCTCGCTTTGAAAAACGGGGTGTTACATATTCGAATATGAAATCTTGTAGTCGAATACAACTAAGTGAATTTTTCCAGTGACTTGGTTTTGTATTCGGTTACACCATATTATAGTTGAATACAAATGTGCAGTCTTAGCTACTGATTTAATGCTTATATTCGACTACACCATCTCGTAGTCAACAATCAGATTTCCAACTCTGTATCGTTGCCTAGCAAATTCGAAACCAGCTTGTGTCCTTTTTTCGTTCCATGGTGTCTTTGTCAAACCAACACAATGAAACATAAACATCATATTTGGCGATATTTACCCAGTCACATAAATTTTCGGGCCTAAATTTCTGACCCTCAAATTGAAGCTGCAATATTTCTCCAATAGTTTGAATATCTTACTCAATGTATTTGCCATTTACCTGAGATACTAACTTAGACCCTTCTTTCTTGAGATTACAGTAAAATACCCTAACTAAGTCATGATAGATGGGACCGCTATAACCAATGAAATTGTAAGACCCATAATTTTAAAGTACCATTTATGTATTTTTGGATTTTGGCTCGGAGGCTTTTAAGCCAAAGTTAATAATATTTTGGAGTTTTATAATCAAAAAGATATTTTGATGCCAATTAGAATTTTTCGTCGATAAATAAATTGAAATTAACTGTGATGAACCTTTTACGTAGAATTTTATGCCTAATGGGTGAAATTGTAATTTTAATAAATATCAAGGTATTTGGAGATATTTATTAAAAGTAAGTAATATATATATATATATATATATATATAAATATATATTTATGTATATATGTTTGTTTGAGGGGAAAGGAAAAGGAAATAGAAAAGAAAGGAAAGGAAATAGAAAGGAAAGAGAATAGAGGAAAGGAAAAAGGAAAGAAAACTGAAAAACACATTCCATCGTCTTCTTCCTCTGAACCCGCGGCCAAAATCCCTCCTTTCTCCCATTTTCTCTTTCGTCGCTTTCTTTTCTTCAAAACTAGTAACCCAAGGTTGGGTGAGAGTTAGATCAAGGATTTCGCAACTCCACTCTTCCTCTTTGATTCGAAAACGAAGAAAAACGGTTTTTGAGATCCAAACACAAACCCCTCCGTTTCTCCTAGATCCAAACCTCATTTCTCGAAGAGATAGAAGGGAAAGTTGCTCACCACCACGCTACGGTACTAGTGAACTAATTTGGGAGCGGCGTTGCGAGCGGGGATTTTACCGGAATTACTCGCGGTACCGGAAACGCACGTTAAAGCTAACGTTGAGGTAAGGGCTCCTTCCAAACTTCTAGTTTGCATTAGGGACTTATCTGTGGTTGTGTGGGAAGGAATTTGTTAGGGTTAAATGTATCGATTTGGGGAAAAACGAAACTAGTGCGTTATGGGTAAAACCTTAGAGTTAGGTTTTGTTTATAATGATGAATGTTTCGTGGTAAATGAATTTGAAGTCTTTGTGTATGATTATGAGTAAATGATATTTGAGGTATCTGGGTGTTATGTTGTGTTGATTGTGTTCGTTGTATTTGGCGTGTCCATACTCGATGTTTGTTAATTGGTGTGTTTGTTGTGAAATATGGTTTGAATGTGAGAGTATGTTTGAGTTTGTTCTGTGGAATTTGAAAACCATTAGAGTTAAACGAGTATTAAAAATGGGGAATCTTTTAATACCTCAGTTTACTTAATGTGCGTTTGAGGAAAATGTTTAAGTTAACTGGGCATTGAGAATGGGGAATCTCTTAATGTCTCGGTTACTTAACTATCGTTTTTGGAAAATCGTTTCAGTAAATGAGTATTAAGAATGGGGAATCTCTTAATGACTCGTTTACTGAATGTTTTGCGAGAAAATCGTTTAAGTCAAAAGTATATTAAGAATGGGGAATCTCTTGATATGTCTGTTTGCTTAACGTTTTGTTTTGAAAATCATTAAGATAAATCAGTATTAAGAATGGGGAATCTCTTAATGACTTATTTATTTAATGTTGTTTGAAAGTCGTTTAAGTTAAATGGGTATTAAAAATGGGGAATCTTTTAATATCTGCATTTGCTTAACGATTGTTGTGAATGGAGTCTGTGTATGCTCATGCATTTCATTTGGTAAATTGTGTCGACCCGTGATAGGTGACACCTTGGTAAACTGTACTGACCCGTGATAGGTGGTACGTTTACGAGTTACTATTTAGAAAATCGAGTTGACCCGTGATAGGTGACACCATGGTAACTGTACTGACCCGTGATAGGTGGTACATTTACGATTTACATTTTTGGTGAATTGTGCTGACCCGTGATAGGTGGCACCTTGGTAAACTGTACGGACCCGTGATAGGTTGTACGTTTGCGATTTATATTTTAGTAAATCGTGTTGACCCGTGATAGGTGACACCATGGTAACTGTACTGACCCGTGATAGGTGGTACATTTACGATTCCCGCTTTTTCTTTTAGTAAATCGTGTTGACCCGTGATAGGTGACACCTCGGTAAACTGTACTGACCCGTGATAGGTGGTACGTTTATGATTTACGCATTTTAGTAAATCGTGCTGACCCGTGATAGGTGGCACCTCGGTAATTGGTACTTTGGCCTGCGATAGGCGGTACAATTATGATTTACGGCCCTTCGAGGAGGGTTTTGGTTTGGAATTCCGAGTCCATGCATTTTGGCATATACGCATTGCATTAGGGTGCCTGGCACGCGAGTCATGTTTGATTTGAGTTTATGATTGAGTGATTCGAATTTTGATTTATCGTGATAACTGAGATGAAGGTGTTAAGTGCTATGTGTTGTGTATTGTGTGTGAGTATGATGGTTATCGAACCTTTGTGTGTCGTAGTAATCGCGTAGAAATTGCTAAGTGTTAAGTGGTGAACTTGATTAGGAATGACTTAGGTTAATTCATGAATTTTTGGAAAACTGATCAGGGAAATCGATTTCCCAATCGATTGGATGGGTAAACAGGGACTTGGCCAATTCACAAAATCGATTAGCCAATCGATTTCGAAAACAATTTTCAAAGGAATCAGTTAAGAAATCGATTGCCCAATCGATTAGGCCTTAAGTCAGGGGCTCAGGAACCAATCAATCGATTTACCAATCGATTGAATTCAGCCCAGGATTCTGTTTTCATTAAGAATCCCTCACCAAATCGATTAGGAAATCGATTGGCTCGAAACCAGGGGCTCAGGAACCAATCAATCGATTTACCAATCGATTGAATTCAGCCCAGGATTCTGTTTTCATTAAAAATCTTCACCCCAATCGATTGCCCAATCGATTGGCTCAGTGAAAATCCTCATTTTTAGTTGTATGATTAATTGCTCATGAATCTATCCATGTTTTGTTTTATCATGTGTTAATTAGGAGATCGAGAACTGCATTTTACCTTCATTTTCATTGGCAATGTAATGTATGAACTTTTCGCACATTGAAAATCCTGTTAAGGTGCATGCTTAGTTAAAAAGTTGTTTTGAGCATTCAAAAACTTAATTGCTATGTGTTATCTGTTATTTTCTGGTTGGTGACCCTTTACACTATTGTGGAAATCTGGGCTTTGCCCTCAGATGAGAGTCAGGACGGCCCTACTGGTTCGTACCCTACGGACAGGGATGGAGATGGGAATGCTTGACTGCGGTTGTGTTAGGAGGATCTCACGGGGCGCGTGGAGATTACTCAGGGTGTATAGTTTTTGGTAGGATGATCAGATTAGGATGATGTATAGGGACTAGGGGTCCTTCTTGTTTTATTTTAATTTCTTTTGAAAAAAAAAATATACCCTCGCTTTGAAAAACGGGGTGTTACATTGTGGTATCAGAGCATAGGTTTAGTTTTCTTTGGGAGCTGTGGAACCTTGGTTATAGATTGTAGGTCGACCTATAAGTTAGGAGTTGTTATCTGATCATGTGTCGGTTTAGGTGACTTGAGTTGTCAAGTCCAATTTAATTGTGTGTTGTTAGTCGGACGTTAGTTTAGAATTATTTGAAGTAGTGTTAAAACTCTACTTGATGATGGTTCTTATAGGAAACCATGCCGCCCAGAAGGAATGACGCTCCGAGAGCCAACGCTAGGAATGACCAAATGGCGGAGGCTATGAACAACATGGCTGCTTCTGTCGCTGCACAGACCGCTGCCCAGACTCAACGGGATCTTGAAAAGAGGGGAAGAGAGATCCGTGCTGCAGAATCAAGAGGGTTGGAAGACTTCCGTCGTTACAATCCTCCTAAGTTCAAGGGGGATGAGGGTTCAGAGAAGGCGGATCAATGGATCCAAGAAGTGGAGAAAATCTTTGATATGATTAACTGCCAGGCTGGAGTGAAGGTCAGCTATGCCACGTATATGTTGCTAGGGGATGCTGAATACTGGTGGAGGAGTGCAAGGTTGTTGATGGGAGCAGCCCACGAGGAGGTGAACTGGGAATCGTTCAAAAGAAAGTTTTTAGACAAATACTTTCCGATGAGTACCAGGACTAAGTTGGGTGACGACTTTCTGAAACTTCACCAGGGGAGCCTGACTGTGGGCGAGTATGCTGCTAAATTTGAATCACTATCGAGGCATTTCAGGTTCTTCCGTGAAGAAATTGATGAACCATTCATGTGTCATCGTTTCCAAGACGGATTGAAGTATGAGATTCAAGATTCCGTTTTACCCTTGGGAATTCAACGTTTCCAAGCGCTGGTGGAGAAATGTAGAGAAGTGGAGGATATGAAAAACAAGAGGGCTAGCCGAGTAGGGAATTTTAATTCGGGAGGCCCTAGTCGGGCGAATTATCAGAACAAGGGGAAGCAAGTTGCTAAACCTTATAATCGACCCCAGAATAACAACGGTGGGCAGAGTCGCCCGGGGAACCAGAATTTCGGGAGGCAATTGGGGCAAGTGCTTCGATGTTTCCGATGTGGGGGAGAAGGACACTATGCTAGTGCTTGTACCACTAACATCCCCATCTGTCACAATTGTCGGAAGTCGGGGCACATGGCAAGGGATTGCACGGCTCCAAAGGTGGAACCAGTGGTGAATGTAGCTAGGGCTACCCGTCCTACTGCTAGAGGACGCATTTATTGTGTGAATGCTGAAGAGGGAAATCCATCTGGTAATCTGATTCAGCGTGATTGTGAGATTGCAGGTAACACTCTAACTGCACTCTTTGATTCGGGGGCAACCCATTCCTTCATTGCTATGGACTGTGTGAATCGCTTGAAGTTATCTGTGTCTGCTTTACCTTTTGATTTGGTTGTTTCCACACCTGCTAAGACCTTAACCGTAAATTCTGCATGTTTACATTGTCGAATGACTATACAGAATAAGGATTTCTTGGTTAATCTAATTTGTTTACCGCTACAATCACTCGAGGTCATCCTCGGTATGGATTGGATGTCTTATCATTATGTGATTTTGGATTGTGCTCGTAAATTGGTTCTTTTCCCCGAACCAGGAGTTGTTAAGTATTTAGCTGCTAACAAACTCCGAGTGTCGCTAAGTGAAGGGACTCATGAGTTTTTGTCTCTGGCAAATGTGGAGGCAAAGATAAATGTGGATATAGAAGATGTGATACTTGTCAACGAGTATCGGGATGTATTTCCAACGGAAATTCCAGGATTGCCACCGGTAAGAGAAGTGGAATTCTTCATTGATTTGCACCCAGGAACGGGACCCATTTCAATGGCACCTTATCGAATGTCGCCATTGGAATTAAATGAGCTCAAAGGCCAAATTGAAGACTTGTTGGAGAAGAAATTCATCAGACCAAGTGTATCACCATGGGGTGCTCCAGTTTTGCTAGTTAAGAAGAAGGACGGAAGCTCGCGCCTATGTGTGGATTATAGACAGCTTAACAAGGCAACTATTAAGAATCGTTATCCTTTGCCACGAATCGATGATTTGATGGATCAATTGAGAGGGGCCGCGATATTTTCGAAGATTGACTTGAAGTCGGGTTACCATCAGATCCGAGTGAGGGAAGGAGACATTCAGAAAACAGCTTTCAGAACCCGCTACGGACATTATGAATACCTGGTTATGCCGTTTGGAGTTACCAATGCACCGGCAATTTTCATGGACTACATGAACAGGATCTTTAATTCGTTCCTTGATAAATTCGTGGTGGTATTCATTGATGATATATTGATTTATTCAAGGACTGAAGAAGAGCATGGAGAACATTTACGACAAGTTCTTGAGATTTTACGCGAGAAGCGATTGTATGCCAATCTGTCGAAGTGTGAATTTTGGCTAGAGAAAGTGAATTTCTTGGGACATGTGATAACCAAGGAAGGAATCGCTGTAGATCCGGCTAAGATTGAGGCGGTTCTTGCTTGGAAACAGCCTCAGACTGTCACTGACATACGGAGTTTTGTAGGACTGGCAGGGTACTACAGGAGGTTTATCGAAGGTTTTGCTAAGATTGTGACTCCACTGACACAACTCACTAGAAAGGATCAACCGTTCGCATGGACGGAGAAGTGTGAGGAAAATTTCCAGTTACTAAAGAGAAAGTTGACGACCTCACCTGTATTGGTATTACCGCAATCAGAAGAACCCTATGAAGTTTATTGTGATGCATCTCACCAGGGGTTAGGATGTGTTCTGATGCAACACAAGAAAGCTGTGGCTTATGCCTCGAGACAATTGAAGATTCACGAAAGGAACTATCCTACTCATGATTTGGAGCTTGCCGCGGTTGTTTTTGCATTAAAGATCTGGAGGCATTATTTATATGGGTGCACGTTCACCGTGTTCAGCGACCATAAAAGCTTGAAATATTTGTTTGATCAGAAGGAGTTGAACATGCGCCAGAGACGATGGATGGAGACTCTCAAGGATTTTGATTTCACACTGCAGTACCACCCTGGGAAGGCCAATGTAGTGGCTGATGCGTTGAGCAGAAGAAGTGTATCGGTGTCTTCACTGATTATGGCTAGACAACAAGAGTTGTGGGGAGCTTTTAGAGACTTGCACTTGAACGTAGAGTTTGCACCGGGAATTTTGAAATTCGGGATGATTAAAATCTCAAGTGGACTACTTGAAGACATTGCGAATTCTCAGGATGACGTCTTAATTCAAGAGAAGAGGAATCTAATAGTACAAGGGAAGACGACTGAGTTCAAGATTGGGGCAGATAATGTTTTGCGGTGTAATGGTAGGATTTGTGTACCAGAAATTACAGATATGCGGAAAACAATTTTAGAAGAGGCGCATAAGAGTAAGCTGAGTATTCATCCTGGGGCAACAAAGATGTATCAGGATTTGAGGCAGAATTATTGGTGGCCAGGAATGAAGAAACATGTGGCGGAATATGTATCCACTTGTCTAACTTGTCAGAAAGCGAAGGTGGAACATCAGCGACCTGCTGGAATGTTGCAACCTTTAGATATACCTGAATGGAAGTGGGACAGCATTTCCATGGATTTTATAACCGGATTACCAAAGACAAGGAGGAAGAATGATTCCATATGGGTGATAGTGGATCGACTAACTAAATCTGCTCACTTTTTGCCGGTAAGGACCACCTATAAGGTAGATCAGCTAACGGAGATCAACATTGTTGAAATTGTGAGGTTACATGGGGTACCATCGAGCATTGTATCGGACCGTGATCCGAAGCTCACATCACATTTTTGGGGAGCATTGCACGAAGCATTGGGAACGAAGCTACGTTTGAGTTCAGCTTACCATCCACAAACAGACGGGCAGACTGAAAGGACGAATCAGTCCTTGGAAGACCTGTTGAGAGCATGTGTTTTGGATGATAGGGGAAGTTGGGATGATGTACTTCCGTTGATTGAGTTCACTTACAACAATAGTTTCCACGCAAGTATTGGAATGGCACCATATGAAGCTTTATATGGGCGCAAGTGTCAAACGCCCTTGTGTTGGTATAAAGACGGTGAGAATATGATTGTCGGACCAGAGATGGTGCAACAGACCACAGCTAAAGTAAGGAAGATCAAGGAGAAAATGAAGACTTCACAAGATCGCCAGAAGAGTTACGCGGACAAGCGTCGCAGACTTTTGGAATTCGAACAGGGTGACCATGTATTTCTGAGAGTCACACCTACTACTGGAGTAGGTAGAGCCTTGAAATCGAAGAAGTTGACTCCGAAATTCATTGGACCATATCAGATTTCTGCACGAATTGGGCCGGTTGCTTATCGGATTGCATTACCTCCGATGCTGTCCAATATCCATGACGTGTTTCATGTGTCGCAGTTGAGGAAATATCTCGCAGATCCATCTCACGTGATTTTTTTGAAAATCGTTTAAGTTAACTGGGCGTTAAGAATGGGGAATCTCTTAATGTCTCGGTTACTTAATATTTGTTTTTTTGAAAATCGTTTAAGTTAACTGGGCGTTAAGAATGGGGAATCTCTTAATGTCTCGGTTACTTAATATTTGTTTTTGAAAATCGTTTAAGTTAACTGGGCGTTAAGAATGGGGAATCTCTTAATGTCTCGGTTACTTAATATTTGTTTTTTTGAAAATCGTTTAAGTTAACTGGGCGTTAAGAATGGGGAATCTCTTAATGTCTCGGTTACTTAATATTTGTTTTTTGATAATTGTTTAAGTTAACTGGGCGTTAAGAATGGGGAATCTCTTAATGTCTCGTTTACTTATGTGTGCTTTGGTAAATCGTGCTGACCCGGGATGGGTGGCACCTTGGTAAACGGTACGG
Organism: Cicer arietinum; assembly: GCF_000331145.2. Classification (NCBI taxonomy): domain Eukaryota; kingdom Viridiplantae; phylum Streptophyta; class Magnoliopsida; order Fabales; family Fabaceae; genus Cicer; species Cicer arietinum. The sequence goes on along the minus strand of NC_021162.2, from coordinate 26,566,418 downwards.
GTCCGTGATAGACAGTACGTTTACGATTTACGTTTGGTAAGTTGTGCTGACCCGGGATAGGTGGCACCTCGGTAAACAGTACTGACCCGTGATAGGTGGTACGTTTACGACTTACGTTCCTGAGGGAATTGTGTTTGTCCGTGAGAGACTGCACAGGGGTTTGTCCGTGAGAGACTACGCCCTGGTTTAAGTTAGATGAGAATTAAGAATGGGGAATCTCTTAATGTCTCGTTTACTTATGTGTGCTTTGGTAAATCGTGCTGACCCGGGATGGGTGGCACCTTGGTAAACGGTACGGGTCCGTGATAGGCAGTACGTTTACGATTTACGTTTGGTAAGTTGTGCTGACCCGGGATAGGTGGCACCTCGGTAAACAGTACTGACCCGTGATAGGTGGTACGTTTACGACTTACGTTCCTGAGGGAATTGTGTTTGTCCGTGAGAGACTGCACAGGGGTTTGTCCGTGAGAGACTACGCCCTGGTTTAAGTTAGATGAGAATTAAGAACGGGGAATCTCTTAATGTCTCGTTTACTTATGTGTGTTTTGGTAAATCGTGCTGACCCGCGATAGGTGGCACCTTGGTAAACGGTACGGGTCCGTGATAGACAGTACGTTTACGATTTACGTTTGGTAAGTTGTGCTGACCCGGGATAGGTGGCACCTCGGTAAACAGTACTGACCCGTGATAGGTGGTACGTTTACGACTTACGTTCCTGAGGGAATTGTGTTTGTCCGTGAGAGACTGCACAGGTGTTTGTCCGTGAGAGACTACACCCTGTTAAATTGTGAATTGTTGGTTCATTTGGTATGTGTAGTAATTGTGTTATAAGTGTTATGTTTTGGAATTTGGTGATAACATGTTGGATTGCAATACCATTTTGAATCCCATGATGTTGTATTAATTGTGTTATAAATGTTAAGTGTTATGTTTTGGAATTTGGTGATAACATGTTGGATTGCTATACCATTTTGAAACCCATGATGTTGTATTAATTGTGTTATAAATGTTAAGTGTTATGTTTTGGAATTTGGTGATAACATGTTGGATTGCTATACCATTTTGAAACCCATGATGTTGTATTAATTGTGTTATAAATGTTAAGTGTTATGTTTTGGAATTTGGTGATAACATGTTGGATTGCTATACCATTTTGAAACCCATGATGTTGTATTAATTGTGTTATAAATGTTAAGTGTTATGTTTTGGAATTTGGTGATAACATGTTGGATTGCAATACCATTTTGAATCCCATGATGTTGTATTAATTGTGTTATAAATGTTAAGTGTTATGTTTTGGAATTTGGTGATAACATGTTGGATTGCTATACCATTTTGAAACCCATGATGTTGTATTAATTGTGTTATAAATGTTAAGTGTTATGTTTTGGAATTTGGTGATAACATGTTGGATTGCTATACCATTTTGAAACCCATGATGTTGTATTAATTGTGTTATAAATGTTAAGTGTTATGTTTTGGAATTTGGTGATAACATGTTGGATTGCTATACCATTTTGAAACCCATGATGTTGTATTAATTGTGTTATAAATGTTAAGTGTTATGTTTTGGAATTTGGTGATAACATGTTGGATTGCTATACCATTTTGAAACCCATGATGTTGTATTGATTGTGTTATAAATGTTAAGTGTTATGTTTTGGAATTTGGTGATAACATGTTGGATTGCTATACCATTTTGAAACCCATGATGTTGTATTAATTGTGTTATAAATGTTAAGTGTTATGTTTTGGAATTTGGTGATAACATGTTTGCTTGCAATACTATTTCGAAACTAATGATGTTGTAGCGATTGCGTTATCAGTGCTAAGTGTTAGGATTTGAGATTATGTATGAATGTGATTGAGTTAGTTATGAATTTTTGGAAAAATGATGAGGGAAATCGATTTCCCAATCGATTGGATGAGTTGCAGGAAGTTCACCATTTTGACCTAATCGATTTGCCAATCGATTGTATAAATATATCTTTCAAAATCTTTTAAGAAATCGATTTGGAAATCGATTGGCAGAGAGGCAGGAACTCAGCAAAACTGCCGAAATCGATTTGGAAATCGATTTGGCAACCCAGGGACTCATCAGAACTGACAAAATCGACTTAGAAATCGATTTGGTCATGCAGAAACTCAGCAGAACTGACCAAATCGATTTGGCAATCGATTGGCTCAGCAAAAGTCCTTATTTTGAGTTAGATAATCGATTGCTCAATTGATTTATCAATGCTTTGGTCAGTTATGTATTACTTGATGGTTTGAGAACTTCATTTTGAGTTCATTGTTAATTGGCAAGCATTATATGAACTTTTAGCATATGGAAAATCCTTTTAAGGTGCATGCTTAGTTGAAAAGTTATTTTGGGCATTTAAAAACTTAATTGTTATGTGTTAACTGTTATTTTTTTTGGTTGGTGACCCTTTACAATTATTGTGGAAATCTGGGCTTTGCCCTCAGATGAGAGTCAGGACGGTCCTACCGGTTCGTACCCTACGGACGGGAATGGAGATGGGAACGTTTGACTGCAGTTACGTTAGGAGGATCTCACGGGGTGCGTGGAGATACTCAGGGTGTATAGCTTTTTGGTAGGATGATCAGATTAGGATGATGTATAGGGACTAGGTGTCCTTCTTTTTGGATTGGAGTATTTTTAGTTTGGAAAACTGTATTTATACTAATATTGTCAGTTCGACTTCTTATGTGAATGGGTTCCATGTACCATTTATGGTTGTGTAAATGTTTTGGATTTATAATTGGAGAAACTTTTCCGCTTCTTGTAAATTATAATGACTCAGTTATTTATCCAAAGGCATTTCTTTATCTATTTCTCTGTTTTATGTTTAATTACTTTCAAAAAAAAAAAATATAACCTCGCTTTGAAAAACGGGGTGTTACAGAAATCTTCTAAATGTTGGGCCTTAAGTTACTCAGGAAACTTAATAGTAGAAAAGGAATCAAGAGTACTATACTTAGGGGTGATGATCCTTTTGGCAGTGTAGTATGTGCGGAACCAGTTGATTTCTTCCGGTGAGTGAAGCAAGGAGATAAATCTGCCTCATTATCAGTTCTAGCCCTCCTTTTTGAAGGACATACTACAGCATGATTGGTTCTTGAACCTCTATTCCGAGCATCCACGGTGATAGTGAAGGTTTTCGGATTTTGGGGGGAGAAATGGGGATTTTGGGTTTGAGAAATTTGATTTTCAAGCGATATTTTTGAGTTTATAGTGATCTTAGATGCAATGTATGTTGGTATAGTAGTTGGGTAACTGTTGCAAGTAAGAGTGGATGAGATTTTGGAAGAAATGGAAATGGAGAAAGACTCTATTCATCTACTAAAAATGTAAAAAGTGACCTAAACCGTGAAAAAGCTTATATATTGGGGGAAAACGTGAATCTGTATTCGACTACACACTGATTGTATTTGAATACCAATTGTTCTGAAAACGTGTATTCGACTACACACAAGTTGTATTTGAATACAGAATTTTCTGGAAACATGTATTCGAATACATACAATGTGTATTCGGCTACGATTTCAAAATTATGTTATAAAACGATATTTTCACTTAAAAAGACAACATGTAAAGCACATATTCATATTTATAAAACTTATAAACATCAAAGAATCAATTTTATCAACATATCAAGTGAAGATTTTAGATCTTGAAGAGAAATGACTTACAAAGTATAGATACAGTGCATTAGAGATCGTTTTCATTTAAAATGCCAAGTTCTCTTAGTATATTGTAGAAGGAGTCTTTAGGTAGTGGATTTGTGATGATATCTGCTAGTTGATTATGTGTATCCACAAATTTTACGTCACCATTGCCTTTGAGCACATGATCTTGCAGAAAGTGATGACGTATATCAATGTATTTAATTCGAGAGTGCATGATTGGGTTCTTCGAGATATTGATTGCGCTGGTATTGTCACATCTTAGGGGAATGCATCCAAGATCAAGTCCATAGTCATATAATTGTTGCTTCAGCCATAGAATCTATGCACAACAACTTCCTGCTGCTATATATTATGCTTCAACAGTGCTTAGTGCCACACAAGCTTGCATTTTACAAGGTCGTTATACTAATGCATTACCTAAGATATGGCAAGTGTCGTTTGTGCTTTTCCAATCCGTTTTACATCCTGGATAGTAAGAATCAGAACCACCAACTACACTGCATATACTACATTTTGGATACCATAAGCCAACATTGGTTGTGACTTTCAAATATTTTATAATTCGCTTTACTACTACAAGATGTGACTCTTTAGGATCTGCTTGAAATCTTGCACACAAACAGACATTAAACATAATATATGGTCGGTTGGCCATTATATATAAAAGAGACCCAATCATACCTTGATACTTTGATATCTCTATTGAAGTGCTGGATTCATCTTTATCTATATAGGTTCTGGAGTCCATAGGAGCTGCACTTTCTTTGTTGTTGTCCATCTCAAATCTCTTTAACAATTCCTTGAATACTTTGCTTGATTTATGAAGATGCCAATTTTTAGTTGTTTGATGTGGAGTCCAAGAAAATAATTCAACTTTCCCATTATAGACATTTCAAATTCTCCTTACGTCATTAATGAGAATTCTTCACATATTTCATTATTGATTGATCCAAATATGATATCATCGACATAGATTTGAACAAGTATGATCATTAGTTCTTTTAATGAACAATGTCTTATCAACTTTACCCTTTTTAAATCCTCGTTCACATAAGAAGTTACTTAGCCTATCATACCAAGCTCTAAGAGCTTGTTTCAAACCATAAAGAGATTTCTTTAATTTGAAAACATGTGAAGGATGCTTGAAGTCTTCAAAGTCAGGTGGCTGTTTGACATATACTTATTCATTAATGTAGTCATTGATAAAAGCACTCTTGACATCCATCTAAAATAATTCAAAATTCATAGAGTAAGCAAAACCAAGTAATAAACGGATTGCTTCTAACCTTGCTACTGGAACAAATGTTTCATCAAAGTCGACCCCTTCTTCTTGATTGTATCCTTGAGCAACCAACCTTGCCTTGTTTCAAACAACTATTCCATTTTCATCTGGTTTATTATTAAACACCCATTTGGTACCAATGATGTGTTTATTTCCAAGATTAGGGACAAGTTCCCACACTTTGCTTCTTTCAAATTGGTTTAGTTCTTCTCGCATGGAAAGTATCCATTGATCATCTTTGAGTGCTTCACCAATCTTAGAGGGTTCTATTTGAGAAACAAATTCCATATTCAAGCAAACATCAAAGAGTTTGAGCCTTGTAGTAACTCCTTTGTTGATATCACCTATAATGTTGTCAATGGGGTGATCTCTATGGGTTCTCCATTCCTTAGGAAGATTATCATTTTGATCTTGTTGCTCAATGTTGACTTCATTCTCTTGAGTTAGTTGATCAACTTTATTGTCTTTACTTGTATCATCACTTATAAAATCATCATCATCATAAGAGACAATTTTGAACTCTTTCAAGGGGTTAGATTCATCAAATGATACATGCATAGATTCTTCGACTAACAAAGTTCTCTTATTGAAAATTCTAAAATCTTTACTAGATAATGAGTAACCAAAAAAGATATCTTCATCGGCTTTCTCATCAAATTTTCCAAGGTTATCCTTACCATTATTCAGCATAAAACATTTACATCCAAATATGTGAAAGTGAGAGATATTGGGTTTTCTACCTTTGTAAAGTTCATATAGAGTCTTCTTTAATATTGGTCGAATTATTACTCGGTTGGACACATAACAAGTTGTACTTAAAGCATCTGCCCAAAAATATTTTGTTAAACTTGAGTCGCTTAACATGGTCCTTGCAAGTTCTACCAATGATCTATTCTTTCTCTCAACAACTCCATTTTTTTGAGGTGTTCTTGGTGCATGAAAGTTATGAAAGATTCCATTTTCTTCACAAAATGCTACAAAAGAGGCATTTTGAAATTCTCCTTCATGATCACTTCTTATTGATAAAATTTTGGTTGCTGATTCATTTTGGACTAGTTTGGCATAATTTTTAAATGCTTTAAAAGCTTCATTTTTATTTTCCAAAAATAAAGTCCAAGCGAACCTTGAGTAATCATCAACAATTACTAGTCCATATGAATTTCCACCAAGACTTTTAGCTCTTGATGGACCAAATAAGTCCATGTGTATATATTGAAATGGTCTAGAGGTTGATATAATACTTTTGGGTTTGAAGGAAACCTTAGTTTGCTTAGCCTTTTGACAAGCATCACATAATTTGTCCTTAATGAATTTCATCTTTGGTAAGCCTACAACAAGGTCATGCTTGACTAACTTGTTTAAATGATCCATATGGATATGTGCAAATCTTTTATGCCATAGTCATGCATCATTGTTATCACTTACAAAAGACATTTTATTTTTTAAGGATAAATCATCAAGATTAATTAGAGATATTTTTTAAACGCTTACCAACAAACTGAATTTCATTTGATACTTCATTTCGGATAATGCATTCATCTTTGTTGAAAGATATTTTGTAACCCTTGTCGCAAAGCTAGCTAATGCTAATAAGATTGTGCTTTAATCCCTCAACATATAGAACATCTTCAATTGAAGAAGATGGGGCTGCACCAACTTTTCTAATGCCCAAAACTTTTCCTTTGTTTTTGTCTCCATAGATCACATAGCCTTTTGATTCAAGAGTTAGAGCTGAAAAAATTTGTTTTATCACCGGTTATGTGTTTGGAACATCCACTATCCAAGTACCATATATTAGAGGTACTTTGTGTCATACTTATAAAATAAGATCATGATTTGTTAGGTACCCAAAGTGTTTTGGGTCCTTGAAGATTAGTACCTTTCTTGACCCACACATAATGCTCATTTGGAACACCAAAGTTTCTAAAATGACAAGTATTAGGTGTGTGGCCATTTAGACCACAATAAAAGCATGTAGGAGTAGATTTACTTGTATATGTATGTAAATGAGGTTTCTTTTGAATAAAATTATTCTTATAATCATGATGATCTTTTTGCATAATTATAACTTTCTCTTTGTTGGATTGGTCACTTGCCTTAACAAAGATGGTTTTATTTATACTTGTTTTATCAAATTTTGAGTAACCAATACCACTTTTGTCATTGGAAAATCTTTGCATATTAAGAATATTTTCCAATCCAACTTGTCCCTTTTCATATCATTCAATCACTCTATTTAATTGGACAATTTTGAAAGAAAGAGAATCACATTTATTGCATGTAAAATTCTGTTTTAAATTTTCAAAATCTTTTTCCATAGTGTCAACTTTCTCTTTAAGAGATGAAATTTGTTTCTTTTGAGTTGACACTATTTTGAACATATTTTTACATTCAATAAGTAATTCTTTAATTGAGCATCTTTATACTCAATAATTAATTCACTATTAGTATCATTATTATGAGAAGAGTCTTTGTTACTAACCTCTTCTTCTTCGTCGGATTGGTGTGATGCCATCAATGCAACATTTGCACATTCGTCACTTTCTAATTTCAAAAATGAACTGACTTCATTGTCCTCCCATGCCATATAGGCCTTTTTGAATTCTTTCTTTTTGAGAGCATTTTTCTTGATAATATTTGGACATTCTGCCTTTATGTGTCCTTGTTTACCACACTCAAAGCAAGTGAAGTTTTGGATTAAAGTGGAAACATCTTTCTTCCTGAAATTTTTCCTTTTAAAAGTTTTATCGTTTTTAAGGAACTTACCAAATGTCTTTACGAGGAAGGTGGTGTTTTCATCTCCATCTGAATTCTCATCATTGATTTGCTCTTTTGATTCTGCTTTCAAGGCAATTTTCTTTGTCTTCTTTTCTTGACGTTCATTCTTTTCTAGCCTTTCAAGTTCGATTTCATGTTCTTGAAGTTTTCCAAAAAGTGCAGAAAGAGACATCTTTGATAGGCTTTTCTTTTCAAAAATTGTCGTTACTTTAGGTTTCCAAGCCATTGTTAATGATCTTAAAACTTTGAGGTTCAATTCATCATTAGTGAAGATTTTCCCAAGTGTTATTAAGTGGTTGGTTAGATGAGAAAATCTTTTCTTTAAGTCCATAATAGATTCTTCGGGTTGCATTCGAAATAGTTCATATTCTTGAGATAATGTATTGAGTTTAGAACGTTTTACCTCAATAGTTCCCTCATGAGTTACTTCAAGAGTATCTCAGATTTCTTTAGCAATTTTGCAATGAAACACGCGAAAGAATTCATCAATTCCAAGTGTTGATTGTTACATTTTTTGGCCTTCTTATCAACATTCACTTTTCGTTTGTCATCATCTGTCCATGAGGCTTTTATCTTTGTTTCTTCTTTATTTTCGATGACTGTTTTTGGAAGATAGGGACCATTTTCTACTACATCCCAAATATCATATCCTTGTGCCTCAAGATATGTCTGCATGCGTATCTTCCAAAAGTCATAGTGTTCTCCAACGAAGCAAGGTGGTTTATTGCTACTACCACCATCTCTAAAAACTAGTTGTGGGAAAGCCATGAATAAGGATCGATGAGCAAATTACCAGAACATGCTCTGATACCAATTGTAAGAATAGAGGCACACCTAAGAGGGGGTGAATTAGGTGTTTAGATTTTTTTTTTGTTTTCAGAGACTTAGTGAACAATTTTTCTTATTTGGATAGTGTATGGTAAAAAGTAAATTGCAGAAAAATAACGAACACATCAATATTATCCTGAACCCCTTATAACCAAGAGTACATCCAGTCCTCTTGCACACTACAAGAGATTTTTCCACTATTGTTAGAATATGTACAAATCCCACCCTATTATCTCTATTACAAACTTCTAACGCACTTCCTAAGATAGCACACCACTATCTTAGATTAGAATACTTGAAGAAAATATACCATTTTCTTTAAAAAACAATACAATGACTTCAATGATTTTTCAGCAAATGTTTTTGACTAAGAACAATAGTATAACAGTTTGTACAATGATATCAATCCAATATTATTTCAACTATACTAGAGAACCTTTCTCAATGATATGAAAATGTAGTGCATCTACTTGAAATATGAAAAATAACTTTGAGAATATTTTAGAAAATGGTTCAAAGTTGTTCTAAGTTTGATAGTAGGACGGAATGCGTTTAAAACCAAAGCTACGGGGTATTTATACTCCATAGACATCACTTTCGATCAGTATTCATCGCTCCTAGGGGTTTGATGAACATATGCTATGATCCAGAACCATTTCAGAATTGAAAAATTGCACTGATTTGCAGTTGTATTCGGCTACAGCTTGTGTGTAGTCGAATACACCTCTATAACATTCAGTTTTTATTCAAAATTTCAACATCATATTCGAATACAACTGAGTGAATTTTGCCACTAACTTGATTTTGTATTCGGCTACACCATGTTGTAGTCGAAAACAAATGTGCAGTTTTAGCTAATGACTTTGCACTTGTATTCGGCTACACAATCTCGTAGTCGAATAGAGATGTTCAGTTTTAGCTATTGAATTAGCACTTGTATTCGGCTACAACATATTGTAGTCGAATACAACATTGAATTTTTTCAAAAACTTTATTTTCAAACATTGTTCATGCATTTTTTACACTTTGAAAATCCTTTTGATACATACGCTAAAATGAAAGGTTCTCATGTGCATCTGAAATATAAGAATATTAGATTGCATCATGTACCTTCACATTGTAGGACTTCTAGTATGTTTGACCATAATTGACTTCGATTGTTTTGACTTCTTTTTAAGCTTGCAACTTGATCACGTTCCATGGTCTTTGTCTTCATCAAAAACATAAGAATTTTACACATGTCCTGATGGATTTGTCGAGCCATGATAGTCTGCAGGGCAGCAACGATGAATTGGTTGGTGGAGTCTTGCTGGACTTTTTGTCTCTTAGCCTGGCTTTTTGAGTTGTCCTCTAGTGTTGTGGGAAGAGTGAAGTGAGATGGAGCTACAATAGTTCAGAAGGATGAGATAGTGGCAAATGAGGTGGCAATGGTAGGAAATGTCGTGAATGATGATGTTGTGGGACGCCTGGATGGTCCAGGAGTGTTGAGAAAGTTCAAAAATTGATTGATTCTGAAGATGGAGGAAGTACTCTTTTAAGAGGAAACGAAAGTTGGCGACATGACAGATGAAGTGTGAAATGGCAGTTGTGCGCACATGTCACTATGTGGGTTATAGTGAGGAGGGAAGGTAGGTGCAGCATATGTTGTAGGTTGAAAGGATGAAAGGAGAATGATTGGAGAAGAACGTTCTCAAAAGGTTTAGGGTTTAATTTGATCCACTGTCCCACACGGGTCAAATACAATTGATAAAATATAAATAGAGGTAATAACTCGAATTGATTCGCAAGGACTTCTGATATAATAATAATAACTGAATTGAAAATTGAAATTAAAAAGGGTTTTTTAGATTTTTGATTTAACAAATGAGCTAAATGATTAATCCATATATTTGAGTTTCAGACCTATCACAGATTCTATCAATGAGTTTAATTTCTAATTTGTGGTCATATTCTTATTTGACTATAGAATTGATCAAACAAGCATAATCAATCTTATGTGAATTCGGCTTCTTTTATTGGATTAAGCATCACAGTCATCAAAATATCACGATCAAACGTCGCAAAATTATAATTCTATTAAATTCGAAACCAAAATCAAATTATGTCAAATAAATTGAATTGATCCTATTGAAATTTAATTTAAGTAATCATAATATCAATATAATCAAATAAACAAGAATATAATCATAAATCGAAATTGACAGTGTAACCTGAATCTCAAGGTATTGATGAAACTCTGAACTCGTGGATTAATCTTATAAAATTAGCCTTCCATGAAATTAAAATAAAAATTGTTTATTTCTTGTAGCAATCTGAATCGTAATATTTCATCAGTAGAAAAGAAACAAAACTGTCAATATATAGTACTCGATATTGGGGTTTAGGGTTTAAAAACAAGTGACCCGCTATTTAAAATTATTACAAACGTCCAAATTACGAAATCTGGAATTTAGACCCAGTAAATTTGGGAATTGGTCTTTTATTTCAACACAAAAGTTGTAGTTCTAATTTGTAGCTTTTCAATAGTTGCTCGTATGTGCCAATCCAATATCTAGAGCTCAAGTTATGGCCTTCAAAGCAAGAAAGGGTCAAAATGCAAATAATAAAATTATAATTAAAATTCGACCCAAAGTTTAGAAACAAGTTAAAAATATTATTCTAAGCTATAAAGAGCTTTTAAAATACCAAACTAAAAAGCTAGAAACATGTGCCCAAATGCTATGATCAAGTGAGATGGAGCTACAATAGTGCAGAAAGATGAGATAGTGGCAAATGAGGTGGCAATGGTAGGAAAGGTCGTGAATGGTAATGTTGTGGGACGGCTGGATTGTCTAGGAATGTCGAGAAAGTTCAAAAATTGATTGATTTCAAAGATGGAGGAAGTAGTTTTTTAAGGGGAAACGAAAGTTGGCGACATGGCAGATGAAGTGTGAAATGACAGTTGTGCACACATGTCACTGAGTGGGTTATAGTGAGGAGGGAAGGTAGGTGCATCATATGATGTAGGTTGAAAGGATGAAGGGAGAATGATTGGAGAAGAACGTTCTTGTGTGGGTTGATGAGGAGGGGTGGATACAAAACGTTCTTCGGTGGCTGATTGGATTGGGCAGGATGGAGAACATTCTCGAGTCGGTTATAGAAAATGTTCTTGAACAGATTGTTGTGCAGAATGATATGGAGAACGATTTGGTGCAAGTGGTGGAGACTGTTCTCTTGAGACAGTGGTGGATGCACCAGATTTGCGCAAATAGTGCTTTCTCTTTAGAGAGGTGGAAGGAATTGCAGGTCTAGGAATGTATTTTGCTGAAGACTGCTTCTTCATGTGAGACACATTCTTTGAGGAAAACTCGGGGATCTTGATGGTGGAGTTTTCAAAGGATAGAGGGACTTTAAAATACCTAAATATTTTTTACAAAAGCATGTCGTACATGATTGTGTTTTTCTTGTCCTTTGTAATGGCAGCAATCATATTTTGCAGTATGATGAAAGGTAGGTTGACCCTCTTTCACGTAAGGAGATAATGAATGATCAAAGCATTGTTGTCAGAGACGTACCCGTGACTTCCACAGTGCGATAGGATGGAATGCTGGTTGATGATGTTAAACACCTTGCAGATGGGGTTTAGGGATGCAAACAAGTGGTTTTTGCAGCCCTCCTAAAAGATTTCAGCAAGCATATCCTTCCTGCTCAAATTGAGAACTAAGTACCATTTTTTGCCAAAGACATAAGGTCGATCATTTGGGAGGTCGAGAATGGTAGCTAGAATATCAAGGGTTAAACGAATCTCAATAACCTTGAGAGTGGTCACCAAGAGTGACTTCTCAGGAAATGTTTAGCTCTATAGTAGAAGGCCCTCACCACATCCGGGTAATAGCAATAAGAGATTTGCATAAATTTGGTCCAACCAAGAGCATCTGTATGGGTTTTGATAGATGTGCCCTTGATAAGCATGTTTTCAAGCAAGAAAACTCGACCAATTCCAACAGGGCACTCGACCCATTTTTTAGAATTGGTTTCCTGTAGGGTTGATTGAATGAGTGAAGGGAAGTGTATTTTGGGGCTAGTTTTGGAAGGGCGAGCGAGTGGGAGATGGAGAACGTTCTGGATTTATAGTAGGAGGAGCAGAACATTCCGGTGAGGTAGAAGGAGAAAGTTCTTGAGAAGGTGGAGAATGTTCTCGAGGCTTTTGCTTTGGAGTTGTTGTTTGTCTCTTTGGGGGTTTTTAACTTTTTTTTGGCCAAAACCTGAGAGAGAGTAATGGTAGTTTTGACTTTTAATTTTTGTGTTGATGAAGGTTTAGATGGAGATGGTTGAGAGGGTTTAGATGGAGATTGTTGAGAGGGTTTTGAAGATGAGAAAATTTCATTAATGGATTTTCTCTTTTGGTTTGGGGGTGTGGAGAAAGAAGGTTCAGTTTGGAATGAGGAGGTGGATGGTTCGGATGGTTTGATAGGTGTCGATGTCTTTGTAGGGTTTGGTGAGGAAGGCTCAAAATCGTCACTATCAGAGATGACGAAGATTGTAGGTTTTGAGGGTTTAGCCTTGGAGCTACCGATTCCAGCGGATACTCTCATGGAGCGTTTCTTTGGATCCGTATGTTTAGGGAAGGATGAACGAAGTTGAGAATGGACTTCATTTAGGTTTGGAGGAGGAGATTGAAAGAGATGGTGAAGAATAGTTGACAATGGGTTAGGGTTGGAATCTTGTCTAGGGCTAGATTCAAGAGAGGAAGATAAGTAATCTGAAAAAGTTTTATCAGACGATTCTTGAGGAGGAGTTGGTCTTGGTGGAGGTGATGGTCATCGATTGTGAAATGGTGAAGATGAAAAAGATGAAGAGGATGAAGGTGCATTAGGGTAAGTGTTCTTTCGAGCAGTCATTTTAGTACGAGCCATTTCAAATTTTTTCAGAAAATGGTTTGAAGGTTTGAGAAGTTTGGGAGTTGCAGTTTTTTTGGAAGAAGAATAAGAAAACTGTTTTTAGGGAAGATGAATAATTGTGATGATGATTTGCAATTTTTCCACTTTGTTGGGGAAAGTGAAGTGACTTATTGGTGTTGGAAAAGAGGAGAAATAACAGTGTTGCAGTGCTTTTGCACACAAGAAAACACGTCTCATTAATGCCACGAAAACGAGGTAGAGCCTTGAAATCGAAGAAGTTGACTCCGAAATTCATTGGACCATATCAGATTTCTGCACGAGTTGGGCCGGTTGCTTATCGGATTGCATTACCTCCGATACTGTCCAATATTCATGACGTGTTTCATGTGTCACAGTTGAGGAAATATCTTGCAGATCCATCTCATGTGATCGAACCAGGCACAATCCAGCTAAAGGATAACCTGTCGTTCGAAGTACCACCTATGAGAATTGATGACCGGAAGATCAAGCGATTGAGGACCAAGGATGTTTCATTGGTCAAGGTAATTTGGAACCCAATTACTGGAGATGCGACTTAGGAACTGGAGAGCAAGATGAGAGAGAAACACCCAGAGCTATTTATCGACTCATAGTTTCGAGGACGAAACTAATTTTAGGGGGGTAGTAATGTAAGACCCATAATTTTAAAGTACCCTTTATGTATTTTTGGTGTATTTTGGATTTTGGCTCGGAGACTTTTTAGCCAAAGTTAATGATATTTTGGAGTTTTTATAATCAAAAAGATATTTTGATGCCGATTAGAATTTCTCGTCGATAAATAAATTTAATTAAGTGCGGTGAATCCTTTACGGAGAATTTAATACGTTACGGGTGAAATGGTAATTTAATAAATATCTAGATATTTTGAGATATTTGTTAAGTTATATTTATTATATAGATAATTAATGTTGTTTGAAAGTCGTTTCGGTAAATGAGTATTAAGAATGGGGAATCTCTTAATATGACTGTTTGCTTAACGTTTTGTTTTGAAAATCATTAAGTTAAATCGGTATTAAGAACGGGGAATCTCTTAATGACTTATTTAATTAATGTTGTTTGAAAGTCGTTTCGGTAAATGAGTATTAAGAATGGGGAATCTCTTAATATGACTGTTTGCTTAACGTTTTGTTTTGAAAATCATTAAGTTAAATCGGTATTAAGAACGGGGAATCTCTTAATGACTTATTTAATTAATGTTGTTTGAAAGTCGTTTCGGTAAATGAGTATTAAGAATGGGGAATCTCTTAATATGACTGTTTGCTTAACGTTTTGTTTTGAAAATCATTAAGTTAAATCGGTATTGAGAACGGGGAATCTCTTAATGACTTATTTAATTAATGTTGTTTGAAAGTCGTTTCGGTAAATGAGTATTAAGAATGGGGAATCTCTTAATATGACTGTTTGCTTAACGTTTTGTTTTGAAAATCATTAAGTTAAATCGGTATTGAGAACGGGGAATCTCTTAATGACTTATTTAATTAATGTTGTTTGAAAGTCGTTTCGGTAAATGAGTATTAAGAATGGGGAATCTCTTAATATGACTGTTTGCTTAACGTTTTGTTTTGAAAATCATTAAGTTAAATCGGTATTAAGAACGGGGAATCTCTTAATGACTTATTTAATTAATGTTGTTTGAAAGTCGTTTCGGTAAATGAGTATTAAGAATGGGGAATCTCTTAATATGACTGTTTGCTTAACGTTTTGTTTTGAAAATCATTAAGTTAAATCGGTATTGAGAACGGGGAATCTCTTAATGACTTATTTAATTAATGTTGTTTGAAAGTCGTTTCGGTAAATGAGTATTAAGAATGGGGAATCTCTTAATATGACTGTTTGCTTAACGTTTTGTTTTGAAAATCATTAAGTTAAATCGGTATTAAGAACGGGGAATCTCTTAATGACTTATTTAATTAATGTTGTTTGAAAGTCGTTTAAGTTAAATGGGTATTAAAAATGGGGAATCTTTTAATACCTCGGTTTACTTAATGTGTATTTGAGGAAAATGTTTAAGTTAACTGGGCGTTGAGAATGGGGAATCTCTTAATGTCTCGGTTACTTAACTATCGTTTTTGAAAATCGTTTCGGTAAATGAGTATTAAGAATGGGGAATCTCTTAATATGACTGTTTGCTTAACGTTTTGTTTTGAAAATCATTAAGTTAAATCGGTATTAAGAACGGGGAATCTCTTAATGACTTATTTAATTAATGTTGTTTGAAAGTCGTTTCGGTAAATGAGTATTAAGAATGGGGAATCTCTTAATGACTCGTTTACTGAATGTTTTGCGAGAAAATCGTTTAAGTCAAAAGTATATTAAGAATGGGGAATCTCTTAATATGACTGTTTGCTTAACGTTTTGTTTTGAAAATCATTAAGTTAAATCGGTATTAAGAACGGGGAATCTCTTAATGACTTATTTAATTAATGTTGTTTGAAAGTCGTTTCGGTAAATGAGTATTAAGAATGGGGAATCTCTTAATATGACTGTTTGCTTAACGTTTTGTTTTGAAAATCATTAAGTTAAATCGGTATTAAGAACGGGGAATCTCTTAATGACTTATTTAATTAATGTTGTTTGAAAGTCGTTTCGGTAAATGAGTATTAAGAATGGGGAATCTCTTAATATGACTGTTTGCTTAACGTTTTGTTTTGAAAATCATTAAGTTAAATCGGTATTAAGAACGGGGAATCTCTTAATGACTTATTTAATTAATGTTGTTTGAAGGTCGTTTAAGTTAAATGGGTATTAAAAATGGGGAATCTTTTAATATCTGCATTTGCTTAACGATTGTTGTGAATGGGGTCTGTGTATGCTCATGCATTTCATTTGGTAAATTGTGTCGACCCGTGATAGGTGACACCTTGGTAAACTGTACTGACCCGTGATAGGTGGTACGTTTACGATTTACGTTTTTGGTAAATTGTGTTGACCCGTGATAGGTGACACCTTGGTAAACTGTACTGACCCGTGATAGGTGGTACGTTTACGATTTACGTTTTTGGTAAATTGTGTTGACCCGTGATAGGTGACACCTTGGTAAACTGTGCTGACCCGTGATAGGTGGTACGTTTACGATTTACGTTTTTGGTAAATTGTGTTGACCCGTGATAGGTGACACCTTGGTAAACTGTGCTGACCCGTGATAGGTGGTACGTTTACGATTTACGTTTTTGGTAAATTGTGTTGACCCGTGA
The DNA here is from genome assembly GCF_000331145.2 of Cicer arietinum. NCBI lineage: Eukaryota > Viridiplantae > Streptophyta > Magnoliopsida > Fabales > Fabaceae > Cicer > Cicer arietinum. The sequence continues at coordinate 26,549,724 of NC_021162.2, read as the reverse complement.
TAGGTGACACCTTGGTAAACTGTACTGACCCGTGATAGGTGGTACGTTTACGATTTACTTTTTGGTAAATCGTGTTGACCCGTGATAGGTGACACCTTGGTAAACTGTGCTGACCCGTGATAGGTGGTACGTTTACGATTTACTTTTTGGTAAATCGTGTTGACCCGTGATAGGTGACACCTTGGTAAACTGTACTGACCCGTGATAGGTTGTACGTTTACGATTTACTATTTAGTAATTCGTGTTGACCCGTGATAGGTGACACCATGGTAACTGTACTGACCCGTGATAGGTGGTACGTTTACGATTTACGTTTTTGGTAAATTGTGTTGACCCGTGATAGGTGACACCATGGTAACTGTACTGACCCGTGATAGGTGGTACGTTTACGATTTACGTTTTTGGTAAATTGTGTTGACCCGTGATAGGTGACACCTTGGTAAACTGTACTGACCCGTGATAGGTGGTACGTTTACGATTTACGTTTTTGGTAAATTGTGTTGACCCGTGATAGGTGACACCTCGGTAAACTGTACTGACCCGTGATAGGTGGTACGTTTACGATTTACGTTTTTGGTGAATTGTGCTGACCCGTGATAGGTGGCACCTCGGTAAACAGTACTGGTCTGTGATAGGCGGTACGTTTACGATTCCCGCTTTTTCTTTTAGTAAATCGTGTTGACCCGTGATAGGTGACACCATGGTAACTGTACTGACCCGTGATAGGTGGTACATTTACGATTTACATTTTTGGTGGATTGTGCTGACCCGTGATAGGTGGCACCTCGGTAAACAGTACTGGTCTGTGATAGGCGGTACGTTTACGATTCCCGCTTTTTCTTTTAGTAAATCGTGTTGACCCGTGATAGGTGACACCATGGTAACTGTACTGACCCGTGATAGGTGGTACATTTACGATTTCCGCTTTTTCTTTTAGTAAATCGTGTTGACCCGTGATAGGTGACACCATGGTAACTGTACTGACCCGTGATAGGTGGTACATTTACGATTTCCGCTTTTTCTTTTAGTAAATCGTGTTGACCCGTGATAGGTGACACCTCGGTAAACTGTACTGACCCGTGATAGGTGGTACGTTTATGATTTACGCATTTTAGTAAATCGTGCTGACCCGTGATAGGTGGCACCTCGGTAATTGGTACTTTGGCCTGCGATAGGCGGTACAATTATGATTTACGGCCCTTCGAGGAGGGTTTTGGTTTGGAATTCCGAGTCCATGCATTTTGGCATATACGCATTGCATTAGGGTGCTTGGCACGCGAGTCGTGTTTGATTCGAGTCTATGATTGAGTGTTTTGAATTTTGATTTATCGTGGTAATCGCGTTGAAGGTGCTAAGTGTTATGTGTTAATTATTGTGTGTAAGTATGATGGTTTTCGAAATCCCATTTGCCGTGGTAATCGCGTAGGAATTGCTAAGTGTTAAGTTGTGGACTTGAGTAGGAATGACTTGAGTTAATTCATGAATTTTTGGAAAAATGATGAGGGAAATCGATTTCCCAATCGATTGGATGAGTTGCAGGAAGTTCACCATTTTGACCTAATCGATTTGCCAATCGATTGTATAAATATATCTTTCAAAATCTTTTAAGAAATCGATTTGGAAATCGATTGGCAGAGAGGCAGGAACTCAGCAAAACTGCCGAAATCGATTTGGAAATCGATTTGGCAACACAGGGACTCATCAAAACTGACAAAATCGACTTAGAAATCGATTTGGTCATGCAGAAACTCAGCAGAACTGACCAAATCGATTTGGCAATCGATTGGCTCAGCAAAAGTCCTTATTTTGAGTTAGATAATCGATTTCTCAATTGATTTATCAATGCTTTGGTCAGTTATGTATTACTTGATGGTTTGAGAACTTCATTTTGAGTTCATTTTTAATTGGCAAGTATTGTATGAACTTTTCGCATATTGAAAATCTTGTTAAGGTGCATGCTTAGTTGAAAAGTTATTTTGAGCATTTAAAAACTTATATGCTATGTGTTAACTGTTATTTTTCGGTTGGTGACCCTTTACAATTATTGTGGAAATCTGGGCTTTGCCCTCAGATGAGAGTCAGGACGGTCCTACCGGTTCGTACCCTACGGACGGGAATGGAGATGGGAGCGCTTGACTGCAGTTACGATAGGAGGATCCCACGGGGCGCGTGGAGATCACTCAGGGTGTATAGTTTTTGGTAGGATGATCAGATTAGGTTGATGTATAGGGACTAGGCATCCTTCTTTTTGGGTTGGAGTATTTTTAATTTGGAAAACTGTACTTATACTAATATTGTCAGTTTGACATCTTATTTGAATGGGTTCCATGTACCATTTGTTGTTGTGTAAATGTTTTGGATTTATATTTGGAGAAACTTTTCCGCTGCTTGTAAATTATAATGACTCAATTATTTATCCTAAGGCATTTCTTTATTTATTTCTCTGTTTTAGTTTAATTACTTTTAAAAAAAAAAATATACCCTCGCTTTGAAAAACGGGGTGTTACACAACACGTTTTCTTTTTCTACTTTATCACTATGTGTATTCCTTTGTCTTGTTAGCATCTCTACTACAAATCTGCTACAAAACTGGTTGTACCACTTGTGCACTTAAAATTTTTTTTAATATTTGCTACAATACAATACAAAATCCAAAATTGAACTTTATCTAATAAACAAAAAGATTCACCACTTTAGCCTATAAATTGCGACAAAAATCAGTTCCAAAAGGGAAGAAGAAGTTTTATTTTTATCCAAACGAATCAGAATATAGAGAGAAAAGCTTTTTTTGTTTGTTTCTAAAATAAAAAGAGAAGAAATATTGTAAAAACACATAGAAGAGTAAGAGATTTCAAAGTCATTTTAATAACATAACCAACAAAGAGAATCGCATATGATGTCTCCATGTTGGCTTCTCAAGGTTCACCTCCATAGTCTCCATTCCCAATGCTACTCGTTAAACTGAAGTGAAGTAGTGTTATTCCTTTCCAAACTCTTCTTTTATCGAAAAAAGATGGATGGAAAAGTTGTCTCAGCATGCTTTTTTTAGCGTGTCTTGCGTGCTGTTTTAGTTCATGCATGACTTGCGTTTTCATATATAGTACTGCCTTATTTTTTCACGGCAAACTTTTCAGATTAATTGTACTTAGTTGGTTGAAAAAGAGTATTTGTACTTATTTGTTGAAAAAGCTATATTGAATAGTTGAATGTTATTAAAATATTATTATTAGTTTTGGTTTTTTTTTAATCTTTATTATTGGTTTTATTTCATAATATAATCTAAATTTATTTCAGATTCGACATCAAATTTTAATTCTTAAAAAGAAAATAAAAATAAAAATATAATCAAATATTTAATGGTTAATTAGAAGTGATATTTGTTAATCCTTGAGTTATTATGACACAAGTTGTGACAGTTTAGTAGTTCTAAATCTCATCTTCACAAATAAATTAATAAATTAAAACTCGTAAACAAATTAGTAAATAAAAATTAATATTAAAGGTTAACTAGATATAACATCATTTTCATTCATGAGTTGCTGAACACAAATAGTACAACTTAATAGTTCTAAAACTTATTTCTATAAATAAATAAATCTAAAATCAACTTTTTAAATTTGATTAATTAGATGAGACATTTTTTAATCTTTGAGTTGTTAAGACACAAGTTGTACCATTTGGTGGTTTTGAAACTAAATTTTAAAACCAAAAGTAATATAAAATATTCTTAAACGGATTAACTAGATGAGACATCTTTTACTCTTTGAGTTTTGAGACACGAGTTGTACAACTTAATAGTCTTAAAACTCGCATTTTAAATAATTATTCGAATCAAACAAATTTTTTTCGTCAAAACAACTTCTTTTTATTTTTTATCAATAACAAAACATATTTTCTTTAAAAACAATCAACACATCCGTATTTTTTACACAAGAACTACGAAACTTTGATTTCTCCAACACACTAGGCGATATTTATGAGCAAGATCACAATCTTGTCAAGCACATTAATAAAATAATATTAATAATACTCTCTTGTTTAAGCACACGTTTATTTCAAAATCACGTTCAAAAAAACAATTGATATTTATATTTATATTTAATAGGCATAATTGCTCCCTTAACTTAATTTCAGATAACACTTTAGTCATTTATCTTCTTTTTTTCCCTGATTTGATCCTTTATTTAATTTTAAGTAAATAATTTGATCTTTTATGTTTTAAAATGTTAACAATGTTATCCTTTTTTTACAAAAATTCATCAAAAAATTTAAACAAAACTCATAAAATTAATTATCATCTTCAATATACTGCAAATTTCATCAAATTTATAACTCAAATCTTCAAATAAACTCATATTTTCATTTTTGGTATTTTCTAACTGTTGTAATAAAATTAAATAAAGGACCAAATCGGGAAGAAAAAAAAAGATAAAGGACTGAAGTGTTATCTGAAATTAAATTAAAGAATCGCAAGAACAATTGTGCCTATTTAATAATAAGTATATTTAAGTTAATATTAATTTTGCACAATCAATTATAGGTAATCTTATTTCAACAGATGTCGTAGGGTGCTAATACCACATAATACTCCCGAGCTCAACATTTGGTTTCAAAGACCATTTTTTCATTTTTTTCATTTTTTTTTATGGGTAAGGGTTTCTCAATATTTTCACCATTGAATTCGAGAAGTACTAAGTTTTAGACCGCGACAACAATTAGTGTAAAATTTATTTACACCGATAGTGGGTCATTTATTTTCTCATAAACAATTATTACGTTTTTCATCATGTGCAAATAAATTATTTTACCAGTTCAAAAATACAAATTGACTTGTTAACAAAAAAAAATACAAATGGACTTGATTAAAGTTGAAACAAAATGAAAAATTTCCCTTGTACCCCCACACTTTGCCTTGTACCCCCAAAAAAATTCGAAATGCCAAAACTACCGTCAATTTTTTTTTTTGCTATTTTAAAGAAAGTAAATGTAAATATTTTTTTCACCATTTTATCATTCACCCAACCGTAAAACAGATTTCCGGTAGGTTCCAGTTTTCCGGTAACTGTCGGAATACTTGTACCAAGATTTCTGGTACAGAGTAAAGTACCGGAAATGTTAAAACTGAGTTTTCCGGTACAGAAGGGAAAAGTTGTGTACCGGAAATCTTATTTGGCAAGTATTCCGGTACAGTAGTAGATTCCGGAAAACTTCATTTCTAAGTTTTCCGGTACAGACCAACTTTTTTTAATTTTTTTTTAAGTTTTTTAATTTTTTTTTAAATGTTAACAGATATGGATAATCCACTACTATTAATGGACAAAACATGTGTCGATACTACAAATATTTTTGACACAGATCAGGTATGAATAAATATATTTAATATTAATATTATAAAAATATATTTTTGTGATTAATTATAATTATTTTATTTCAGATATTTGATTCAAGGGATACTGTTGTGAAATGGGCAAAAGAAATTGGTATAAAAAATAAAGTTACCGTTATTATCAGAAGATCAGATATAGAGACGGGTGAGAAAGGACGGAGAAATAAATTAATATTAGGTTGTGACAAAGGGGGAAAATACAAGTGTGCTGCTAGTTCTATTCGAAGTTCAACAAAAAAATGTGATTGTCCTTTCAAGCTTAGATCAAAACCATTAAAAGATGGTTCAGGATGGATAGTTAAAGTAATTTGTGGAATTCACAACCATGAATTACCTGATACTTTGGAGGGGCATGCATATGTTGGGCGCTTAAATGAAGAAGATAGAAAGCATGTTCATGAATTAACAAAATATAATGTTGCACCGAGACACATATTACTCTCATTGCAAGACCGAGATAAGAGTAATGTTACTAAGATCTCACAAATATATAAACAGAGAAGTATCATTCGATTGCGCGTGAGAGGTAATAGAACAGAGATGCAACATTTATTCAAGTTAATTGAAGATGCAAAATATGTGTGCTGGAATAGAAAGCGTGAAGACTCCGATGTTATGAGAGATATTTTTTGGGCGCATCCAGATTCAGTGAAGTTGTTGAATTTGTTTTCGATTGTGTTGATTATGGACAGTACCTACAAAACCAATAAATACATAATGCCATTACTTGAAATTGTTGGTATGACATCAACAGAGAAAACATTTGTAGTTGGATTTGCATATTTGGAATGTGAGAGGGAAGAAAACTTTTGTTGGGCATTAGAGAGACTAAAAGATTTTTTTGTTACACAAAATAAATTCCCTCAAGTAATTGTGACAGACAGAGATCTTGCGTTAATGAATGCAGTTGGCATTGTGTTTCCACATGCTGTTAATTTACTTTGTCGATTTCATATCGAAAAAAATGTTGGAGCAAAATGCAAGCAATATGTCTTAAAGGATAGACAAGAGTCAATATTGAATATGTGGAAAGACATTATGTATTGTAGTAATGAAAAAGAGTATATGATGCGCTTGCATATGTTTGAACAATCATGTGTTGATACTAAAGTGTTTGTTGATTATGTCAAAGAAACTTGGTTGACTCCACATAAGGAAAGATTTGTTGAAGCATGGACAAATAAAGTGATGCATTTGGGGAACACAACGACTAACAGGTATTTAATATAATTTTATTATATATTGTTGAATTTTATTATATATTGCTGAATTGTATTATATTATAATTTTATTATATTTTCTAATGTATCTGTAAAAAAAATTTACAGGGTTGAGTCAGCTCACTGGAAACTGAAGTTAATGTTAGAAAATAGCATGGGTGATTTGTGTAAATGTTGGGAGGCTATGAACAACATGATAAGGTTACAACATAAAAGAATCAGAGCCTCGTTTCAAAAAAGTTTTTATGATGAAGAGCATGAGCACAGAAATCCATTTTATCAGAGATTGAATACATTTGTATCAACAGAAGCTCAAAGACGTATTGCTGAAGAATACGACAAAGTTGAGTGGGTGGGTACTGACAAATCTATATGTGGGTGTTCTCTGAGAAGGACATACGGATTACCTTGTGCTTGTGAATTGGGACAATATAAATTAATGGGTGAACCAATTCCTCTAGATTCTGTGCATATTCAATGGAGAAAATTAAACATGGAATGTGAACTCACTCAAGACACAGAAGATGGATCAGAGTTGGATATGTCTACTGAGATGAATGCCTTATGGAAACGCTTTCGATCACTTGATGTTATTGGGAAACGAGTGTTGAAGAGTAAAGTGCGTGAACTTGCTTTTCCAAGTACAAGTTCAATATGTCCACCACCTGAAAAAGTCAAAACCAAAGGAAGAGTGAAGAAGAGTAAGGGTATGAAGCCAGATGGATATGATGTATATCGAGACCCTTCTTACTTTGAGCATGTTAATGCAACATATGGTGAAGATATTGGTTCCCAACCCTCTCAATCAAAGAAGAGACAAGCCTCTCAATCAAAGAAACACCCCTCTCAGTCATCTCATTCTTCAAAAAATTTGTTATTGACACAATTTCCTGATATTATTCAGCCATACATTGATGACATATTTGACGTGGCAGCTGATGGAAATTGTGGTTTTCGCGCTATTGCATTATTGCTTGGTTTCGGTGAAGAGTGTTGGTCTTTGGTCCGCAAGAGATTGGATCAAGAGATTGTTTCTCATGTAACTCCATATGATAGATTGTTCACAGGACGCATTAAAGAAGTAAGAGATTCGTTGATGATATCCGGCTTAGGTGTTCAACCCATGGATAAATGGTTGTCCATGCCTGATATGGGTTACGTGATAGCGACAACATATAATATTATTCTTGTCACGTTCGGTCTGACATTTTCAATGACTTTCTTTCCTATGAGGGGTTCACATTCCGGATCGACAAAAAATGATCGCATTTGTTGTATTGGTTTTGTTAATGGAAATCACTGGGTTCCGGTAATTATTTTCTTATACTTTTTTAAATTTTATTCTGATAATTTTGTCTTATATTTTGTTAATTTATTTAATTTTTGCAGTTAAAGATGAAAGATGGATTTCCAATGCCAGACATTGCACCAGGTTGGAAGCAATATCGTACCAATGAAGCAACTTCTTGGGCAATAGCATACACAGGCCGTCTACAACACTGGGGGTATTTATTAGGCCGGTTGTCACGTGTTACCCAAAATCCACCTACGGAACCCGTAGAGGCAATGTCTTTAGATGAACCTTAATGTTTTAAAATTGATACAA
>NC_021162.2:26505160-26541429 GCF_000331145.2 Cicer arietinum | reverse complement strand
ATTAATAAAGTAACCGACATTACAATAATTAATAAAATAACTAACATAACAATAATTAATAAAGTAACCGACATTACAATAATTAATAAAATAACTAACATAACAATAATTAATAAAGTAACCGACATAACAATAATTAATAAAATAACTAACATAAAGTGTTCATAAAATAACCGACATAATAATAGTTCATCAAAAGTGTTCATAAAATAACCTACATAACAACAGTTACAAAAGTGTTACTACTAACTAGTGCGACTACGTGATAAATACAAAGCTTTATAAAAGTGCCTATACAACTCATCATCTGGACTAGCTTGATGTTCACTCAACCCCTGCTGTATAAGATCACCGATCTGCTGTAGGATATGTGGCGGCTGTGAACTAGAAGCATCTGCATTGGTGGGCGGTACACTATAACGTGGGACCTGAGGTACACCTTCTGGTCGCACCATCAGTGGATGAGACACCTGATAGAACCACTCCAAATATCCATCTTCACACTCAGATGGATATGTAGCTGGACGAAGCTTGGGAAATAGCTCTGTCACTGGCGTCACATATCCCAACCATTCCACATCTACATCAAATAATCTAGCATGATCTGGAAGTGGCGGTGAAGGAATATACTGGATATATCTGAATTGTCTCAAACACCTCTCTGGTAGATATTTCACTACAGTGCTGCATAATCGAACGTGACCAGTATAAAGTGTCATATCATCAAAAGGAATGACACCGTTGTGATTCTCCCATGGTCTCCATATAACATCTGCAGGTGTCAATGCATCAATAATACTTCTGTATTCGTGGACCTTATGTTTGCCATGCTTATAGCATCATCTATTCATTCGGGCAAAACATTCCACGTCAGCACCCTGATCACCTCTATTACAAATATTCGGAAAATATTCGTAAATCCAGCACTGTTACAAATAAAAATATTAAATAATTAATACTAACAATTAAATACAACATAAATAAATTAAATTAATAATTAACAATTAATACTAAAATATAATTGATACCTGAAGCAGCGTCATATATCCACCTAGCTGTTTGGTGTCATAATAGCAGGCATCTGAGAGGTAGTCATAAAGCACCACTAGTGCAGCAGTAGCCCATGCATATTTATCTATACCATCTAAATATCTGAATAAAGGAAGATACTTCGCATCAACTAGAGTATGACTCTTATCAGCGAAAATAGTACTCCCGACTAAATTCAACAGATATGCCCTAGCAGCAAAGTCAAACCTCTCTGCTGCACACTGCCTTCTGAACACCTCCTTCAACCAATCCAATCTATAGTGTGCACCTCTAGTCTTTTTGGTCTCCTCCCAGATCTCTTCTGTGGTCACTCCTAATAGATGGACGGCAAGATTACATGTCGTTACTCTATCTACATCGGGTGGACTGTAGAACTCACCCCTAATAGGCAATCCGAGAAGATTGGCAACATCATCCAAAGTAATCGTCATTTCACCAAATGGCATGTGAAATGACGATGTCTCAGAATGCCATCTTTCAACAAAGGCAGATATCAAGTTGTTGTCGATCATCTTCAAACTACCCCGTTGTAATGGGTTCAGACCTGACAAATTCACCCAATTCTCTATGGGTCGCGAAAGTACCGGCGGAGTAAATTGTTGCATTTTCTTCCCATGCGCAACAATTTTCAGCAATGGTCGCTCCTGTATACAAAAAAAAATATATGACATTAAAATTAAATTTATACAACAAATATTAATTAATTTAAATATTTTTAATGTATTATAAGTAATAATTAATTTAATATACCTCACCAAACCATAGTCTAGCTGAAACATGATAACGGTATCGTGTAAGGACAGACAAATCATAAGGTCCTCCAGGATACCGTGTGAGCTCACCAGGTCCCTCAGCTCCATCATGTTCCTCCTCCATATGCTCTCCCTCATGAGCAGGTGCAGCCTCCTCCTACTCATGTACATCCACCTGCTCGTGCACCATATGCTCATGTACCACATCTTCCTCATGCACTATAGAAGGCTCCCCCTGATCATTATGTCCCTCATCATCGTCTTCAATAATCATACGTCTTCTTCTCCTTGAAGCTGTCGGTCGAATCCTCTCTAGGGGATTCATCGGAGTCGATGTAGAAGTCTCAGTGTCCCGTGTAATTCGTATGATTTTACCGTCTCTTCCTTGTGCACCCACTGAAAAATTAAAATATTAAAAGAATTAAATCACAATAAGTTATAAAATTATAATTAATTAAATTAAAAAAAAATATATACGTAACTTTCGGAAAACTTGATGCTCAAGTTCTCCGGTAACTACCGGAAATGTTGGCAATCAAGTTTTCCGGAGCACTTTCTGTACCGGATAACTTAAAAATATATTTTTCGGAAGACTCTTGTGTACCAGAAAACTTCATGCAAGATTTTCGGTACCGGCAAACATTAAAACAAGGTTTCTGGAGTACAACCTCTGTACCGAAAAACTCTGTTTCTCAACTTCTCCGGAAATTTTGAAAAAAAACTTACTCTCTGTTCCGGAAATGTAAAAATGTGGAATGGTAATTTTGTGAGGTTTTATTATTTATACGAGGGCAAAATAGTCATTTCATTCTAAATTTGGGGGTATAGGTATAATAAGGAGGGTACAAGGGAAATTTTTCAAACAAAATATAGAGAAACAAATAAGGCCCAAAACTAATGACCCGTAAAGAAACGGGTGCACCGTATACTTTGGATTCAAAATTGAAAATTTTGAAGCAAAAGCAAAACTCAGAAACAGAATCAGTTTTTGAATTCTGATTGTACTCGGTGATTGAAGTGATGATGGATGTGGAGAAGCAGAATCTGAATTCAGAGTTTCCGTTCTGGAAACCCATTTCTCGTAGGTTCCAACCCGATTCACTTTTCTTTGCTCCCGGCAACGTCGAACGTGAACTTCTTGTCAAACAGGTTCTAATCTCTATTTCTATTTACTTGTCTTGTATTTAAGGCTGTCTTGTACAGACGATTTTTAAGGTTATTTTGCTCAAATCAATTAATAGCGCTGATTCATAAGCAAATTTCAAATACACACTTTAGTTTTTCTATAAACACGTTAGTTTATAGCATTTCGTATTGGGTGCTATAGTTTTTTTAGTTTTTATTTTGAAATGTTCATGGTAACTTATCCTTTTTATTTCAAAGGTTGCCTTGGAATTAACAGAAGAGAAAGAACAGCTTGAGAATTTGATACAAGAGGATGGAAGGTATTGATCCTATTATTACGCTTCCTTAGTTTTTTTTTTCACAATCTTAACAGTAGCAGTGTGCGATTATTATTATAAAAAATGTATCAGTGTGCCACATAAGGGTTTTTTATGTTACTGAAACTGCAACATGGTGCCAAGGTTGAATTGTCCTCATTTAATTGTGATTCTTCACAATACTAAAGATCGTGCGATTGTTACCGTAGCTGCTATTTAAATCCCCGAACAGTTTTGGGCTCCTATTCTCAGTGTATGGAAATAGACAACTTGGTTTTAAACCGTGCCCGTGTGTCAAATGCAACTTATATGGCCTCAATCCAGGTTACGTAGACATAAAAGAAAAGCTTGATTTTGCAACCTATAGTGCATTCGTTGATCCCTTTCTAAAAAACGCTTATCATAGATAGGTCTTACTCAATACTCAGCTGATGTCTAATAGAAGCTGTTGCCGTTATTTGCTTTTGAAAACAGTCCATGATGGATTGTCATTTCTAGTTATATAGTTTTCTGTTATTCTATTCTGCCTGCTTCTCAGTGAAAGACCTTGTCTTATAGTTCTTGAAATTGTTTTCCATTGCATCTAATCTTTTATGTGGAAAACTACAATTTGATTAGTGTTGCACTCAAGGCTTTCTTTACGTTAGTTGAAGACTGCTGTGGCCAAGAATGTAACGTTTGATTTTGAACTTATACTGATAAAATGGCAGTGTGCCCGCCTCATTTCGTAGCATATCCCTTTGTGCAGGGAAGTCTTCTGTCCCATTGTTGGGTGTGGAGTGTGTTTGCCTTCAATGGAGGACTTTGAAAATCACTATAATGCAAGACATACTGCGTCCTGTTCTGTGTGTTCTAGAGTCTACCCAACGTCGCGGTTGCTAAGCATACATGTATCCGAAGCTCATGATTCTTTCTTTCAAGCAAAAGTTGCACGCGGCTATGACATGGTAGTAATAGTAAATGTCTAAATATGATTCAATGTGGTGTCATGAAACAAATTATTTATAGTATTGCTTCTATCTATAATGCAGTTCAGTTTGTCATTTGAAGAATTAACTAGTTGGTTGGTTGTTCCCTTCTTTGTTGTTAGACATTCAATTTTTCTTTATGTTTCCTCAAATTTCTTTAATAAAGTACTCCCATATTTTTCTTTTTATTAAATTTATAATCTTACAAATTGCAAAAGAAAGACCTTTTTACAAATCGGTTATTTCAAACAATGTTCAGAATTTCTTTCTCCCTTTGTTACATCCTTTTTGTCTTTTATTTTATGTTTATAGCTCATAGTTGAATTTGTAAAAAGGTAGACCAAATGGAAGATACTCCAATAGTTCGAGGTAGAGGGAAACCAGAGAAAATTACAGGCCTTAACTTATTTTCATCCCTTAAGTTTTTTCGTTCCATTTTGGTCTTTAAGTTTCAAATGTTATACAATTTAATCTTTTCATTCAGTTTTCTGTTTGTGTCTGTCAAAATTGTCTTAGAGTCATATGTTTAAGGTAATTTGACAAATGTATAGAGTGATTTGACAAATGACTGAGCATTTGGTGTTGAGTCCCTAGATCTAGGAAAAAGAAAGTGAAATGCTGGATCTATAACTTAGTGTTGACTTGAGTCATTTACCAAATCATCTTAAACATTGGGCAAATCACCTTAAACATTCGACACTTAGGACAAATTTGACAGACACAAACGTAAAGTTGACGTAAAGGATTAAAGTGTATAGCATTTAAAATTTAAGAAACTTAATTAGAACAAAAAAATTTATATGTTTAAAAGTATAATTTAACCTACTTCTTTTGCCTTCACATTATCAGTTTCTCTTTTGGGGGACAATCTCTTTATCATGGTTTTTATGTCTTGTCATATAGTATGAATGCTTAGTGGAAGGTTGTGGATTGAAATTCAAAAGCTACAAAAGCCGGCAGCAGCATCTGGTTGACAAGCATAAATTCCCGACATCATTCGAGTTTTACAAGAAGGCTCTGCCTTCAAAGAAACATAGGCTGAAGTCTCAGCGCAAACAATCTACTCATAAGGAAGATACTTCAGGAATGATGGAAGTGGAAAATGCAGCCATAGATGACCTTGTTTCAGCAGTCTCTAGATTGAATACTTCGGACTCCACTCCTTCATCTATCAGCTTTGGTCGCCGCCACACCAAAGGCTTGTCATTTGTCCCTCGAGTGGTTCAACGTGGGAGGGGATCAAACTCGGGTTCATCCATTCCAAAGAGATAATAATAAGCTTCCACTGAAACCTATCTGCATTCTTGATTGCTGAATGAACGATCTTCGGATGTCGTCGCATTATAAAACCCCGGTGGATTTCTTCTGTCCCAAGGTTGAAGAAGCTAGCTGATTAAGTCGGAGATTGGAAAATAGAATTATGCTTTTATAGTATCTTTTTGTGCTCTAACTTGGGCTTGTAATTTAGCCTAACTTAGGCATTGTGCCCTTGCAAATATATTTGGTGAATGGTGTGGAGATTGAGCTTCTTTATAGACTGATATTGTTCTGTTAAATTCTCACCTCTTTACTGAATAGACGGTTTGTTATTAGTTTTGAAAGAAATCACTCTTACAACTTTTTGTATGTTTGTAATTGCTAATGAATACCAAGCTTTGAAGTTAATACTCGTTAATTTCAGAATTATTCTATTCTTACAAGAGGTTCATTGGCTTTATTTTCGTTCTTATACGTGAGTTCTAACATAACCCATTAATAAAAAAAGCTTTTATATTGTCTATCTACAATAATGAAATTGAAAATCAACATTATTGAAAATTTGATGAAAGAGATAACTATATTTGTTAACTAAATGGCTTTTTATTTATTTAAAATTGGATTTTTTTTGTCTCAAATCATGTAAGACTACAATGAACAGCAAAATCCTCTCAGAATTTTAACATTCAAACTCAAAATCTCTAATTAAATTTAAATAATCTCATCCAATAAATATTAAATTTGTAAGCGGAGTAAGAATTAATCAGAAGATAATACTTACAAATTCTTTCCTGTGGCAAATCCACAGTTTTTTCAAAGCTCACCTTAGCTTTGTAAAAAGGGATGCAACTTTTAACTCTTAACACAAATTAAGGTGACAATTATTATTATGTCTAAATGAAGCTAACTAATTTTAGAAAAGTCACCACCATCAACAAGGAAAGTGCCACTTCTAACTCTAACACCTAAGAAATCGTTTTTCATGTCCATGCATTATTTTCTCCATCATCACATCACATTACATTACACACTCATAATCAAACCTCATCATACCAAAACACTCGTTCATCAACAACATGCACTCCTTGATTCCAAAATCTTTCCACAAGAAGAAACACCCAAACACACCCCATTCCAACAACAACCCATGTTATCTCTACGTCATAGCAATCACAACCGCCGCCACAATCCTTTTTTTATTCTACTCCCGCCAAACAGATCCTGAACACTTATGCTCCACCCCCGCCCTCACCACCGCCCAAACAATCATCGCCGACGAATTCACCGCCACTGCGATCCCTTTAGTCACCATCTTCCACTACGCTACGGCGCGTGACGTTCCCCAACAATCCAAAGGCGAGATCCGAAGACCCTTCGACGTTTTACAATCTTTAGCGCCATGCAACTTTCTCGTCTTTGGAATTGGTCACGACGCGCTCATGTGGGATTCGTTTAATCCACGTGGCATTACGTTGTTTCTCGAAGAAGATCGTAAATGGACTATTTCTTCTCTCAAACGTTTTCCTATCCTACGCGCACATACAGTGCATTACAACACGCGCCTCACCGAGGCCCAAATGCTTCTCTCCTCCTACAAGAAGGATTGCGGGGCGGTTGCTGAAAACGACCACCCACTCAAAGACGACCGCAAATGTAGGCTCGCGTTGAGTGAGTTACCAAAAGATGTCTATGATCGGGACTGGGATGTGGTAATGATCGACGCGCCGAGGGGATATTTTGCCTCGGCTCCCGGGAGGATGGCGGCGATATATTCGGTGGCGGTGATGGCTCGTGCGAGAAAAAAAGCGGGTGTTACGCACGTGTTTCTTCATGACGTGGATAGGGAAGTTGAGAAACTATATGCTAAGGAATTTTTGTGCATGAAATATCGAGTTGGTGGTATTAGGAAGCTTTGGCATTTTGTTATTCCACCTGCTGTTAATGTTACCGATACCACAAATGGATTTTGCTAAATAGTTTGTGTTTTCTTCATTCCTATTTTTTTCTTTGTAAGAATTTGTTGTAATATTAATTAATATTGTTTCGTCTCACAAGTGAAAAACAAGTAATATTTATACAATTTATGAAAACAGTTATCGCGATAGACTGTTAGGAATTATCATTCTCACAGTTTTCGTTTTAGTTAATATAATTCTTTTATAAAAAAAA
This sequence comes from Cicer arietinum, assembly GCF_000331145.2. Taxonomy (NCBI): domain Eukaryota; kingdom Viridiplantae; phylum Streptophyta; class Magnoliopsida; order Fabales; family Fabaceae; genus Cicer; species Cicer arietinum. Next base: position 26,533,791 of record NC_021162.2, on the reverse strand, counting down.
TGCATTTGGATGATAAGTGAAGTCAATATTACATGTCATGGTTTATGGATTTGGCCAATATAAAACAGATGACACATGATAATTACACTTGGAACAAAATAGCTCTTAACGTGATTTAACAAAGGGGTCCATGATAAGGACATATTCTGGACCTAACTTGGCATAAACAAAGGGGACACCTTCCTTTGAATTATCTCTTCCATATGCTCAGCTGACAAAATGGATGTCTCGCTTTCATAATTGCCATTTTCCATCTGTTGGTGTAACTGTCAAATTCATCAAAAACTCGTGAATTTTCAACTACTACATAGTTTTCAACATCGTAGTATGCACATTAATTTGATTTCAACTACTATAACTTGGTATATAATTCAAGAAGAAAAACTTATGAATGAATATTATCAAGCTGTGAAACTATGAGCAAAATATGTAAAGCTGCAAACCAAGTTGAAATATTTAAAATTATACAGAATTTCTAGAAAGAGAAACATAGACCGACAATTGACCATTTGACAACTAAGAAGGCCTAAAAGAACAAATTCTAGCAGACTTGTAACTACTTGTCCTATTACCGATCACACTTACATACATCAACTGTCATATGCGCTTGTAAGCATATTTTAAGATCCAATTACAGAAGTCCTTGTAAGCTGTCATATGCGCTTGATTATGGACCATAATCAAATGTTATGCAATAATATGATATAAAATAACAGCAATCAGAAAAGTGAGTTCTTTGTTAATTGACTATGACTGTTATATTTGTCTTGCTGGAAGCATAATTCAAAAAGAGAAGTGCTTGTAATATGAATACTAGTGATCACCTTCTCAAGGATAGCATATTGATCATCCAAGTTATACTTGCGCATGTGCTGCAGCATCTCTAGTTGCTGTGAAGATTTACTCTCTAGATATTAGCAGTGAATACATGTAATCTAAGTGCCAAAAAGTTTGACATAAAGTCAAAAGTCTTACCTCTTCCTGTAAATTTTGTTGATGGCGCATTTTTTCAGCAAATTCTTCTTCTCCTAGTTCTGCTTCATCACAGGCCATCTCTTCTCTGCCATTTCATAATTCATAGTATAAGGTCATTTTTGCATTAAAGCTGTTTGTAATTTTGTGTAGCGACAGTCAAAAAAAGTATAGAATCAGAACATGGAATTTGGATAACTTCGAAGAATGAAGTGCATTTTCCTTAGATTGAGTTTTAACGTAAAATAACTCCAGATAGATAAGTTGTTTAGAACACACTAGGACAGGACCATCTTCCAAAACTCTTCAGCACAAATAAAAACATTACACTTATTCCACTATTCCATAATATTTCAGGCTGTTACACTTTACTTTCTCATTCATGAGACATTTGCCACATAGGATGTCAGTTACTCCTTGCTAGTCGTGCTTGTCTAGGGAGCTGAATTCCTACTTCTCATGTAACTTCTTCCAAACAAAAACCTTAATGGCTATCATTCATGCTGCTCTTTAAATGTCTTTCAGTGCTACTTAAAGATAGAAAAGATATTTACACAATAGAAATGAAGAATTAAAGAGAAAATGTTAACAGGATAGAAATGAATTAATGCTACATAAAAAAAGAGAGAACTTACTTGGCAAGGAATTTATAAAATTGAATCACCAAATCTTGGTCATTCTCATATACGGTACTGATTTTACCCAGGCATGAAATACCAAATCTTGGATCTGTTGTATAAATAAATAAAAAACAAATAAATAAAGACATGTCAAATAGGAAATATCCTCAATAAAATGATAAAGTAGTAAAAAAATTGCCAACATGTTATGATAGGAATGGGTTGGGCCCCACGAGTTATGACAGGGATCTCTTAGTTAACAGAGATGAGGCGGAGCCTAGCTGTCATAGTGAGTTAATATTCCACTAATAAATAGGAGTGTGTGGAGAAGTAGTTGGATGGTTTTTATGCTTTTTTAATTACACCTTAGAGGTTGGGCAGTGAGAGAATTGTTTTCTCTAACTGAGGAGCATTAGCTCTGGAATCATTTTCATTTTTCATACATTAATACAATAATTCTCTTCATCTAATTCTATCTTACCTCTGCTCTATCAATTAGCCCGACTTGCTGCGTTCATGTTACGTGTCTTCATTGGTTCTGAAATTCAGAGTGCGTTGGCGATGCGTGACACGTCTCAGGACAATATTACAGCGGTCACCTCACCGTTAGATAAATTTCGCTTAGCTGCGAAGAAGGTGGAATTGTCGGCGTTTACCGGTGATGATCCAGTTGCTTGGATCGCTCGAGCAGAAACATATTTCGAGGTACAACGTATTTCTGCAGACGTGAGAATTCAATTGACGAAGCTCAGTACGGAAGGTCCTACGATTCATTGGTTCAATTTATGGCTCAATTCTACGGAGGATCTGTCTTGGGAGAATTTGACAAAGGCGTTGATCGTTTGTTTTGGTGTTGGTCGTTTGAAGAATCCTTTTGAAGAATTGAAGGAATTAAAACAATTTGGATCTATGGAGGATTACATTGCTAAATTCGAATTGTATTCTTCACAGTGTGGCCGTTTACCAAAACAACAATTTCTTGGTTATTTCATTGGTGGTTTACGTCATGACATTTGTTCTTGTGTGCGTACCTTCAAGCCTTGTAATCGTTACTTAGCGATGCATTTGGCTCGTGATGTTGAGAGTGAATTTGTTGTTATTTTGGGGCAAGGATCTGGATCTCGCTACAAACCGATTCAAGGTTCTTGGGCCCGATTTCAAAAACCTAATTGGGCCAATCACGAAGGAGAAGGGAATAGATCTGCCAACCCTACCCAGACTAGCAACAATATGGGTAAAATGTGTACCGAGTTGGGGCATGGATCTCAAACCGGGTCAACACACCCTCCCAATTCTACTCCACTTTCACGTCTAAAATCTGGTGACGTTTCACGCCGTCACTCACGCGGCGTTCGCCATTTACCAAGTGCAGAGGTTAATGAGTGTCGCACGAAGGGACTCTGCTTTCGTTGCAATGAACGATGGGATCCCCTACATCAATGCGCAACAAAGCAATTACGATTGATTATCTTGGGGGACGATGAAGTGGTCAACGATGAAGGAGAGATTATGGTGTTGGAGGTTGAGTCATAAGAAGAGATTGCACAAGAGAAGTTATAATGTAAAGGGATGGGAGTTTTTGGTGTATCCACCACTCCAAACTAGGTTCGCACAATGAAAGTAAAGGGTTGTTTGCAAGGTGCACCTATTTTGGTTCTTATTGACAGTGGAGCCACGCATAATTTCATATCTCCTAAGGTGGTTGAAGCTCTTGGACTGCCTATGGTACCTTCTACTCCCTTGGGTGTTAAGTTAGGAGATGGTCATCATGTCCTAACTATGGGTAGGTGTAAGGGAATTCAAATGGATGTGGGAATGGTGCAGATTTGTTTTGAGGCTTATGTGTTGGAGTTAGAGGGTGTGGATCTGATTTTGGGAGTTGTTTGGCTGGAAACTTTGGGGAAGGTAACCATGGATTGGAAGGAAATGTCTATGGTGTTCAACCATAATAGCAATATGGTGAAACTTCTTGGCCAAGCCTTAGATGAGAAGATGGCTACTTTCCAAAGCATCATCACTTATTCCCAGCTGATAACAGGCTGTGAATGGCCTACCTTGATGGAGGTGGTAGGTTCACAAGTGCCTCATCTCTCTGATCAACAGACTAAGGAGTTGCAAGGGTTGTTAGATCAGTTTTCTATTGTATTTAAAGAAATCCAGGGTCTTCATAAAAAACAATAGCCATTCCATTGAACTTTTGCAGGGTGTTGGTCCGATAAGTGAGACCTTACAAATATCCTCATTTACACAAGGATGAAATTGAAAAACAAATTCAGAGCCTTATGCAGCAGGGGGTGATTAGAAACAACACTAGTGTTTTCTCTAGTCCAGTTATTTTGGTCAAGAAGAAGGATCAATCCTAGTGCATGTGTGTAAATTACCGTGCACTTAACAAGGTTACAATTCCAGATAAGTACCTTATCTCTGTGGTAGATGAATTGTTAGATGAGTTACATGGCTCGGGTTATTTCTCTAACCTTGATCTTAAATCTAGTTATCATCAAATTCGTATGAAGGAAAAGGATATTCATAAAACTTCATTTCGTACTCATGAGGGTCACTATGAGTTTAGAGTGATGCCACTTGGCCTTACCAATGCTCCTGCAACCTTTCAATTAGTGATGAATGATATTTTTAAGCCTTTTTTAAGGAAGTTTGTATTGGTTTTTTATGAAGACATACTAGTGTACAACACTAGTTGGACTGCTCATTCGCAGCACTTAGAGATGGTTCTAAATATTTTGAAACAACATCAGTTTGTGGCTAACAGGAAGAAGTGTTCTTTTGGTACACACCAAGTTGAATACTTGGGACATGTCATTTCCAAAGCAAGGGTCGTTGTGGATCCTGCAAAGGTTAGCAATGCGTTACAATGGTCATTCCCTAAGAACATCAAGGGAGTGAGAGGTTTTTTGGGATTAACGGATTACTATAGAAAATTTATAGCTAACTATGCGAATATTGCTAAACCCTTGACCGAGTTGACAAAGAAGGATGGTTTTAGATGGAATGTTGCGGCTGCCGAAGCTTTTAAGAAATTAAAAGTAGTTGTTACAACTGTTAAAAGTAACTTTTAGCCCTACCTAATTTCAATTTTCCTTTTGAAATTGAATGTGATGCCTCGTGAAAAGGAGTTGGTGTTGTGTTGTTGCAATCTAAACATCCCATTGCGTATTTAGCAAGGCTTTTGAATCATCTAGGTTATCTGAATCGGCCTATGATAAGGAGTTAATGACTTTGGTGTTAGTTATTCAACATTGGAGACATTATTTGTTAGAAATGCGGTTTGTGGTTTATTCTGATCAAAAGAGCCTAAAACACTTGTTACAGCAACGCATTACCACAGTAAATCAACAGGAATGGATGGCTAAGTTGTTGGGTTTTGACTTTGAGGTGGTGTATAAGGTGGGAGTGGAAAATAAGGTGGCTGATGCTTTATCTAGACAACATGAGGATGATGAAATTCATGCTCTTAAAGCATATCCTATTTGGCAGCAGAGCAGCCAATTGCAACAGGAGGTATCGATGATCCCTGCTTAAAAGCATTGTGGAGGCTATTCAAAAGGATCCTACTGCTAAACTTGGGTTTTCCTTAAAAGGTGGCATCTTATTCTACAAAAATAGGTTAGTTATACCGGCTAACTCACCACTTATTATTGATCTACTTAAGGATTTTCATTCTTCCCCTAGTGAGGTCACTCCGGCGACCTACGCACTTATAGGAGAATGGCAATCACTTTATATTGGCAAGGGATGATGAAAAGGGTGCAAGATTTTGTGAAAGTTTGTAACACTTGTCAACACCAAAAATATGTCGCGACTACACCTAGTGGGTTACTACAACCACTACCTATTCCAGTTTTGGTGTGGAGTGAGTTATCTATTGACTTCATTACTTGTTTGCCCAAAAGTAATGGATTTGAAGCTATTTTGGTGGTGGTGGATCGTCTCTCCAAGTATAGTCATTTCATTCCTCTTAAACATCCATTTACTATTCGCTCCATTGCTGCTATTTTTGTGAAGGATGTGGGTAGACTACATGGAATTCCAAAGTTGATTTTGAGTGATCATGACCCCTTGTTCGTGAGTATTTTTTGGAAAGAGTTGTTCAAGCTAGTAGGTGCGGTGCTTAAAGTGTCTTCGGCATACCATCCTCAAACTGATGGCCAAACAAAAGTGATTAACCGTTGTTTAGAGGCCTATCTACGTTGTTTTATTGCAGATCAACCTAAGACATGGGCACATTGGATTCCGCGGGCAAAACTATGGTACAATACCACATTCCATGTTTCCACATGGTTCACCCCTTTTGAGGTGGTGTATGGCAGGAGACCTCCAGTATTGGTGCATTTTTTGGAGGGAGAAACCAGAGTATAAGTTGTAGCTTAGGAGCTAAGGGACAAGGATGAAGCTTTGCGTCAACTGAAAGCTAATTTACTTAAAGCGCAGGAGTACATGAAAATACCAAGCTGATAAGAAACGCAAGACAGTGCAATTTGAGGTTGGTGATTGGGTTTTCCTCAAATTACATCCTCATTGACAACAATTGGTTGTGCATAGGATTAATCAAAAATTGGCTCCGAAATTTTTTATCCTTATCAAGTCATTAAGATAATGCAGGTTGCTTACAAGCTAAAATTACCAGCAACATCTAAAATACATCCTATGTGTCTCTGTTGAAGAAAGTTGTAGGCAATTATACTGCTACAACTCAATTACCTATCAGTTTGGAGTCTGACATTGGAGACATTATTCCTGCTAAGGTTTTGTCATGGAGGGATAAGTCTGATGGTGGGCAGCATAAGCGAGAATGGTTGATTTAATGGGAAGGCATGGATGTTGGAGATGCTACGTGGGAAGAAAAATTGTTGCTGAAGAATCAATTCCCTGATTTACGTCTTGAGGACAAGGCTATTGTTGAAGGTGGGGGTGATGATAGGAATGGGTTGGGCCCCACGAGTTATGAGGGGGATCTCTTAGTTAACAAAGTTGAGGTGAGGCCTAAACAATGGCGAGTATATGTGATAAAGAATAAGAAAGGGAATGTAGAAAAAGTGTAATTGCCTAGCTAGCATAGGGAGTTAATATTTCCACTAATAAATAGGAGTGTGCGGGGAAGTAGTTGGATGGTTTTTTTTATTTTTCAATTACACCTTAAAGGTTGGGCAGTGAGAGAATTGTTTTCTCTAATTGAAGAGCATTAGCTCAGAAATCATTTTATGTTTTCATACATTAATACAATAATTCTCTTCATCTAATTCTATCTTACCTCTGCTCTATCATGTTACCTTGGTCACCAAAATTAATTACTATCAACTTGTATCAAGTTTGGTTAGATGAAAAAACAGATTCTACAATATCATCCAAGTATCAAAATTCCCCAAATGTGAAAAATACATCACGTTGGAAGATGTAATGGAGGTGCAGAAAACAAACTCATTTTGATGACCATGGAAGGGAATACTTTTGCTTTGGTAAGGCATTCAGCCATATAGACAAGGAGAACCTGCACTGGACACAACTTCTTTTGCTTGGGTAAGACTCATTGTTCGAGCTGTAGAGATTGAAACAAACAGGTGCATTGGTTTAGCATTTGGAAGAATTAGATTACTTGTTAGCTAGGGCTGGTGTAGACTATGAAGCATTGACATATACATGAATACACAACGTGCTACCACGTTGACGCCAATAATAAATTGAAAAATGGAAGAAATTGAATGTCACTACATACGTCGGTATCGTGTCGAATACTGACTAGTGTTAGTGCTACATAGGTTGTAGATGATTTGGCTGCTTCAAACATAGTTCTAGGGGCCCTTTGCACCCCCATTGGAGAAAGCTGTGAGGTTGCATAAGCCTCAATTTGTCAAAGAAACCATGAGAGTAATGAGTTTTAGCACCCAAGAACCAGGAAGACCTACACAAATATGTGAAGGAAATCTCAGCTACCAAGAAGTTGGGTAACCATTTCTGTCAACAGAATCAGTATTATATGAAAAGTGGCTGAGGAGAACAAGGCAGCCCAATTCATCTCTCTACAATACTTTTGATTAACCACAGTCACCTCCACAAAAGCCAATCACAGTCACAGGTTCATATCAAAATGTAGATAGCTGAAACGACCCTTTCATTCAATTGTTGTCCCAGAAACTAAAACTCATGAAGCTTCACTTAAACAAATTTGAGCTTCTACACAAGTTCAGCCCCAATAAGGAAAGCTCAAACTTTGAATTTGAAAAAGAAACATAAGAAGACAATTTTGGGGGAAAAAAGGACATTTTGAAGCAAAGAAATACAAGGATAACACTAAGTGCGGTTGAGAAAATGAAGCTTAGTTCCGGGTTTGGACTTCAAATAGATGTAGATATGCAAGCTAGGACAAAAAAGGGAGGTTTGTGAACCTTGAAGAGGCTGCTACAACTCAGTTTGTGGACTCAAAATACATAATACTGCATGTTAGGATATGGAAATAGGGATTATTCGGAGTTTGTTAGTAGTTGTGTTCCTAGGTTGTTAGTAGTTGTATAGGTGTAACTGTTTTGGTGTTTCTATATTAGTTAGTTACCCTGGACATTATCCTTATCCTAATGTATTTATTGGAAGTCTTTAAATAGAAGCTTTCACCCCTGTAGAGAAAATCATTTAACATCTATAGAAATTGAGTGGTGTAAATCATTGTAAGAGCGTATCTGAAAAAAGACAATAAATGATATATAATAATTAAAAAAATATACCAACACCCATCTCCAAAAATATTTCTTCCTGTATTGTAGTGGTCACAGCAACAGCTTCCTGCTCATTAGTTATGAATCCCAGAAAAATGACAACAAATCACATCACATACTGTCTTTTATAACATAAAATAGCTAAAGTATAATGTAAAACCAACTTGCACGTGCATTTGATAGCAAGCATTGAAATAATATGCCCATTAAACTAAACCCAGCCCACACAAAAGATGCTAACCAAAACTACAAACAATAACACAATGACCTGTTTGGTCAATTAACAATTGTCTTCATATTACTGATTCAGATCATGAAGCTCAGATTGTTCTAATTACTCAGCTCTGCTGTCACGAGTTTAATATTCAAATGACAGGAAAGGTTACTAAAAACAGTATTGGCATAAGCTCAACAATTTTCAGTTTCAATTAATTTCTCATCAGAGGGTGGTTCCAGCTTGAGACAGGACACCCTTTTATTTATTTATAGTTTGCCATACATACTATTGAGCTCAATCGACATGGTTGGATTTCTTCCTTGGACGCTTATTCATTGAAAACCATTGATGAACTACTAGAATAAGTGCAAATATAATTTCTAAGGATGCTGATTTGTGTTACTTTGTTTGTAAATATATTATGGTCACCTTCCAAGCCCCCTATTATAAATACAAAAATCAAAGAGGTTTGTGGGAACTAGAATTATATTAAGTTACTAAGACAAAGCAAATTCACCTTACTTGGAAGATGAACTGTCCAATTAAATTTAAACCCAATTCATCAATCAAGAGAAACAACGGAGAAAAGGGAGAACCAATGCCATAAGAAATTCACCTGATTATCCAAAACAGCATATGCAATCCTTTTCTTTACATCTTTAGATAACATAAATACACAACAATATTGCAACAAAAATCAAAAAAGGGTTTATATCATTCAAACGAATAGAGAAATGTGAAACAAAATTAGATTACCAGGTTGTGTAGTAAAGAGAGTGAAACGCTCGAAAAGATGAAAAAGTTGTTCTCTAGTTAGCATTTCAGTGCTCTGCATTTCCAAAGCCATAAACGATTCACAAAAAGAACACTCTTCTCACTACGAGACTAAGCTTAAACGAATTTTATTTGACAATTTTTTATCGTGTAAAGTCGAATCTTTCATTAATTCTCTTTTCATTTATAAATAATAAATAAATAAACTAATAAATAAATATCTGTAAAATTGTAAAAATTAACAAAACCCTAAAAGTTGAAAATCAAAATTAAATAAATTTATTAAATATATTTATTTTTTTACATTTAATCTTATTTTTACTGTTATTAAATCAACACCATAATATAATTTAATCAAATGAACAAATAATGGCGAACATCAATATTATAAATAAGAAGAACAAGCATCCATTAAACTTTGTAAGCGGGTTTTTTACAAGGAACGTTATCATAAAACAAAAAAATAAAATGCAAAGTAACAAGACGATAAATTGGTGACAGGAAAATAACCCTAATATTATTATTAATTAAACAAGATGAAAATATATCCGGAATAGCAATATTAGTGCAAAACCCTGATTTCTTGATCTAAAAATCCTCATCCAACTTGAAAACATGAGCACCACCATTTGCAGTCAAACTATTCATAACAGAAGCTTTCTGATATTCCCCAACGCGCTTCTCAAAAAAGTTAGTCTTCCCTTGAAGAGAAATCAACTCCATCCAATCAAAAGGATTCTGAACATTATAAACTTTCCCACAACCAAGCTCACCCAACAACCTATCGGCAACGAACTCAATATACTGGCTCATCAAATCACCATTCATCCCGACCAACGCGCACGGAAGCGCGTCACAAACAAACTCCCTCTCAATCTCAACCGCATCACTCACAATCTTCTTCACTCGCTCCTCACTCAGTTTATTCCTCAATAGTGAATAAAGCAAACAAGCAAAATCACAATGAAGTCCTTCGTCACGCGAAATAAGCTCGTTTGAAAAAGTTAAACCAGGCATTAAACCACGTTTTTTAAGCCAAAAAATTGCACAGAAACTACCAGAGAAAAAAATACCTTCAACGCAAGCAAAAGCAACGATTCTTTCAGCAAACGAATCCGACGAATCGATCCATTTCAAAGCCCAATCCGCTTTCTTACGAATACAAGGAATCGTCTCAATAGCATGAAACAAACGATTCTTCTCAACCGAATCGCTTATATACGTTTCAAGAAGGAGACTATACATTTCAGAATGTATATTCTCAATCGCGATTTGAAAACCGTAAAAAGCACGCGCCTCTGAAACTTGAACTTCTTTCATGAATCTTCCAGCAAGATTCTCTAAAACGATGCCGTCGGATGCGGCGAAAAATGCAAGAACGTGGGATACAAAGTGTCGTTCGCCGTCAGTTAAATTGTTCCAATGTTGAAGATCTTGTGATAAATCAACTTCTTCGGCGGTCCAGAATGAGGCTTCGGCTTTTTTGTACATTTCCCAAATTTTAGGGTATTCAATTGGGAACATACAAAAACGGTCTGGGTTTGGAGCAAGAAGTGGCTCTTCTGGGAGAGAAGGCATTGTTTGATTTTTGGAATTTGGAAAAAAGGAAATTGGAAGGTTTTTGAGAAAAGAGGTTTTTTGTTATCGTTGTTGATAAGGGTTTTTTGAGGTTGAGAAGTCAGGAGGGATAAAAGGGTTTAAATAGAGATTTTTGAGTGAAAATAGGAGCGGGTAATTTGAAAATTTTGGGGGTAATTTGAAAATTTTGGGGTTATTTAATTTTCTTTTTTTTTTTTCTTAAAGGAAGCATGCAGGAGAAGATGGAAAGTACGCGGGTGATTTGAAAACTTCGTTGTTGTGTGAAGATTTTGGAGGGCTAGTTTGGGATTTTAGGGGAGAGAAATTATGGGGAGGGTAGTTCGGAGAATTTCGGGAGAGGAAATTGGAGAAGATTTTGTGTTATTACCAATGTGGCCTTTGGGGTGGGCTTAAAGACGATATAGTGCGATTTAAAATTGATTGGGTGAAGATAAATTTCGAATTTGATGTTTGGTGGAAATTTTGAGTTACGCGGTATTATTAATTGGTGGGTTTTTTGAAAATGGTAAGAAGAGTGTGGAGTACGATGTCTTTTTCTTTGTTGTTGCTGCTTTGGTGGTTCGGCTGAATGGTGCAGTGGCAAGACACGTCGATCTAATTGTTTTTATTTATTTATAATTTACGGGTACCGTTAACCACTGCCCTATGGGGACAGGTTAAATGTGCGTCGTCCTTTTGCGAGTAATAAATATTAAAATAAAATAGAATACACTTATAAAAAAATAAAATAAAAGGTTTTAATAAATTAAACATAATGTATTAGCATCAAAGGACAAGAGTATTATAGTTAGGGCTTGTTTCATGGACAAGATAATCACTCGAAAATGATCTATATAACCCAAGTTATGTTATTCTAAACTTAACAACATTACATAATATTTTTATGACAGAGCAATTGAATTTAAAATACTAGTAAGTCTTTTTTATATTTACTAAAATAATAAATTTTAACATGATAAAACTATTATATGTCGTCTTTCATAACCAACTAGTTTCACTCAAAAATGAGTTTTTTCGCTCAAGATATAAATATTTTAAGATGACTAATGCAGATCAACTTATGAACAATATAATTTATAAAACTATTATATGTCGTCTTTCATAACCAACTAGTTTCACTCAAAAATGAGTTTCTTCGCTCAAGATATAAATATTTTAAGATGACTAATGCAGAGCAACTTATAAAACAAAACAATATAATTCATAAAATCACGAATTTTTTTAAAATTAATATAAACTTATAAACTTTTACAGTAGTAAAAATAGGCTTTCAAGTCCAATTGATTTCACTCAAAACCGATTCATATTGCTTATGTTATACTCATTTTTACTCAACTACTTCATAATATTTTCCTGCAAAAAACACTATAACTTTGAAAATTTAATTAAAATATCAAACAATGTTTGATTTGAACAAACGATAACATTTTAGAAAGTTTAAGATGTCTAGTTTATAAATATAATTTTTATTCTACATAATAGACATTCAATTAATATTGTTTGATAAAATAAGGTATTCAGATACAAAAGTGGAACAACAAGTTGTTTTCCAACTTTAACTCAATTTTATCTATTAATTATCAATAAAAATTAGCAAAATCAATGTCGATTTTGAAAGCAATTGAAACTAATTTTTAATGGAACATAAATTAGCTCAAAATACAATATATGAAGAAAATGAAGTAGCAATGTTGATTTACAAGAAATTTGGGTTTGAATTGTAAATGTTCCTATTTAAAATTTCCTGTTAAAAACTTAAGAAAATAACTCAAGATTGTGAAAACAGAAAATGGATAACGTTCTTGGTTTCTGACCAGAAAACGGAAAACGTTCTTGGTTAGTTAAAATCAGCAATTTAACTTATCTATTTAACTTGATAATCAAACAGAATGAAAGTAAATAGATAAGAGAAGAGATACCACACAAGGATATATCTTGGTTTGTCCAACCCGAGTTACGTTCAGTCCTCATAACCGTGAGATTTTCCACTAAGTGTTCAAAAAAAAGAACCTTCGTGGTTTTACAGCACCTAGCTTAGATCAACCTTGATATGTTACAAAGTTAAAACTAGCTCATATCAACCTTGATTTTTTAGGGTGATCACTTATCCTTCTCCAACTTTTAGGAGGAGAATGAAACGAATAATGTTTATCAATCTCGGTTTTCTGGGAAGCATTATGTTGCTGTTGTCCAAAATGTTCTTCTTCTTCTTCATTATCTCTTTTACTAAAATCATGATCATCAAATTCATCAAACAATATATGCATACTGATTTCATTTATAGTTTGGACCTTGAGATTTTATATTATATAATATTTATACAATGTAGAGTATTTAGAAAATATACTTTAATGGCATTTTAAAATAAATTTGCTCATACTTTCTTTATCATGCAAAACATAGTAATGACATTCAAATACGTTAAAGTATGGTATGTTTTACTTTCTATTTTTTTAAAAAATTCATATAAAGGTATGTTAAAGATATTTTCTAATAGAGCCAAGATTAAAAACATGGAAAGCAAATTTTATGCCTTCTCCCCCAAACTTATTTTTCATCACTAGGAGGAGTGTGAAAGGAAGATTGTTTTTCAATCTCGTTTTCCTAGGAAACAATCTGTTGTGACTATCCAAATTGTTCTTCCTCCTCATCATCTCTATTGATATAAATAACTTTGATTTTTTAATGTTTCCAAAGGTTATAAACACTCCAAATTTTTGTAATGAGAGGAGGCACCATACTTTTCCATTCATGTGTATTGAGCATGCCTTGTCCATGTATCAATGTTCTTTCTTGATGGTTGGGTGGTGTTCCTGCATCACAAGTTAGTAATGATTTTGGTACCCATATTTGTTCGGGTCCTTGATGGTTAATATATCTTCTTTTAGAAGATTTTTTAAAACTTGATCTCTTTTTAAAATAGCAAGTTGACTCGAAGTGGTCATTCTTGGAACAATAGGAACACTTTGTTGTTGATCTTGGAGAAGATTTCAAAATATGAGTTTTAAATGTCTTTGAAATTGATTTTGATAAACTTCCAGAACATTCTCCTTTTTTCAAACTTTTTAGAGAAAGTTCTGTTTTACTTCCAGAACGTTCTCCCTTTTTCAAACTACTTGGAGAATGTTCTCCTTTTTTCATGTTTCCTGGAGAAGGTTCTGTTTTTGTTTCAAAACGTTCTTCTTTTCTAAAGATCCTTTCATTCTTAATTTTTTCATCTCTTTTCTTAAAATAACATGCAAATTTCAAATGTCCAATTTTACTACAATATAAACATTTGGTTTTGCATTTGTCTACTTTACTTTCAAGAACAAATAAGTTTTCATACATTTTTGTTTTTTGAGTTTTACCAAAACCAAGACCAGCTTTATCAAAAATTCCTACTTGAGATCCCATGATTTTTTGAAAGGTTTCAGTAGATTTGATGAAGTTTCCCAAGTCATTTTTGAGAATTTCATTTTTTGTTTTAAGAAGAATGTTCTCCTTTTGAATCGTATAACATTCTTGGTTTTCAGTTTTATCAGTTTTCTCAAGCTGAGATTCTTGCATGTTCTTTTGAAATTCATTAACTTCTATTTTTAAAGAGGTATTTTCTTCCTTAGTTTCAGAACATTCTGGAAAATGATTTTGTATGGGTATCTCATTGAAATTTTTTTGTTGTTCAGACTTTTTCAATCAGATTGCTGCAGACTTTAAGCAAGAATGATTTTTAAACATTCTAGAAAATGATTTCTTCTTTTTCTTTAAGGAGTTGTTCTTTTAATAAACCACATTTTTGAGCAATAATGTTTGAATCACATAAAAGATTATCAAATTCTTTTTCCATTTGTTCACAAATAGGATAGGGTTCATAAATGGTTACCTCATTATTTTCTAAGTTTTTCATTTAGCACATATTGGCTTCTGACATTACTTCTTCTTCCTGAATCTTTTCCTCTAACACTTGTTAGATGCTCAACTTATTTGTTGGTTGGGCCCAGGCCTCCTATTAATTATGTCTATGTTGGGCCCAGGCCTAATAAAGATGGCCCAGTCTAATTTATTTGTTTGTTGTTTAAATACAATAAGAAGGGAAAAGGGCAGCATTCAGTGGTTTTTAGGAATTGGTTGGTTAAGAGAGATTAGACTCTCTAATTCTTAGCCGTCAGTGATATTTTCCAGCTGTTACTTTTTCTTTTTCCTCTTCTTTTGTATTTTCTATATTTCGTTGTCACTGAACTCTGCAAGAAGTTTATTCCTAGAGAATTATTAATAAATTCTTAAGAATCATTCAGTATTTCAAGAATTTGTAACTAAGGTTGTGCTTGCAAGTTGGTTTTTGGAGGATTTTTAAGAAAAGGACTTTAGAGGGTTAAGTATATATTTTGATATATATTTAATATTTTAAAAGAGTTAAAAAAAAAATATAATATTATATATGTTTTTTTATGTTTTTTCAATTTTTTTAAAAATCAAATATATATTAAACCATAGATGTAACTCTCCAAAGTCTTTCCCTCCAAAATCCAACTCGCAAACAGACCCTAACAGTATAACCAACATTTATCATATTTCTGCTGAGATTTCACTTGAAACCAACCTTCCTTGTTAGATTTTATACTGCTGAATGGGTGTCAACCAGAGTCCTCAAAAGTCACTTCTGAAACATGAACAACCTTGTCAAACATTACTAGACGAGTTACTTCATTCTCTCATGTTTGATTTTAAGACATACCATGGAGTGAGTAGGTATCGAGAATGGATAACAAAATGTGAAAAATACATCACGTTGGAAGATGTACTGGAGGTGCAGAAAACAAACTCATTTTGATGACCATGGAAGGGAAGACTTTTGCTTTGGTAAGGCATTCAACCATATAGACAAGGAGAACCTGCACTGGACACAACTTTTTTTGCTTGGGTAAGACCCATTGTCCGAGCTGTAGAGATTGAAACAAACAGGTGCATTGGTTTAGCATTTGGAAGAATTAGATGACTTGTTAGCTAGGGCTGGTGTAGACTATGAAGCATTGACATATACATGAATACACAACGTGCTACAACGTTGACGCCAATAATAAATTGAAAAATGGAAGAAATTGAATGTCACTACATACGTCGGTATCGTGTCGAATACTAACTAGTGTTAGTGCTACATAGGTTGTAGATGATTTGGTTGCTTCAAACATAGTTCTAGGGGCCCTTTGCACCCCCATTGGAGAAAGCTGTGAGGTTGCATAAGCCTCAATTTGTCAAAGAAACCATGAGAGTAATGAGTTTTAGCACCCAAGAACCAGGAAGACCTACACAAATATGTGAAGGAAATCTCAGCTACCAAGAAGTTGGGTAACCATTTCTGTCAACAGAATCAATATTATATGAAAAGTGGCTGAGGAGAACAAGGCAGCCCAATTCATCTCTCTAAAATACTTTTGATTAACCACAGTCACCTCCACAAAAGCCAATCACAGTCACAGGTTCAGATCAAAATGTAGATAGATGAAACCACCCTTTCATTCAATTGTTGTCCCATAAACTAAAACTCATGAAGCTTCACTTAAAAAAATTTGAGCTTCTACACAAGTTCAGCCCCAATAAGGCAAGCTCAAACTTTGAATTTGAAAAAGAAACATAACAAAAAAATTTTGGGGGAAAAAGGACATTTTGAAGTAAAGAAATACAAGGATAACACTAGGTGCAGTTGAAAAAATGAAGCCTAGTTCCGAGTTTGGACTTCAAATAGATGTAGATATGCAAGCTAGGAAAAAAAAGGGAGGTTTGTGAACCTTGAAGAGGCTGCTACAACTCAGTTTGTGGACTCAAAATACATAATACTGCATGTTAGGATATGGAAATAGGGATTATTAGGAGTTTGTTAGTAGTTGTGTTCCTAGGTTGTTAGTAGTTGTATAGGTGTGACTGTTTTAGTGTTTCTATATTAGTTAGTTACCCTGGACATTATCCTTATCCTAATGTATTTATTGGAAGTCTTTAAATAGAAGCTTTCACCCCTGTAGAGAAAATCTTTTAACAACTATAGAAATTGAGTGGTGTAAATCATTGTAAGAGCATATCTGAAAAAAGACAATAACTGATATATAATAATTAAAAAAACATACCAACTCCCATCTCCAAAAATATTTCTTCCTGTATTGTAGTGGTCACAGCAACAACTTTCTGCTCATCAGTTATGAATCCCAGAAAAATGACAACAAATCACATTACATATTGTCTTTTATAACAAAAAAATAGCTAAAGTATAATGTAAAACCAACTTGCACGTGCATTTGATAGCAAGCATTGAAATAATCTGCCCATTAAACTAAAGCCTAGCCCATACAAAAGATGCTAACCAAAACTACAAACAATAACACAATGACATGTTTGGTCTATTAACAATTGTCTTCATATTACTGATTCAGATCAGGAAGCTCAGATTGTTCTAATTACTCAGTTCTGCTGTCACGAGTTTAATATTCAAATGACAGGAAAGGTTACTAAAAACAGTATTGGCATAAGCTCGACAATATTCAGTTTCAATTAATTTCTCATTAGAGAGTGGTTCCAACTTGAGACAGGACACCCTTTTATTTATTTATAGTTTGCCATACATACTATTGAGCTCAATCGGCATGGTTGGATTTCTTCCTTGGAAGCTTATTCATTGAAAACCATTGATGAACTACTAGAATAAGTGCAAATATAATTTCTAAGGATGCTGATTTATGTTACTTTGTTAGTAAATATATTCTGGTCAACTTCCAATCCCCCTATTATAAATACAAAAATCAAAGAGGTTTGTGGGAACTGGAATTATATTAAGTTACTAAGACAAAGCAAATTCACCTTACTTGGAAGATGAACTGTCCAATTAAATTTAAACCCAATTCATCAATCAAGAGAAACAACGGAGAAAAGGGAGAACCAATGCGATAAGAAATTCACCTGATTATCCAAAACAGCATCTGCGATCCTTTTCATTACATCTTTAGATAACATAAATACACGACAATATTGCAACAAAAATCAAAAAAGGGTTTATATCATTCAAACGAATAGAGAAATGTAAAACAAAATTAGATTACCAGGTTGTGAAGTAAAGAGAGTGAAACGCTCAAAAAGATGAAAAAGTTGTTCTCTAGTTAGCATTTCAGTGCTCTGCATTTCCAAAGCCATAAACGATTCACAAAAAGAACACTCTTCTCACTACGAGACTAAGCTTAAACGAATTTTATTTGACAATTTTTTATCGTGTAAAGTCAAATCTTTCTTTAATTCTCTTTTCATTTATAAATAATAAATAAATAAACTAATAAATAAATATCTGTAAAATTGTGAAAATTAACAAAACCCTAAAAGTAGAAAATCAAAATTAAATAAATTTATTAAATATATTTATTTTTTTACATTTAATCTTATTTTTACTGTTATTAAATCAAAACCACAATATAATTTAATCAAATGAACAAATAATGACGAACATCAATATTATAAATCAGAAGAACAATCATCCATTAAACTTTGTAAGTGGGATTTTTACAAGGAACGATTATGATAAAACAAAAAAATTTAAATGCAACGTAACAAGACGATAAATTGGTGACAGGAAAATAATACTAATATTATTATTAATTAAACAAGATGAAAATATATCCGGAATAGCAATATTAGTGCAAAACCCTGATTTCTTGATCTAAAAATCCTCATCCAACTTGAAAACATGAGCACCACCATTTGCAGTCAAACTATTCATAACAGAAGCTTTCTGATATTCCCCAACGCGCTTCTCAAAAAAGTTAGTCTTCCCTTGAAGAGAAATCAACTCCATCCAATCAAAAGGATTCTGAACATTATAAACTTTCCCACAACCAAGCTCACCCAACAACCTATCGGCAACGAACTCAATATACTGGCTCATCAAATCACCATTCATCCCGACCAACGCGCACGGAAGCGCGTCACAAACAAACTCCCTCTCAATCTCAACCGCATCACTCACAATCTTCTTCACTCGCTCCTCACTCAGTTTATTCCTCAATAGTGAATAAAGCAAACAAGCAAAATCACAATGAAGTCCTTCGTCACGCGAAATAAGCTCGTTTGAAAAAGTTAAACCAGGCATTAAACCACGTTTTTTAAGCCAAAAAATTGCACAGAAACTACCAGAGAAAAAAATACCTTCAACGCAAGCAAAAGCAACGATTCTTTCAGCAAACGAATCCGACGAATCGATCCATTTCAAAGCCCAATCCGCTTTCTTACGAATACAAGGAATCGTCTCAATAGCATGAAACAAACGATTCTTCTCAACCGAATCGCTTATATACGTTTCAAGAAGGAGACTATACATTTCAGAATGTATATTCTCAATCGCGATTTGAAAACCGTAAAAAGCACGCGCCTCTGAAACTTGAACTTCTTTCATGAATCTTCCAGCAAGATTCTCTAAAACGATGCCGTCGGATGCGGCGAAAAATGCAAGAACGTGGGATACAAAGTGTCGTTCGCCGTCAGTTAAATTGTTCCAATGTTGAAGATCTTGTGATAAATCAACTTCTTCGGCGGTCCAGAATGAGGCTTCGGCTTTTTTGTACATTTCCCAAATTTTAGGGTATTCAATTGGGAACATACAAAAACGGTCTGGGTTTGGAGCAAGAAGTGGCTCTTCTGGGAGAGAAGGCATTGTTTGGTTTTTGGGAATTTTAAAGAAGGAAATTGGAAGGTTTTTGAGAAAAGAGGTTTTTTGTTATCGTTGTTGATTAGGGTTTTTTGAGGTTGAGAAGTGAGGAGGGATAAAAGGGTTTAAATAGAGATTTTTTGAGTGAAAATAGAAGCGGGTGATTTGAAAATTTTGGGGGTTTTTCAATTTTCTTTTTTTTCTTAAAGGAAGCGTGCGGGAGAAGATGGAAAGTATGCGGGTGATTTGAAAATTTCGTTGTTGTGAAGATTTTGGAGGGGTAGTTTGGGATTTGAGGGGAGATAAATTATGGGGAGGGTAGTGTGAGATATTTCCAAAATATTGGTAATATATATCTATAATTTGTTTTTGGAAAAATTCCCTTTTTAAAACGGGTTATTTAAAATGAAAAGGTGCAAAGGAAGGATTGAACCCGGGTCATGCATGAAAAGACACACTGTTTTGCCACTAGAACATTGTAATGATTTGCTAAATATTTGAACGGTACATAAATATATCCCTTTACAAACAGTGGCAGAAGAAGAATTGCAACCCTTTCCCAAGTGACATTATTTTTCCTATAAATAGGGTCACTTTGGACATAATGCACACACTGAATTCAAGTAATTGTCATCCATTTTCTTTCACTTATTCTCATATATTAAGTCAACTTATTCTTTTCTAATGCATGAGAAAAGAATAGGTAACATTATTTTGTAACATACTATTGAAAGATATTATTGGTGTGATAGTGCAAATCATATCAAGGTTTCCAAAGTACCCTGAAGGGGATTCGCTGGTTATCTCATTTGCATCCGATTGGTGGGGGCAAATCGAACCTAAAGGCTAGTTTAACAACACGCTTTGGAATTTGCTACATATAATTTTCATCAACATCTTCACTATTAAAGTCTTGCAGCAATTGTCACCAACACAGATCCAACAGCTAGTTCGGAGAATTTCGGGAGAGGAAATTGGAGAAGATTGTGTTATTACGAATGTGGCCTTTGGGATGGGCTTAAAGACGATATGGTGCGATTTAAAATTGATTGGTTGAAGATAAATTTCGAATTTGATGTTTGGTGGAAATTTTGAGTTACGCGGTATTATTAATTGGTGGGTTTTTTGAAAATGGTAAGAAGAGTGTGGAGTACACTGTCTTTTTCTTTGTTGTTGTTGTGTTGGTGGTTCGGTTGAATGGTGCAGTGGCAAGACACGTCGATCTAATTGTTTTTATTTATTTATAATTTATGAGTACCGTTAACCACTGCCCTATGGGGACAGGTGAAATGTGCATCGTCCCTTTTGCGAGTAATAAATATTAAAATAAAATAGAATACACTTATAAAAAAATAAAATAAAAGGTTTTAATAAATTAAACATAATGTATTAGCATCAAAGGACAAGAGTATTATATTTAGGACTCGTTTCATGGACAGGATAATCACTCGAAAATGATATATATAACTCAAGTTATGTTATTTTAAAGTTAACAACATTACATAATATTCTTATGACAGAGCAATTGTGTTTAAAAAACTAGTAAGTCGTTTTTATATTTAATAAAATAATAAATTTTAACATGATAAAATTATTATATGTCGTCTTTCAGAACCAACTAGTTTCACTCAAAAATGAGTTTCCTTGCTCAAGATATAAATATTTTAAGATGACTAATGCAGGGCAACTTATAAAACAATATAATTCATAAAATCACGAATTTTTTTAAAATTAATATAAACTTATAAAAATTTACAGTAATAAAAATAAGCTTTCAAGTCCAATTGATTTCACTTAAAACCGATTCATGTTGTTTATGTTATACTCATTTTTACTCAACTACTTCATAATATTTTCTTGCAAAAAACACTATAACTTTGAAAATTTAAATAAAATATCAAACAATGTTCGATTTGAACAAACGATAACATTTTAGAAAGTTTAAGATGTCTAGTTTATAAATATAATTTTTATTCTACATAATAGACAGTCAATTAATATTGTTTGATAAAATAAGGTATACAGATGCAAAAATGGAACAACAAGTTGTTTTCCAACTTTAACTCAATTTTATCTATTAATTACAAATAAAAATTAGCAAAACCAATGTCTATTGTGAAAGCAATTGAAACTAATTTTTAATGGAACATAAATTAGCTCAAAATACAATATATGAAGAAAATGAAGTAGCAATGTTGATTTACAAGAAATTGGGGTTTGAATTGTAAATGTTCCTATTTAAAATTTCCTATTTAAAATTTCCTATAAAAAACTTAAGAAAATAACTCAAGATTGTGAAAACAGAAAACGGAGAACGTTCTTGGTTAGTTAAAATCAACAATTTAATTTATCTATGTAACTTGATAATCAAACAGAATGAAAGTAAATAGATAAGAGAAGAGATACCACACAAGGATATATCCTGGTTCACCCAACCCGAGTTACGTCTAGTCCTCACAACTGTGAGATTTTCCACTAAGTGTTCAAAACAAATAACCTTCGTGGTTTTATAGCACCTAGCTCATATCAACCTTGATATGTTACAAAGTTAAAACTAGCTCATACCAACCTTGATTTTTTAGGGTGATCGCTTATCCTTCTCCCACTTTTAGGAGGAGAATGAAATGAATATTGTTTATCAATCTCGGTTTTCTAGGAAGCATTATGTTGCTACTGTCCAGAATGTTCTTCTTCTTCTTCTTCTTCATTATCTCTTTTACTAAAATCAAGATCATCAAATTCATCAAACAATATATGCATACTGATTTCATCTATAGTTTGGACCTGGAGATTTTATATTATATAATATTTATACAATGTAGAGTATTCAGAAAATATACTTTAATGGCATTTTAAAACAAATTTGCTCATACTTTCTTTATCATGCAAAACATAGTAATGACATTCAAAAATGTTAAAGTATGGCATGTTTTATGTAACACCCCGTTTTTCAAAGCGAGGGTATAAATTTTTTTTTTTCAAAAGGAATTAAAATAAAACAGAGAAATAGATAAAGAAATGCCTTTGGATAAATAACTGAGTCATTAGAATTTACAAGCAGCGGAAAAGTTCTCCAATTATAAATCCAAAACATTTACACAACCATAAATGGTACATGGAACCCATTCGAGTAAAAAGTCAAACTGACAATATTAGTATAAGTACAGTTTTCCAAACTAAAAATACTCTAATCCAAAAAGAAGGACACCTAGTCCCTATACAACATCCTAATCTGATCATCCTACCAAAAAGCTATACACCCTGAGTATCTCCACGCGCCCCGTGAGATCCTCCTAACGTAACTGCAGTCACGCGTTCCCATCTCCATTCCCGTCCGTAGGGTACGAACCGGTAGGACCGTCCTGACTCTCATCTGAGGGCAAAGCCCAGATTTCCACAATAATTGTAAAGGGTCACCAACCAAAAAATAACGGTTAACACATAGCAAGTAAGATTTTAAATGCTCAAAATATCTTTTCAACTAGGCATGCACCTTAACAGGATTTCCAATATGCTAAAAGTTCATACAATACTTTGCCAATTAAAATGAAAGTAAAATGAGGTTCTCAATCTCCTAATTAATACATAACAAGTCAAGACATGGATAAGTTAATGAGTGATCAATCATCTACCTCAAACTGAGGATTTTCACTGAGCCAATCGATTGGGAAATCGATTGGGGTAAAGGTTTTTAATGAAAACAGAATCCTGGGCTGAATCAATCGATTTGGCAATCGATTGAGTGGGTACTGAGTTGATTGGTTCCTGAGCCCCTGACTTAAGGCCTAATCGATTGGGCAATCGATTTCGAAAGGGATTTTAAAAAGGCTGATTTACAAAATCGATTGGCTAATCGATTTTGTGAATTGGCCAAGTCCCTGTTTACCCATCCAATCGATTGGGAAATCGATTTCCCTGATCAGTTTTCCAAAAATTCATGAATTAACCTAAGTCATTCCTAATCAAGTTCACCACTTAACACTTAGCAATTTCTACGCGATTACTACGACACACAAAGGTTCGATAACCATCATACTCACACACAATACACAACACATAGCACTTAACACCTTCATCTCAGTTATCACGATAAATCAAAATTCGAATCACTCAATCATAAACTCAAATCAAACATGACTCGCGTGCCAGGCACCCTAATGCAATGCGTATATGCCAAAATGCATGGACTCGGAATTCCAAACCAAAACCCTCCTCGAAGGGCCGTAAATCATAATTGTACCGCCTATCGCAGGCCAAAGTACCAATTACCGAGGTGCCACCTATCACGGGTCAGCACGATTTACTAAAATGCGTAAATCATAAACGTACCACCTATCACGGGTCAGTACAGTTTACCGAGGTGTCACCTATCACGGGTCAACACGATTTACTAAAAGAAAAAGCGGGAATCGTAAATGTACCACCTATCACGGGTCAGTACAGTTACCATGGTGTCACCTATCACGGGTCAACACGATTTACTAAAATATAAATCGCAAACGTACAACCTATCACGGGTCCGTACAGTTTACCAAGGTGCCACCTATCACGGGTCAGCACAATTCACCAAAAATGTAAATCGTAAATGTACCACCTATCACGGGTCAGTACAGTTACCATGGTGTCACCTATCACGGGTCAACACGAATTACTAAATAGTAAATCGTAAACGTACAACCTATCACGGGTCAGTACAGTTTACCAAGGTGTCACCTATCACGGGTCGACACAATTTACCAAATGAAATGCATGAGCATACACAGACTCCATTCACAACAATCGTTAAGCAAATGCAGATATTAAAAGATTCCCCATTTTTAATACCCATTTAACTTAAACGACTTTCAAACAACATTAATTAAATAAGTCATTAAGAGATTCCCCGTTCTTAATACCGATTTAACTTAATGATTTTCAAAACAAAACGTTAAGCAAACAGTCATATTAAGAGATTCCCCATTCTTAATATACTTTTGACTTAAACGATTTTCTCGCAAAACATTCAGTAAACGAGTCATTAAGAGATTCCCCATTCTTAATACTCATTTACCGAAACGATTTTCAAAAACGATAGTTAAGTAACCGAGACATTGAGAGATTCCCCATTCTCAACGCCCAGTTAACTTAAACCTTTTCCTCAATTGCACATTAAGTAAACCGAGGTATTAAAAGATTCCCCATTTTTAATACTCGTTTAACTCTAATGGTTTTCAAATTCCACAGAAACAAATTCAAACATACTTTCACATTCAAACCATAATTCACAACAACCACACCAATTAACAAACATCAAGTACGAACACACCAAATACAACGAACACAAATCACGCAACATAACACCCAGATACATCAAATTTCATTTACCACGAAACATTCATCATTATAAACAAAACCTAACTCTAAGGTTTTTACCCATAACGCACTAGTTTCGTTTTTCCCCAAATCGATACATTTAACCCTAACAAATTCCTTCCCACACAACTACAGATAAGTCCCTAATGCAAGCTAGAAGTTTGGAAGGAGCCCTTACCTCAACGTTAGCTTTAACGTGCGTTTCCGGTACCGCGAGTAATTCCGGTAAAATCTCCGCTCGCAACTTCGCCTCCAAATAGGTCCCCTAGCACCGTAGCGTGGTGGTGAGCAACTTTCCCTTCTATCTCTTCGAGAAATGAGGTTTGGATCTAGAAGAAACGGAGGGGTTTGTGTTTGGATCTCAAATACCGTTTTTCTTCGTTTTCGAATCAAAGAGGAAGAGTGGAGTTGCGAAAACCTTGATCTAACTCTCACCCAACCTTGGGTTACTAGTTTTGAAGAAAAGAAAGCGACGAAAACGAAAACGGGAGAAAGGAGAGAATTTGGCCGCGGACAGAGGAAGAAGATGATGGAAAATGGCGTTTTTCTTTCCTTTCTTTTTCTTTCCTTTGTTTTTCCTTTCTTCCTTTTTCCTTCCTTCCTTTTATACTATTTTCTTTTCCTTTTTCCTTCCTTCTAGTTTTCCTTCCTTTTTCTCTCCAAACAAACATATATAAACATAAATATATTTTTATATATATATATATTACTTACTTTTAACAAATATCTTCAAAATATTATTAACTTTGGCTAAAAAGCCTTCGAGCCAAAATCCAAAATACACCAAAAATACATAAATGGTACTTTAAATTTATGGGTCTTACATTTTACTTTCTATTTTTTTAAAAATTCATATGAAGGTATGTTAAAGATATTTTCTAATAGAGCCAAGATTAAAAACATTGAAAGCAAATTTTATGCCTTCTCCCCCAAACTTATTTTTCAACACTATGAGGAGTGTGAAATGAAGACTAATTTTCAGTCTCGTTTTCCTAGGAAACAATCTGTTGTGACTATCCAAATTGTTCTTCCTCCTCATCATCTCTTTTGATATAAATAACTTTGATTTTTTAATATTTCCAAAGGTTATAGACACTCCAAATTTTTGTAATGAGAGGAGGCACCATACTTTTCCATTCATTTGTATTGAGCATGCCTTGTCCATGTATCAATGTTCTTTCTTGATGGTTGGGTGGTGTTCCTGCATCACAAGTTAGTAATGATTTTGGTACTCATATTTGTTTGGGTCCTTGATGGTTAATATGTCTTCTTTTAGAATATTTTTTAAAACTTGATCTCTTTTTAAAATAGCAAGTTTACTCGAAGTGGCCATTCTTGGAACATAGGAACACTTTGTTGTTGATCTTGGAGAAGATTTCAAAATATGAGTTTTAAATGTCTTTGAAATTGATTTTGATAAACTTCCAGAACGTTCTCCCTTTTTCAAACTACTTGGAGAACGTTCTCCTTTTTTCAAGTTTTCTGGAGAAGGTTATGTTTTTGTTTCAAAACATTCTTCTTTTCTAAAGATCATTTTGTTCTTGATTTTTTCATCTCTTTTCTTAAAATAACATGCAAATTTAAGATGTCCAATTTTACCACAATATAAAGATTTGGTTTTGCATTTTTGTTTTTTGAGTTTTATCAAAACCAAGACTAGCTTTATCAAAAATTTCTACTTGAGATCCCATGATTTTTTGAAAGGTTTCAGTAGATTTGATGAAGTTTCCCAAGTCATTTTTGAGAATTTCATTTTTTGTTTTAAGAAGAATGTTCTCCTTTTGAGTCGTATAACATTCTTGATTTTCAGTTTTATCAGTTTTCTCAAGCTGAGATTCTTGCATGTTCTTTTGAAAGTTTTCAGTGGTATTTACCAAGTTGGTTAAGTCATTTTTCAATTCATTAACATCTATTTTTAAAGAGGTATTTTCTTCCTCAGTTTCATAATATTTTGGAAAATGATTTTGTATGGGTATCTCTTGAAAATCTTTTGTTGTTCAAACATTTTTAAATCAGATTGTTGCAGACTTTAAGCAAGAACGATTTTTAAACATTCTAGAAAATGATTTCTTCTTTTTCTTCAAGGAGATGTTCTTTTAATAAACCACATTTTTTAGCAAGAATGTTTGAGTCACATAAAAGATTATCAAATTCTTTTTCCATTTGTTCACAAATAGGACATGGTTCAAAAATGGTTACCTCATTATTTTCTAAGTTTTTCATTAAGCACATGTTGGCTTCTGACATTACTTCTTCTTCCTGACTCTTTTCCTCTAACACTTGTTAGGTGCTCAACTTTAGAGATCGAGCTCTAATACCAATTGAAGTAGCAATGTCGATTTACAAGAAATGGGGGTTTGATTGCAAATGTTCCTATTTAAAATTTCCTATTAAAAACTTAAGAAAATAACTCAAGATTGATTTTGGTTGTAAAAACAGAAAACAGAGAACGTTCTTGGTTTCTGACTAGAAAATGGAGAATGTTCTTGGTTAGTTAAAATCAACAATTTAACTTATCTATTTCACTTGATAATCAAACAAAATGAAAGTAAATAGATAATGGAAGAGATACCACACAAGGATATATCCTGGTTCACCCAACCCGGGTTACGTCCAGTCCTCACAACTGTGAGATTTTCTACTAAGTATTCAAAACAAATAACCTTCTTGGTTTTACCTCACCTAGCTCAGATCAACCTTGATCTGTTACAAAGTTAAAACCTTTCCTCCTTCCAGAAAGGAGTTCAACCAGGTCACCTATTAACCTTGATAGGATTTCTTACAATCTACCCAAACTATACTAAACTCTTATAGTTCGAGTTTTACAATAATGATTGGATTATTTTGTTAGAATCTGAGATATCTCAACCCTTGTTTGAGATTAAATTCTTTGATAGAGAAATATACGAAAATAATTCTAGCAATCGAATGGAAAAAATCAGAATTGATTCAATGTAAGTGAGTGAGAGAAATTCAAGTATGATTAAAATGAGTAATCAATTGCTTAGTACTTGAAGCTATAATTTTTCCTTGAGTTTAACCTTCCTTTTATAGGCTTTAGGATGTTTAATGGCAGTCAAAAAGAGTCGTTGGATGTGCTTTGCTGTCATGTGTTAGATTTGACCAAAGATCACATTTTATGATTAAAAAATGTTCAAGTCTTTGAACACTTTTGAGTTCTTTTTGACTGGTCTGGATTTCTTCATTCTTGTCAAGCTATGATTTTTTTTAATGATTCTTTAATATTTAGATATATGATTGATGAGATCAGTTCAATATAGTGTTTTGAATTGCACAAAATAGGCTGAAGAATGATGATATAAGGCTGGAGAATGATGTAACAAAGCTGGAGAATGATGGTCAGTAAGTTAGAGAATGTTTGTATCATTCTGGACTGATGTCATCATACATGGAGCACAACAAGAAAACAAGCATTTTGTGAGGGCTTTTACCCTCACAAATGGGTATAATCAGCCACAAAGGTGGATTTTGTGAGGGCTTTTGGCAGCCACAAAGAAGCTGGTCACAAAATTTTGTGAGGGCTTTTGCAGCCACAAATTGGCTGAAACAGGTTGACATTTGTGAGGGCTTTTGCAGCCACAAAAGACAGGCATTTGTAAGAGCTTTTGCAGCCACAAAAGTCTGCCTTTGTGAGGGCTTAGGGCGCCACAAAGGACAGACTGATTTAAAATCAGCTTTTGTGAGGGTCCGGGCCG
>NC_021162.2:26504848-26504979 GCF_000331145.2 Cicer arietinum | reverse complement strand
TAAATTTAAAATTTAAATTTAAATTGTAATTAAATTAAAATTATAATTAAATTAAAATTATAATTAAATTAAAATTATAATTAAATTTAAAATATAATATCATTATAAATTAAATTTAATATATAATAAAC
>NC_021162.2:26486287-26504248 GCF_000331145.2 Cicer arietinum | reverse complement strand
TGCTGTTGCTGGAAGGCAGAGTTCGGAGGATCCTGGTGTTGCTGTTGGAAATTTGGAGGCGGTTGCTGCTGCTGGGAGTATTGAGAGTAATTTTGTTGCTGCTGGAATAGTGGTTGTTGAGGCAAGTATTGAGGCCGAGGCGGGAACTGCTGATGAAACACAGGAGGAAATGAAAATTGTTGTTGTTGAAATTGTTGTTGTTGCTGCTGAAACTGCTGCTGCTGCTCTTGAAACTTTTGTTTCCACTCCTCATTCAATTTATCAATTGCGGCTTGTATCAGCTGTTGTGTCTTTTCTTCTTGCTCCCTTGCCCATTGCTTCTTTAACTGGTCAAGATCATTATCTATCGACGGACGATGAGATCGATCCGTACTAGCATAAGAAGAAGACGTCTCAGTCTGAATATAGCCGGTTGGACCTTTCTTAAAGGTTGATGATAAACTACCGGCACCCAGCACACGCCCTTTGTACTTGCCACCACTGATGTGCATAAAACTTGCGGTCTCATATTGTTTCCGCTGCACTGGACCAGCTCGCTGAGCAGGAGGAAGAGTAGCTTGATGATCATCCCATTCTTTCATGATTTGTTGAAGTTGTTCCTATATTAAAAATAAAAAAATAAAATAGTTAATAATTAATATATAATAATTTATAGGTCTAATTAATATATAACAATTAATATATAATAATTACCTGAATATTTTTTGATAATTCATCAGTATACTCATTTGTTTCAGGATTAACATGAAGATAGCGATGTATCTCAGCCTGAGTGACCTCCCTTCCAAGTTGCTTTTCCTAAAATATTAAATTAATGTCAAGTTTATAAGTTGGTGAAATGTGATGATTAATTGAATATAAATTAATAGATATATATTATAAATAATAATAAATTACCATATAATATTTAATTTCTCCAGCAGACATGGAACCTCCCTTATGAGTACTGGTACCCCTCTCAGATGCTCTATTAGTCTTTGCTTTTTCTCTCTTCTGTTTGTAAGCATCTGTGTTCCATTTCCTCCACAAAGCAGTCCAAACATTTTCACCAATCCAATTAGGCCGTTTTTCCTCCCCCTTATTACGTGCGTAAGCCAACATAGATGAGAGACGCTTTGAAAAGCGATGGTCAAATGAAGCCAAAACTGCGGCATCATGCTCTCTTTTCCAAGTGCATTTGGTCTGTTGTTTGTTGAAATTTAAAAAATATTAAAAATATAATTAGTAATTCAGTAAATTAATCAAATGTATAAATAAATAGTAATTAAATAAATTAATCTAATGACTTACTTTGAAACAATGTAAAAACTGATCAACTTCCCTAATTTGAGGTGTCTTATCCTCTTTTATCTCACCCCAAGACAACCATGGTTTTTTATATTTCTCTTGTATGACTTCAGCAATTGCCTTTGCAGATGATTTAAAAGGAAGATATCTTCAAAGTTTATATGCAAATTAAATATAAAAATAAATTAATAAAATTAATAATGTATTTACATTGCAATAATAATGAAATATTTAATCAATCATAGTTTACATACCCATCTCCTTCTGGAATGATGACAATGCGGTTGTAGCAATCAACACATCCGGGATCCATTATTTCGTCTAAGGTATAAGGCTCTACTGGGACCTCCGGATATAGAGGAATAGCTCCACCACTAGTACCAATGGACGGCATCGGCATGAGAGATGGGTCATTAACAACACGTTTAGCAACTTTTTTCTTACCACGTGATGTTTTGGATATTCCTCGTATTGCCGCCGTTCCTGTTCCTCCCGATCCATCCGAACCTCCTGATCCTCCTGCAGATCCTCCTACTCCCGACACTGAAGCCATGTCTATATATATATATATCCATATCCATACATATATATAATATAATATATGTGTGTATACAATTAACATAAGATTAATTAATAATGAAGTATACATAAATAAATTATAACACTGACATAAATAAAGAAATATATATAAAATATAAAAATATATATATAAGGTGTCGTTCATTTCAATTACAATATATAATATTATAGATATAGAAACACACATATATATATAATTAATTAATTGTCTTCGTCTTCGTCTTCGTCATCATCGTCGTCGTCATTTGATGAGTGAATTAAGTCATTGCCTTCATCATTCTCTAATTCATCTATTTCTTGTTCATCAACTTCTTCTCCAATGTGTGACTCATGACAAAGTTGACTAATAGTCTCATCTCCAATCACATGATCCAAATTTGACATTTCATCCATTTGAAATGCAACTTCTTCATTTTGACCTGCTTCAACTTCTTCGATTCCACTCGTTGGTCTTGTTTTGATTGCAGCACACCAACCTTGTTTGCTTCTGACAGTTGATGGATAAGGAACATAATAGACTTGTCTTACATTATGGGCCAGGGCAAATGGATCAAACCGTGGATATTTTTTGCTCATACGAATGTCTACAGTATTGGATATCAAATTTATTTTAGTTCCTCTGCTAGATGGATCAAACCACTTACAGTAAAACAACACCACTTTTTTCGCATAATCTAGGAACGTGTAGTCAATTTCGTAAATATGCTCAATTATGCCATAGAAATCTTCTACTACACCACTATCAGAGACACTTTTCATACAAACTCCACTATTAATTGTTTCTTTTCCTTCAGTCCAAGATTCGGTGTGAAATTTGTATCCATTGACGTAATAGGTGTGCCATTCTTTGAAACTTCTACTCGGGCCCATAGATAAGTGCCTTAAGTGGATGTTGATAGGAGTTTGTTCTTCGAGATGCACTTGTTGTTGAAACCATAATGGGAAATTTGAATGTATATCATCAGATGATTGTCCCGTATTTAAAAATGCCCTGATCGATGACCATATATATGGTGAATATCAATTTAATCATATAATTAAATATAATTAATATGAAGAGAAATTTGAAACGTACTCAATGTATGGTTTAACTTCGGTGCAGTTAATCAAAACGTGAACATGTGCCGCATTAAATACTTTGTCGCTTGGCCAGAAAATCGGAAAATCCCTACCAGCATGATGACCAGACAAGCAAAAAACTGATAAAGCATGTGGATGACGTATAACACTATCAGTAGCGTTTCTTCCGTTAACTGGTGACAACGTTTCGTTGTTGAAATAATGAGAACAAAAGTGTGTTGTTTCACGGTGAAGGTAAGATGAACAAATTGAGCCCTCAACTCTAGCTTTGTTTTTCACCGACCGTTTTGAATAACCCATGAACCTATAATATACAAAGAGATGTACAATAAGCTCCATGTATATATAAGTTGAAGTATATTGAAAATCAAGTATATGTATATATATATCACCTTTCAAATGGATACATCCATCTATACTGAACTGGTCCACCAAGCCTAGCTTCACTTGCAAGATGCACTGAGAGATGCTCCATGGAATCAAAAAACCCAGGAGGAAATACTTTCTCCAACTTACATAGAATGATCGGAATGTCATTTTCCATCTTGATGAGATCTTTATCATAGAGTGTTGAAGAACACAAATTCTTGAAATATTGACTCACTTCAATAAGTGGGTTCAATACATGTGTCGGTAAAGCACTAAAGGCAATAGGAAGTAAACACTCTAAAAATATATGACAATCATGACTTTTCATCCCATGCATCCTCCCATTTTCCACATCAGCACATCTTGCCAAATTAGAACAATAACCGTCAGGCGTCTTCAGCTCTTTGATCCAACGATAAACAGATTTGGCTTCATCAGTAGATAAAGTGTAATTCGCACGAGGTTTTAGGGTCTTGCCGTTTTGTTCCACCAACAACAAATCTGGTCGTCTGCAATATATACCTATGTCTTTTCTGGCTTTGTCATTATCTTTTGTTTTTCCTTTCACATTCATCACAATATTAAATATGTTGTCAAAGAAATTTTTCTCAATATGCATTACATCGAGATTATGTCTCAAAAGATTATCTTTCCAATACGGTAGATCCCAAAAAATACATCTTTTTGTCCAATTGTGCCATTGTCCATAACCTTGTGGTTTACAGGCCACACCATTAACAACATGTACCTTTGGCATATCTTTTACTTTATTCCAAACTTGTTCTGATGTCAACTTAAGCGGGGGTCCTAGACTTTCTGCATAGCCCTTCATAAATGCAGCTTTGTTCCTTCTAAATGCATGATCAGCAGGTAAAAACCTACGATGCGAGTCAAACCACGATGCTTTCCCGCCAAATTTTAAAGTAAATGCTTTTGTATCTTCCATACAAATAGGACAAGCTAATTTACCATGGGTGCCCCATCCTGACAACATCCCATAAACGGGGAAATCATTAATGGTCCACATCAATGCAGCTCTCATCATAAAATTTTCTCTCCGAGCAATATCATATGTCAAGACACCATTCCACAACCTCTTCAAATCGTCAATCAAAGGTTGTAAAAAAATATCAATACCAGTTGCAGGATTAGAAGGACCTGGTATCACAACAGCTAAAAACATATAAGGTTTAGACATACACATATCAGGAGGAAAATTGTAAGGAGTAACAATAACCGGCCAACAAGAATAAGGAGTAGACGATGCTTGTATGTACGATGTAAATCCATCTGAGGATAATCCAAGTCTTACATTGCGTGGATCTGACGCAAAATCAGGATGCATTTGATCAAAGTGTTTCCATGCCTGACCATCAGACGGATGTCGCAACTCGCTTGAATTTCTTCTATTCTCATAATGCCACGTCATATTTCCTGCAGTTTGTATTGATGCAAACAATCTCTGCAATCTTGATACAATAGGTAGGTAAAACATTGCTTTCCTTGGAATTGATTTTCCCCTACTTACCCTAGAGTTATTCCTTTGGTGATACCTTGGTTGTTGACAAAACTTGCATTCAACTAAGTTAGCATCATTCATACCAAATTCATTGTCATAATACAACATGCAACCTTTAACACAACAATCAATCCTCTTGACACCTAATCCTAACTTTGACACTAACCGTTTCGCATCATAATAACTTTGCGGCAAACCATCTCTAACAGGTGTTGCGTCTAGCATCATTTTAGTCATCAAATCCAAAGCTAAATCTGGAACATGAAATTGAGACTTTAGACCTAATAGTCTAATACACATTGATAACTTTGAGTTTGAAGAACCTTCAAACAACGGTTTATTTGTCTATTTCAAATGACCATAAAATCTCTGAGCTTCTTCATTGGGAAGTCCATCGGTATCGTCATATTGATCTTTATTGAATGGCAAATTAACCCCAACAGCATCCGAGATCATATCATTCACCGCCTCAAAGTGTTGATAGTTATAATAATCTATACCTAACATGTTAGTACTACTTGAATGACCTATGTTATAATTCTCCACAGATGTACTAGTATTAGGCGCCGCCGAAGACTCTTCTCCATGATTAGTCCAAATCCAGTAGTTAGGCATAAATCCATCTGCATACAAATGCACTCTTATTTCATCTTCACTTTTAAACCGTCTACATCGACATAAACAACATGGACATCTCATTCCCCCTTCATCTTGGACAATTTTTTGCACTCTCGCAAAATTGAGTTTAATAACTCGAATTGTTTCGCAAGGACTTCTGATATAATAATAATAACCGAATCGAAAATTGAAATTAAAAAGGGGTTTTTTAGATTTTTGATTTAACAGATGAGCAAAACGATTAATCCACTTATTCGAGTTTCAGACCTATCACATATTCTATCAATGAGTTTAATTTCTAATTTGTGATTCTATTCTTATTTGACTATAGAATCGATCAGACAAGCGTACTCAATCCTATGTGAATTTGGTTTCTTTGATTGGATTAAGCATTACAATCATCAAAATATTACAATTAATGATCAAACATTGCAAAATTATAATTTAATTAAATTAGAAATCAAAACCAAATTTGTCAAATAAATTTAATCAATCCTATTGAAATTAAATTTAAGCAATCAAAATATCAATATAATCAAATAAACAAGAATAGAATCATGAATCGAAAGTAACAATGTAACCTGAATCTCAAGGTGTTGATGAAAGCACATCATGAAAGCTAGCACTACCATAGACTTTTCAAGCCTCTATAGTCTATATTTGAAACACATGCAGATAATGATCAAAAGGTCTTTATTTAGGTTGTAATGTGACCAAAGTAAGGGTGAGATAATCCTAAGGAGACTAGAGCTGAAAATCAAAGACGATAAAAGAGTAATGATTAAGAGAGAAAAATAGCATTAAGAAGTAACTCAACAAAATATCATTGACTTTTATTTGCATACTCTCTTTGCTCATAGACACACACACACACACACACACACACACATATATATTTTCATAACCCTCAAATTTAAACAAACAAGTTGAGCACCCCTACACTTATGTGAGGAAAGACTCCTTTATCCCCAAAGATTGGGTCAATTAATTGTTTTTCACTTTTAGGCTTGTAATGAGCTATATAACAAATAATTGGGTAATTAAGCTCAAATGTGCTTACACAAATGGATACTTGTAGGGTATGCTTATTTGGCTAGTAGTTTAATCAGAAACAAATTCCTAGATCATTTCAATATATGCATGCAAACAAGAGTCAAGTCAAGTTATGGCGTAACTAGCAATCATGAGTGAGATAACACACAACAAAAGAAAGATGGAAAAATGTATTCCATTCATAATAAGGCTAAAAAATCTCACAAAGGTTAATGACTTATCACAAATGATACACAATTTAGCATTTTAATCCAATTTATTTTACCAAGAATGCAAAATACTATCCAATCATGTCAGTCCAAACAAACTCTCAACATTTATAACCATAAAATCTGATGAAAAAACAGGCAATGCAATGTCCATATTTTTTTTTTGAAATATAACTAACAAATAAGATCCTAAATAATACTCCCACACTTAAATTACATATTGTCCTCAATGAAAGTAACAAATATAAAATAAGAGTAAGAAAAGAGAGCTCCATGTTTAAACTTCAGTGTAGGTGGGCTTTTTCAAGGAGAGTTCTTCTATGGTAGCATCTTCAAGCATAAAGCTCTAATGGAATAACTTGAAGCGTTGTCCATTTACTTTGAACATTTTCTCAGTGTTTTCACTTTTTACTTCCATTACACCATGATGAAAAATGTTAGTAACAACAAAAAGACCAATCCACTTCGATCGAAGTTTCTCAGCCATAATTTTCAAACGGGAGTTGAACAATAAAACTTTTTGGCCAATGGAAAATTTCTTCATAGAAATCATCTTATCATGAAAGTACATAGTTTTCTCCTTATAGATGCGAGAGTTCTCGTAAGCTTCAAGTTGTTGCAATTGGAGCTTTCTCTCCAAACATGTTTTCTCCATCTCAAGGTTACAACTCTTGACCACCCAATAAGCATGGTGCTCTATTTCTACTGGGAGGTGGCATGCCTTACCAAACAGAAGTTGATAAGGGGACATTTCTATTGGTGTTTTGTAGGCTGTTCTATGAGCCCAAAGAGCTTCTTCAAGTCGATGGCTCCAGTCTTTCCTGTTTGGTTGCACCATCTTTTCTAAGATCTGTTTGATTTCCCTATTTGAGACTTCAACTTTCCCATTAGTCTGGGGATGATAAGGTGTAGAAACTCTACGAACAATCCTATACTTCAGAAGCAAAGCGTCCATGGTGCGATTGCAAAAATGAGTGCCTTGATCACTTATGATAGCTTGGGGTATTCCAAACCTGCAAAAAATATTTGATCTGATAAAACCTGCAACAATTTTAGAATCATTAGTCCTAGTGGGTATTGCTTCCACCCACTTCGAAACATAATCAATAGCTAGTAAATATAGACATAACCAAAAGATACATGAAAAGGGCTCATAAAGGCAATGCCCCACACATCAAATACTTCTCAGAAAAGCATAGGTTGTTGAGGCATCTCACTCCTACAAGTGATTGTTGTTCCTGCTATTTGGCACTATTCACAAGTTTTGTAAATCTCAAAAGCATCTTTAAACAAAGTGGGCCAAAAGAAACTCGAGTCTAAAACTTTTCTTGATGTCCGTTGAGGACCAAAATGTCCTCCAGTTTGAGAGACATGACAAAAATGAAGAATGGATTGAGCCTCATGGTGGGAAACACATCGCCTAATCACCTGGTCACTATAGAATTTTCACATATATGGATCATCCCACACATAGTATTTAGAATCACTTTTAAGTTTGTGTATTTGTGTTCGGGATGCATCTGCAAGAAAGACTCCAGCAACTAGATAGTTAACTAAATCAACAAACCAATGAGTTACCTAACGCAACTGTAGCAGTTGCTCATCAGGGAAGTCATCTTGAATGGGGATGGGGTCCTCATCCATTTCTATTCTGCTCAAATAATCTGCCACCAAATTTTCAGCTCCACTTTTATCTTTAATCTCTAAATCAAATTCTTGGAGTAACAACATCCACTTGATCAATCTCGGTTTTACTTCTGGTTTCTTCAACAAGAACTTCAAAGCTGCATGGTCAGTAAAAACAACTACCTTCGAATCTAACAAATATAATCTAAACTTATCAAGTGCAAAAACAATAGCTTAAAGTTCCTTTTCAGTGGTAGTATAATTAGTCTGTGCAGAAACTAAAGTTCTAGAAGCATAATAAATAACATGGACAACCTTACCAACCTTTTGTGCAAGGACTGCTACCACGACATAGTTAGATGCATCACACATAATTTCAAAAAGGAGGGTCCAATTGGGTGGCTAAATAATGGGGGTAGAGGTTAGTGCTGCCTTTAAGAAATCAAACGCCTTATTG
Organism: Cicer arietinum; assembly: GCF_000331145.2. Lineage (NCBI taxonomy): Eukaryota > Viridiplantae > Streptophyta > Magnoliopsida > Fabales > Fabaceae > Cicer > Cicer arietinum. Next base: position 26,495,451 of record NC_021162.2, on the reverse strand, counting down.
CATTTGTCATCGAGTGAAACTGACATCTTTTTACAGCAAATTTGACAGTGGAAGAGATATCTTGCTGAAATCCTTGCTAAATTGCATGTAAAAACCTGCATGACCAAGAAAAGAACGAATCTCGCAGATGCAAGATGGGTAAGACAAATTAGAAATCACATCAATTTTGGCAGGATCCACTTCAATCTCATTTTTAGAGATCACATATCATAAAACTATGCCTTGTTCAACCATAAAAATAGGTGACCCGCTAATTAGGGTTTAGGGTTTAAAAATAGGTGACCCGCTAAATGGGCTTTAGGGTTTAGGGTTTAAAAACAGGTGACCCGCTAATTAAAATTATTACAAAAATCCATATTACGAGATCTGCAATTTAGGCTCAGTAAAGTTCGGAATTGGTCTTTTCTTCCAACATAAAAGTTGTAGCTCAGATTTTTATCTTTCCAACGCTTTCACATATGCGCCAATCCGATATCTAGAGCTCACGTTATGACCTACAGAGCGAGAAAGAGTCAAAATACAAATAATAAAATTAAAATGCAAATAATAATATTATAATTCAAATTCGACCCAAAGTTTAGAAACAAGCTAAAAATATTAATCTAAGCTATAAAGAGCTTTTAAAATACCAAACTAAAAAGCTAAAAACATGTGCCCAAATGCTATGACCAGGAATTAATTTTGCTTTTTATTCATGATGCATTGCTTTGCTTTTGTTGATCATTTTTTCTCTTAAATCTGCCCAGAATTATCTTGAGTATATAATTATGTTTATTTGTAGTAAATACTAGAAATTTGCAATGTAGATTGATGTACTTTCATTGTTCATGTCGATCTTAAACTAAAGAAGACTTTGTTCTTTTTAAACCATAATGTTCTTGGATTAATGTTGTTAAAACCAGAACGTTTTTTGATTTAAAGCTGTGAAAAGGAGAACGTTCTCCATTTTTCCAGACTTCAGTTTTAATAACTAGAACATTCTTCGTTTTTCAGACTGCTGTCCAGAATGATCAAAATGTTGTCAAGAATGTTGACATATGTCTGGTCTTGCTAATTCGTGGTCTTCTCTCTTTGTGATTCGAGTAATTTCTTTGAATCTAGTCATCTCAGTTTGTTCCTTGTCAAGTGTTGATGATATAGATGTAAAATTCAAAGGCTAAAAATCCTTTTAACTAATGGAGATTAATTGATCTAGAAACTGACTTGGTCATTCTTGAAACTGGAGAACACTATCTATTTTTCCAGAATTTGTCAAAAACATTCTCCGTTCTTGTTTGTTCACATTTTGCTTTTCATGTGGATTTATTCTTGCTCTACTTAGATCCTATCTTTGATTAATACACTCAAACATACATGTTAAATACCAAGACACTTAGAATCATAATTATAAGTATTAATTAACTTTTGTTTAGTTATCATCAAAACATTAATTTGGGATTTTGTTTCAACTGAATGTTATTAACAAAATACCAAATGTATACCTATATGGGTTCATACACAACATTATACTATTTTCATTTTAAACTTTATATTCTCAAGTTCATATGTTCAACCAAGTAAAATACATTCAAAAATCAGCATAAAACTAATTAATTACCAATACTAAACAATTAACATCTCCTCACCAACTCAACCGCAACACTCAACAAATATAATAAAACAACAACTCTTCATAGTAACTAATACAAACATCTAACATGCATTCTTAATACTCAATGATACTAAATCAAATAGGATTACCTCAATTCCCATATATATAAGTGATGAGTTATTCATCAAAGTAGGGAGATTTGAATGTATTTGGTAAGGTGGGTTTCTTCCTTCTTTCTCTCTTTTCCTTTTGTTTTACTTTCAGCCTTCCCTCATTCTTTCTTTTTTTTTCTTTTTTTTTTTTTTTTTACCTTTCTAACAATTGGATTTTAAGCAAGGGATAGTATGATGAGAATTGTCAATCACGCCCCTCTAAATCCTTACTAATGTGACAAGTTAGGTTTAGCTAAAAAATGGGCTTGTAGAAGTTAGACTTGGAATTTCTATTGAGTTTATTTATAATTTCTTCCCTACCTATAACTAACACCCTAGCAAGAACTTCCTAAACTAAATTTCACTAGAATAATTAACAATCATTTATTATTAAATAAGACCTAAGGGATTAGTATAAATATATGAATTATGACAATAAAAATATAAATGATAGAATTATTAGTAAAAAATAAGTGGATTATACAATATTTGGGGTGTTACAATATTTTTATTGTTTTTATCTTGATATTTTAAGATTTAAAAAATTTATATTTATCTAAAGTAAAAAAAAAAAGTTAAATTTTTGTGGATGATCTTTGTATAATGTTCTATAAATGAATGCAAAAAATCATTTAAAAATTTTAAAGTTAAAGAGCAATTAAACATATTTTGTTTCAACACGGACTAAAAGTAATATTTGGATAATTTTGTAGAGACTAAAAAATGTATTTTTATTTTATAGGGACCAATATTGAAAATTCAAAATTTTATAGGGAATAAAAACACATTTAACTCTATTTTTTTATAAAAAATATTTAAATAATATAGAATAAATATTTTTAACCGATGTATAAAAACATTGAGACAAATATTTGTCAATCATAAATATAAAAAATCACGAGACATACATTTGCTACTAATACATAAAAAATTAATACGAGATAAATATGTATCATAGATAAATATAAAAAAGTTGAGACAAATATTTGTCATTGATAAATATTAAAAAATATAGAATAAATATTTATAAATAATTCATCAAAAAATACATGACAAATATTTGTAAGTGATAAATATAAATAAATAAAAATACGGGGCAAATATTTATTACTGATACATAAAAAAAAACGGGACAAATATTTGTCACTAATAAATATTAAAAACAACGGGACAATATTTTCTACTAATACATACAAAAACACAAGACAAATATTTATCACTTATAAATATAAAAAAATATGTGACAAATATTTATCATTGATATATAAAATTAGATATGTTTTTTTGAAGTTTTAGCAAGGTACTTATAGAATAACAACAATGCACCGTCATACAACTCAAGTTCTTGCTAGTTTTAATAAAAACAATGAATTAGTTTACAAAAATATATAGAGACAATTTCTACCGTACTATAAATAAAAAATAGTATACCGATAGTATCAAAATTTTAATCAATAATTGAGTTAGTTTCTTATTAATTCATTCACACCAGCATTCATATATTGCATATTAAAGGTTGAGTAAATCACTAATACCAATATATTTGTCTATTAACTTTAGTTCCAACAATTATATAAATTATTTTTATAATTAAAAATTTATAACAAATCAAAAGAGACTCAAAGTTTTGTACTTAAAGTTTTAATGGTGTTAAATCTATAACCTAATTACACTAATTCATTAAAATTATGTCATTCAACTATTGATAATTAATTTAATAGTACTAAAACTTATTAATTTACAAATGTATTGTACAAATCCCATATAAATAGTTTTTTTTTTCACAACAAATATATAAATTGTTAGACTAAAGTCTCTTAAAAACAATGAATACATTACAATTTGTACTAACTTATTGTACTATTCAAATCAAAGCAAATTTTTTAAAATTTAATTTATCTTGAATACTATAGTTTACAGAATAAAATTCACTTCTATAAAATTGAAAACCATAAATTTGCACGTAACATAATCCAATCAATCTATATATAACTAAATGTTTCAATATATGTCTTTTAAATTATACCTTAGTAATAATTGTGATACTTTGAATTGTAATTTATTAAAATATTTGAAGTATGTCTTATTGATAAAATAAAAAAAATTTGAGGAATATAAATAGATGAAATATGATTGTAACTATGGGTCTCTTTGATATGCAAAAGAGTAGTACTGAATAGAACAAAACAATACAAGACACATTTTTTTGTATTGTACGATATTTGATGGACACTGATATCACAGACAAAATAATGTGAAATTACAATATCTTTTATGTTGTATATAAATATTTATGATGATAAATATTAATAGAGGGGAGATAGAGGAGAGAGATAGAGAGCAAAGAGACGAGATAACAACAAAGACACATGAGAGAGATAATACAAGAGATGGAGATAGAGAAATAAGAGGGACAAAGAGTCTAATACACCAATTTTTAGAGTGTTATTAGTGAAACTCTAAACTTGAATTTCGAAAATGCTTTAAGATAATTGTTATTTTCATCATACAAAAAAAACACTTGAGTAATTTGTTTTATTTAATCAAATATACTATTTATAAAATAGAAGTCACACACAATCTAAGTATGTAGGGAATATTTTTCAAAAGTCACATTACAATATTTAAATATGTTCAAAAGATAAACTAAAAGGAAAACTAAGTTGATCAACGAGTGTCTCCTAATATAACTCTGACTGAATAAATTTGTTTATGTAACACTCAATATTTTTATATGTATTTTATATATCTAGACCTATATTTTAGTAATTATCTAGATTTATTATTTAATGATTTATTCTATTTGCTCATAAATTAAAAAAAAAATGTCAAGTCTGTCAAAAGTATCTAGAAAATTTTACTTTTGAATAATCATATTAAAAGTAATATTTCACCATTATCTAAATTGATAATTAGGTGTTTTATAATTAAAGTCATTTATTGGTAAGGTGTGTGTATGTTAATTTTTTAATTAACAAACATTAGTTAATATAATTGTTTGGAATGTATTTGGTTCTTTTACAAATATTGTTTTGAAATAATATTTTATTCAAACAATACTGCATAGATTTTATATAAAATATACTTTGAAGCTATTTTAACTATTTCAAATATATTGCAACTCATTAGTTCCAAACTCTTCTCTCATTATTATAATTTCAATTTTCTCTTCTATTCTTTTAATTACTCACTGTAAACCTTTCTCTCTCTCCCTTTTAATTTTATTATTTTTATTAATATTCAAAACCCAACAAATTCATTATTTTAATAGTGATTTTTAATTTCTCATTCACTATTTTCATATATATATTCAGTTCTATGAATTCTAACTAATACCCTTTTATTTTCTCTCAAGAGTCAGAGTCAGTGTTATGTCTATTGAAAATAAAAAAAAAACAAAGAATTTCATGTCCTTCTATCACAATAAACCACTATGTCCTTCTATCACAATAAACCACTGCTACTACCTCATATTCTATTTCCTTGTACTGTCACTGTGAATGGAGCATGCGAAACCAGGACTAATTGCAAATTCATCTCGTATTCCTCTTCATTTTTATCTATTTTATTTACACAAAACAAACATGTTTCAAAAATGGATCACCGTGAGAACAACACCTTTGTTATAACGGAGTCACCACTATAGTGAAAACTATCTTAACATCTTGGATTCTTCTTTTTTGTCTTGGTTAGATCTTTCTCCCAATATATATCTTCTATTTGAGTTTTTCCTTCAACCTTAACATCAATAATAAGTTTTAACTAAAACTACAAATTATGTTTAATTATAATATATATTTTGTTTAAATTTAATTATGTCTATGTCTATAACGCATACTCTGATTAGAGAAATAATATATATTGAGTTGAATTTAGTAAAATTATTTTATATATTTAATACAATCATTTTAGATATATATTTATAATAATTCTATTTTCAAAAAAATTGATATGATTTTGTATTAAAAATTAAAATTCAATTTTATGTATTGTGCAATTTTCTTTCTACTTGTATTTAAATTTTTAATTTCACTTAAAATAGATAAACCGTATATTCCATTGTAATCATTTAAACAACAATTACGTAAAACAAAAGGTATTATATAGTGTATAATATTTAACATATTTGTTTTTGTTTTAAGTTGGACTCATTCATATCAGTTAGTTGAAAATATATGATTTTTGCATAACATAAATTTTTATTGTTAAAAGGTTTAAATATTGTTAGTTTTAAATATATAATCCAATTGATATGGGCATCATTATTTGTATATAATAATTGTATATCATATGGTACTTTATTATAAGATTTTATTATAAGATTTTATTATGAAGGATAAATATTTTGTATGGTTGTTTATTGCGTCAGCTAATTATTAGATGTGATGATATGACAAAAAACAAGATGTGAAATTGATAAGATAAGCATGCTCGATGTCGCTGTAGAGTTTCTTATGCCTCGTTACATTGTGTGGAATCTTCGAAATTTACCTCCTTCGTTGTTTGTGTTTGATTGACTTTGTCTTGCGTTTGTGAAATCACAGTTATAATTATAGGTTAATGGGTCTTGAAGTTCAAGTTTGGGAGAAACTCTCCTCTGATAGGTGATACCGGAAATGAGAGTTATAACTTGATTTTACTTATTTAATTAGGAATGACTTTTCATATAAAAACCTTATAAGTACTAGTAAATTTTTGGAATTAAATTAAGAAATTATAGTTAAATCAAGTTTATGGATATTGTATTGTTTTAAAGGAGCAAAAAGTTTAAAATATTTCATTTGTCTTTTGTGTAATGTGATATCCTAAATAATTCATGAAAGTTTATTTTTTCGTTGAAAGAGTTTTTATTTATCCGCGGCAAATTATTATAAAAATATGGTATAAATTATAATATATATTAGGCTTAATTGCAGTTTTGGTCACCCTATTTTAGCTGAATCGCGAAAATAGTCCCCCCATTTTGTTTCTCTCCAGTTTTGGTCCCTCAAACAGAATTTTGATTCAAAACTTGATGAAATTTCATTGTTTTTGCATTTATTTAAGTCACACCATGTCTCAAGATCTCATTTGCAACAATTATACCTGAAATCTATAATCATAAATGGTATAGTATGGCTTTAAAAAATGAAATTTCATTAAGTTTTGGACCAAAATTCTATTTGGGGACCAAAACTGGAGATAAACAAAATGGGGGGACTACTTTCGCGATTCAACTAAAATAGAGGAACCAAAACTGCAATTAAACCTATATATTATTTTGGAGTTTAAGGTGTCACAGTCCACAAGACTAACACCAAGCTTATAGAGCTTGACGACTAATCCACATCAAGTCAAGATCGTCTGATCAAATGTGGCATTCAACCCAAACAAAAACATGTGCAAGGGTCACCAAACATAAATAACATATAAGTAATACAATCAAGACAAATATGACATGTCACATAAATAATTCGATAATAACAATGCATCACATCCTAATGCAATGTTTATACGTCAATACACACATTCTAGAATATCATCTACCCGACAAGGGTTTGTGGGTTCTTTCCGAACAACACCACAAATTTTAGTGAAGTTCTCTCCAAGCAACTTTGTCATATCCCACAAGAATTATAGGTCCTTCCAAGCAATATCACGAACTCCAAATCCCCGAAAGGACTATGGGGCCCATCACATATCAACACTAAGGTCTATCTATGCATGAGCATATTTACCAAATCCAATTATCATCATGTCATATATTTCTACCTAATTAGATCATTTTTCAACAATATTCATATGATAACAATTCAAATGTCAAATTTTCATACGAAAATAAATCAACAATAATACATCATCTTGCAAGTGGATTAAACAATATAATCACAACTAAACACATAGGATCAAGACATCAACTATATATGCAATAACCATAGAATACACATCATCATAATTAAAACATCAATTGCTCAAATAATCCAAACACGTATAATTTTTTTTAGCATAGTGGTAAGTGTTCTTACATATTAAAGTTTTTTCTTAAATTACTAGAAATCGCATGTCTTGGTCTACTAAGCTCTCACCTTCACATTATATCATTTTAGTATGTATGAAATTTATACTCTCAAAATTACTAGGCCACAATTTGGGTTAACAACATAATTAAATATGTACTTTAAAATTAATAAAGTAAAACAAAACACTTAGGAATCAAAACCCAATTAGTAAGTTCACAAAATTCGAAACTTGTGATCTCCATAAATGAGAAACTCACTACTCGATTGCTTTTCGAACGAATCTTTGTTTCAAAATTTCTTTCACATGTACTTGGCTTATCTTCTGAAAAATTCATAGCCACAACTATAATACATTTTACTATTATACACATGATATTCTAAATCTCATAAAATTTAAGCACTGAATTATATAGGTTAGTATGCAAAAACTTGGGACGTGTGATGTCCACAAATGGAAGGCTCACAACTTAATTCCTTGTTTCGACAAGTTTTTGTTTCAAAGTTCTTCCACACATATTAGACTCTATATTTCAAGAATAGAAATCATTTTATAACTTGTATGAATACATTAGCAAGAAAGTATGCACACTTTAATATTCCACTACTTCTCAAATTTTTGTACATCTTAGTACAAACCTCACCGATTTTATTAAAATAGCAAACAATGTTGGAATTGAGAAAACAACAACTTCATGGAAAACTTCAGACGTCTAGTTATCAAAAGTAATTTTTTATTTAATAAATAGTAGACCACAAGTTTGAGTTTTTAAGTTTAAGATTTGGGTGTACAAAAAGGGACAACTTATGTTTTGTCAACTTGTAGCCAATTTTTAAATATCAATACTTCTTTATAATTTGTTAAGTTTCTCCGCCAAATATATAAAAATGAGTCTTGTTTTTGTTCCAACAAGAATCATTAAAAAAGGATGAATACACGTAAAGTTATGATCAAAATACCAAATATAGTCAAAATCGAGATTTAAATTTTCAACACCAAAATACATAAAATGCCATTGATCCCTAAGTTCTTTCCTTAGTTCATTTATCAATGAGCATTATCAAACTGAAGATCCTCCTACTCTTAGAAGTAAAAGTCATATCTCGTTTCAACATATTTTGGAACATAAAGTTGAATCTTCAAGCTTAAAAAAGTTGAAATTTTATCACAAAATAAACTTTAACACAAGTTTGAACTTTGAATCTAACTCGTTAACATAAACCCTAAAGCTTGAGTTCTTCATGAGCTAGTGCATAAACAAAGTGCTTGGAATCTTCATCAACTTAAATATAAACTTAGAGCTTGAAAATTTTATAAACATAATTTAAACAAAGTGTTTGAAACTTTTATGAACATAAACTAAGCAACAACAAAATAGTAGCAAGAAAATAGTAACAACAAGAAAAATAATAACAATAAAATGA
>NC_021162.2:26472563-26486217 GCF_000331145.2 Cicer arietinum | reverse complement strand
GAGCGGTTAGAATATTATGAACAAGAGATACAATGGGTGAAATAAATAATGTTCTTTACCACACACAAACACCCCATTTTTTGCCATGAACAAAGGAAAAGAAAGAAGAAAACAAACACAAAACAAAACCTCTTAAATAGAATAAGTTTCTAACTCTTTAGAAGGAGAAACTAAAGTGTATTTATAGGTAAAAGAGAGGAGTGGATGTGGCTATACAATCAAATGGTATATTTTTTTTTTATTTTTTATTTTTTATTTTTTTGCAATTTGGTTCCAATAAGGGTTGGTTGATCATTAGGGATAAATTGGACATTTAACGTTTATTTGCTTATTAGTAACTAACGTCACTTTCAACTTTTATTTCTTTTCCCCCGACTTAAGGTTATTCAACGGTGTACCTTGATTCATTAACGATAAATGTTCTACTAATAAATTTATGTGAAAGAAAACTTGCAAACGAATATTTTAACATTAAAATATATGCAAACGGGAAAATATTTTTGTAAATATTTGTCTTAAATAAATATTAACATCATTCAATTCTAACTAGGAATGTTACTCCAAACTAAAATTGAATAATTGAATTTATTTAAATTTTTTCTCGTCAGTTAATTTAAATCACTTCATTACAAATAAAGTATTAGACAATATAAAATACGATAATTATAATTTTCATCATAAAAAATGTCTCGATCATCAAAAATAGTATTTTCTTATTGAAAAAAATAAAAAATACATCCTCTCCTAAGTCACAAACAAATCACATAAGTCATATTCAAATTTGTTGTCGAAATTTGAGTTCGTTTGAAAATTAAGCATCAACTCGACTTCACTCGATTTTCCAAATATGATAAAATTTCATTTATAGATTTTGATATAAATATTGTCACTAATTAATAGCATCAAGGAAATTATAAAATTACTTGTAGTTTGATGATATTCAATTTAAAATATCAAACAATTTTTTTAGTAATTGCTCAAAATAACATAAAAGAGATGAAACCAAAAACATGTCAATAAGTTGTTGTAAAATAGTACCATTTTAATAATTCAATCGGGAAAAATAAAATTAGTCTCTATACAATTTTTGAATCACCTCAAGAAGTCCTAATTAATTTTTTATTATAATCGATGTTAGTTTCAATTTTTCATGTCACATACATTTTACTTGATCGGTCAAAACATATTTGTTTTATAATTTGTAATTTTATTTTCCTTGTTGTCCCTTGGTTGAGTGAGGGAAAATAATTACAGCTTTTGTTCAATCCCTTGTCCCCATATAGTCCAGGCCCACAATCAATTTTTACATCAAACATGACACAACAAGAGTAGTTATGTCATGTCATTCATTTTTTCGCAAATGAAATGAACCCTATAGGAAATTGCAATTGTAATAATAAAAACAAATATTCTCCTAAGTGAAGATTGAAATATTTCTTAAGACAATTGAATGTGAACAATTTCAATTTTTTCTTTCTTAGAGTAGCTGACAAATAAATATTAAAATGATATTGGTACATATAATCATATGGATAAAACAAATATACAATGCTATATTGAGTATTTTAAAAGACGATAGTTAATTATATGAGAAGGAGGAGACCCATGTTATGTTATGGAAGAAAAAAATAATTTATATATTTATTTGATACCATAATGAATGTTTTTTTTTCACTATTCCTCAATTAAGGTTTTTTGTGCAAGATGTCTTAAATGCAATATTCTTGATATGAGTCGAACTTCAAAGTTATTCCTTGTCTATTTATGAGTTGACTTAAAAGCATTTAAGATGATGAAATCTGCTTCAATATGAGAAATAATACTTTGTAATAATACCAACAAATAGAACATTCTTCTACATTAGACATGACGTTCTTTATGTGTAATTTTGAGTGTTGCTTTATTATTTTGTGAGTGAGATACTTAAATTAAAATGAAAACCTGTTATCAATCTTTAAAACACTCAAAAGTACATGTTAGATTCCAAAATAATCAGAATCTTAAAAATGTAATTTAAGATGTTTGTTATCTTTAAAACATCAAATTGAGATTTTGCCTCAACACTTTCCCCTTTTTTATGATGACAAAATCCTTAATTAGATTTTTTATTTGTGATTATGATTTTAATAATTTGATAACAACATATGCATAATTTATAAAAAATCTCAATACATGCATAATTTGAAATTATGATTTTTATTTGTGTATACGATTTAAAAATATTTTACTAACTAAAGGTAAAAAATAATACTGAATAAAAATCAAAGGCAGAGGCAGTACACAGAGGGAAGGAAAAAGACACAATGATTTATCCTGGTTCACTACCAACCTAGTAGCGACGTTCAATCCTTTCACCTAGTAGCATTTAATCTAGTAATCAAAACATATTACAACCACTTAGCTTCACAAGTTAAGTCTTCTCGACATCCAACTTGAAAACCACAAGTCGTTAAGGATATAGAACCACTATCGGACCAGACTACACAAGTGTTTAGCTTATGTTTATGAGTTTACTCTCACGATAAGATATTTACAATATTGCTCACAGACGTAGCATTAATATAATGATATTATAGTTGAGTACTAAATAAAATCTAAGTATTTGATGATTGATGATTCATATTCAGCTCTTTCTCGTATTGGTTCAAATATCTTTGTATTTTGTTCTTCAAGTGATGAAGATATTTTATATAAGTCAATTCTTGCTTTCAGATCACTTCAATTTCTTCTTCTTCTTCTTCTTCCAACATTATGAAAATTTAATTCTGATTTCTTTAATTTTCTATTTTCCCGTTGCAACCAAACTTTGATGATCGTTGCTTTTAACTTGTGTCCAAATTCATAATTTAGTTGCTGAATTTAATTATTATCTAAGCTTTAATTCATAATTTTGTTGCTCAGTCGTTGCTTGGATTTTCATAATGTTCTATATTTGATTTGCACTGATATGTTGTTGTGAATTTGAATTGGACTGTTTCTATTTGATGAGATATTCAATTTGGTGCAATTAAGAATGCAACCGACTGGACACTTTAATCCTTTCAAGCATGGGCAAAAGTAATCGCTTGGACATTTGAATCTTCAATATCAAAATCAGAGACTATAATCCTTTATTAGATTCTGTTTCTGAGTCGTGTGTCTTTAGAGTTAACTTCCATAGTCATGACTTTTATCAGAGTTAGAGCCATTGACTTTTTCCATGTTACGTTGATTTTTTTTATGTTGCATTGGCTTTTTCATGTTGTGTTGACTTTTTCATGCTGTGTTGACTTTTTCATAAGAGACAACGACTTTCCTTAGAGGCATTGACTTTCCTCAGAGCCATTGACTTTCCTCAAAGTCAAACACTTGCTTGTGTTGGAGGCTGAGTCTAATAATCAGAGTGAGAAGTAGTATGAAGTTTAGAGTCGGACCCAATCATCTTCTGGTGTTGAATTACTGGTAGAAGCAACTTAGTAGAGGCAGAGTCAGTGTTGCATATCAGAGTCAGGTGCTTACCTCTGGTTTGCTTTTTTTGTGGCATCTTTTTTAAATATGTTGCCTTTGGCTTTAGAGGTAACCCATTGGAGGTTGATTACCACAGTTAGATCGTTAGACTCAATTACTTGGAGGCATCTTCTTTGGAGGGCACATGTTGTTCCTTTCTCTGATCCGTCCTTTTATTTTGTTTCCTCTTAATCTGTTTGCTTCCTCTAATGGACTTGTTTCCTATGACCCAAGGTACTTCTTTTAATCTTAGGTGCTTCCTCTAATTTTGGGCGCTTCCTCTGATCTTGGTTTTTTTTATTTATATATATTTATTTTCTGCTCACTCAATTAAATTATTAGTGCATTAAGTTGTTCCACAGTACCTTTTGTTATCATCAAAACAAGATAAGGAATTGTTCTACAAACCATACAAGTTCTAACATAAGGTTCTTCGGAATCACCAATGTCTCAAACATCTTAGGAATGTATTTCGTAGTTTTTGAAGTATTTTTTTCCTCAATTTTGGTTCTCTTTTGATGGCGTGCATTGGCAGTGCAATAGGTGTTCAAGGATCCAAAGATTATAGGTAATGATGGAGGAGAAAATGTGGATGGTTCAGCTTGTGGGATAGGAACAGTATAGTCAAACCTTGGAGTTTTCAGAAATTTTTTGAGTGTGTTAGACCCAAAAAGAGAAGATGAACTATTGATAGGGGACACAAAAACATGATAAAATGGTGACACATTTCAATTTACAAATTTTGAGGGATTAAGAAGAGGAACTAGACCAGATTAGGTGGAGCCCATCGCCATGGCTGTTAGAGTGACTACAGACATGGAAGTGTATTCAACAAACATTTCAGAGTTAATGTGATCATTGTCCATTTTATGCTCAAAATCATCAGCATATTCTATCTTATTAGCATAAGTCTAATGGAGAACGTTATCTTCTTGAGGAGAACGTTTTGTATCCTCTAAAATTTCTTCAAGCAACTATTCCATTTTGTTGACCTTGCTGAGTTCTTTCAAACATTTTCTTCTTGGAAGTCCATTGATCATTCTTGGGACTAGAATATTTAGAAGAGGATGACGCAATTGTCTTTCTTGTTTGCGAAGGATCCTTTTTCATATGGATCATATATTTTTTTTTTTTGGTGAATTTTGAAAATTAAATGAGAGGGACTTCATTTTTGAAAGGAATTTTGAAAAACTTGAAAATTTTGTAAGAACAATTCCATATGGGATTGTTGTCTATTTGTTGACAGCAAGGGTTGCAAACCTTATATGATGAAGAATCATGTAGGGAAGATTCGTTTTGAGAACATGAAAGATATGTTACATGAGCAAGAGGTCATAGTCATAAACCTTATTCTTGCTTCTTGATCTAGGAAGTAAACAATATGGACACATGTTGTGTAACATTTTGAAAGTAGGTCCTTCCGTGCGGAGTTTCAAAGTTTTGGCCTAAACATTAGGGGTAAGAGTGATGTCAATTTCCTTGAGGGTGGAAAGAAGAAGGTTCTTGTCTTTAAAGACTTGTGATCTGAAGTAAAAGCTTCGAATGGATTTTGGGTAATAAACTTCTTGAATTTCAAAGAAGTTTGTCCAGCCAAATGGATCTGTATACTTCATTAGATCAATCTCTTTGAAAAGAAGATTGTCAATGTTGAAGTATAAATCTATTCCAATAGATCTATCAATCCATTTTTCTTTGAAGATCAAATCGTAGCCACTATAAAAAATAGGAGGTTCTTAGTTTTTGTTTTTGAAATTGTAATTTTTGGGAATGTAATGAGATAGTTGTTTCTTTTCCTTTGATTTTGATTTTGGAATTTTTTAGAGGATTTGGTTGAAGAGGATTGGTTCTTGAAAATGGTTTTGTCTGTTTTTTCTTGGATTGGTTCAAAAAATTGAGAGTAGGTTTGGATTTTATTTTTGAAGGTGTTTTAGTGGACGCAAAAGATGATGATTTTGGTTTGGTTTGAGATTTGGTACCGAAAGGTTTGTAAGATATTTTAGGAGAATGTTTAGAAGGAGGTGGAGTTGGTTTTTTATGAGAAGGTTTGGAAGATGGATTTTTTTGGTGGGTAAGCAGATTCTTCAGAGTCACTATCGTAGATGATGCGTACAATGGTTTCTTTCTCAACATTCTTCTTGGTATCAATTCCAGCTTGAATGAGTGAAAACCTTATGTTTTTTACATGTGTGCAAACTAAGGAGGACTCATAGAAAGGTGAATCAGATGATCAAAGTGAAGACTCAAATTATAAAGAGATATCATTCATTTCAAAGAAAATCCCGCGCATGTGGAACAATAGGAAGGAATCATTTTCCAAAAATGATTTTAGATGATCCACAAATATCAGAGAAAGTTAAGAAAAATCTGAAAAAAGGAAATCACTTGCTATGAATGCAAAGAACCAGGATATTACAAATCAAAGTGTCATAAGTTTAGAAGGGAAACTCTTAAAGAAAATAATTCAATATAAATTAAAAGAGTCTTATGGCTATCTAGGATGATTAAGATGAATCCTCTAATGAAGGTGAAGAACATGCAAACATGGCTTTGATGGTAGATGTCTACTCTAACTCTGACAACAAATCTGCTAATAAGGAAATTAAGGTACTATTTGGTCTATCTCGAAAGGAACTTATAATTATGTTAAACGAGTTTATGAACAAGAATCACAATGTCTCCTTAAAACTAAAAAACCTCAGAAAAACTCATTCCATCTTAATAGAAAAATACAACTTTCTTAAAATTTTGTTGTTGAAAACTTATAAAATGACAATCTAACTCTGAAGGAAAATATCTTAAAAACCTCAAAAGTTAGTACTTGCAATTATGTTAAATATGAAAAAGCTTTTCATTATTTTATGGAAAATGGCATAGACAGAAGTAAACTAGCTTCCCTGATCTATGGTGTTAGCAGAAACAATAAAAAATATATTGGCTTTAAGGAACCAGAAGAAACTCCAAAGTTTAACGCATGTGAAACTACTTGCATAAATTTCTTAAAGAAAGGTCGTGATAAAAGAACTCGTTCTATGTTGAAAACATGGAAAGACAAGACACATATATGAACCAACAAACTAAGACCCAATCAAATATGGGTACCTAAAAACTAAATAATCTATCTTGCATATATCATTAACAAAAAAGTTGAACCACTAGTCATGGTACCTGGACAGTGGAAGCTCACGACACATGACGAGATAAAAGTTGATGTTCCAAAATCTGATCCTTAAGAATGGACGATTTGCGGGATTTTCAGGAAATCAGAAGGGTAAGATCATATGGTTTGGCGTAATAGGTAATGGTTCTCTCTCCTCTATTAAAAATGTTCTAATAGTAACATGACTAATGCATAATCTACTGAGCATAGGTCAATTAATTGACATTTATGATATTGTCTTAAATGAAAAGACATGTAAGACAATTATTCAAACAAATGGATCTATAATTTTTACTGGTCATAGAAAAAACATTATTTACAGTATAAAGTTATCAAATTTTGAAAAACAAGACGTGAAGCTTCTCATGTTAGTGAATAAATTACAACTGGTTTGGCACAAGAGATTGGGACATGCCAACTTGAGATTAATCTCAAAGAGGAAAAAACTTGACCTAATTAGAGGTTTGTTAAATTTAAAATTTGAGTTAGATGTTCTTTGTGAGGCATGCCAGAAAGGGAAACAGACTAAATCGTCATTTGCTTCATAGAACGTAGTTTTCCCCTCTAGGCCACTTCAACATTTACACCTTGATTCATTTCGTATAGTAAAAATTGTCTCTGTTAGTGGTAAAAAATATGGTCTCTTTATTGTTGATGACTATTCCAAGTGGACATAGGTAAAGTTCCTTAATCACAAAGATGAGTCACATAAAGTGTTCACTACCTTTTGCAAACAAATGCAAAATGAAAAAGGTTTTCGTAGTACAACTATTCGTAGTGATCATGGTAGTGAACTTGTAAATAAACCTTTTGAAAACTTTTGTTAAGAGAATGGTATTCTACACAATTTTTTTTCTCCTAGAACATCTCAACCAAATGATGTTGTAGAAAGAAAAATAGATCTTTCTAGGAAATGGCACACACCATGATTCTTGAAATGAATGTTGCTAAGCTATTTTGGGCAGAAGCAGTAAACACTACATATATAAAACCTATTCTCAATAAGACACCTTATGAATTGTGGAACTGAATAAAACCCAACATTTCTTATTTTCATTAATTTGGTTGTACATGTTATATTTTAAACACCAAAGGGAATCTTGGCAAGTTTGATTCATAATCTCAAAAGCACACCCCTTTAGGATGCTAAAGAAGGTCTAAAGCCTTTAGAGTATACAATAAAGAGACACATATTGTAGAGGAATCAATCTATGTCAAGTTTGATGACAAACAACTTGACCATAAAAAGTCAAAGCTTAATGAAAAATTGGCAGATGTACAAATATCAAAGGAACCAAATGAATTAGAGAAAGCAACAAAATTTCCACCAGAAGAATAAGAAGATGTACCTGACAATATAAGAACAAGTTATGAGGAACCATCTACAAGTCAAGGTCATAAGGAATCTAAATCTCGATGGAAATACAAATCTTCTCATCTGGACTCCTTGATAATTGGAAATTTAAGTAACTCTATGAAGACAAGGTCTTCTCATAAGGAAACATCTTTGTTCGATTTTCTACCTAAAATTGAACTTGCAACAATGGACGAAGCTCTATTGGATGTTGGATGGATTATGGTCATGCAAGAGATAAATCAATTAAAAAGAAATAATGTATGAGATCTTGTGCTCAAGCCGAAAGAAAAAAGCCAATAAAACCAAATGAGTTTTCATAAACAAATTGAATGAGAAAAGTGAAATAATAAGAAATAAATCTAGACTCGTAGCTCAAGGCTATAATAAAAAGGAAAGTATGTATTGCACTGAAACTTTTGCTCATGTGGTAAGGTTAGAAGCAATCGAAGTTTTACTTTCATTAGTATGTTTTAATAAAATTACTTTATATCAAATGGACTTGAAAAGTGCATTGCTAAATAGTTACATAAATGAAGAAGTGTATGTCAAAGAACCTATTGGCTTTGACCATGTGACAAAATTAAAGAAATCCCTAATGGTTTGAAATGGGCCCCTAGAGCTTGGTATGGCAAACTAAGCAGTTTTTTTACTAACAAATGATTCTGAAAGAGGCAGATAGATACTACTTTATTTATAAAATCATCTAAAAATGATCTTTTCGTTGTCCAAGTATATGTTGATGACATTATTTTTGGTTTTACTAACGACAAGCTTTGTCAAGAAGTCTTTAAGTTTATATAGAATGAATTTCAGATGAGCATGTTGGGAGAACAAAAATTCTTTTTTGGAATCCAAATTCATCAAAGCTCAAATAAAGTATTCATTCATCAGACCAAATACACTAGAAAACTTCTAAAAGAATTTAAGATGGATGAGTGTAAACCCATGCTTACACCAATGCCTCTAGACCTGATATTCTATTTAGTGTGTGTGTGTGCAAGATTTCAGTCTGACCTTAAAGAATCTCATTTAATTGTGGTTAAAAGGATCTTTAGATATCTGAAAGACACTACTAATCTTAGTTTGTGTTATCAACCATCCTCTAAGTACAGGTTAATAGGTTTCTATGATGCTGACTAAGCTAAAGATAAACTAGAAAGTAAAAGTACTGGTGGTAGTTGTACATTCCTTGGTGAAAATTTGATCTTCTAGTCAAGTAAATGACAATAAACCATTGCTCTATCTTCAACTGAGGCAAAATATATTGTTAGAACCAAGTGGGTTTGAAGAACCATGACCCTTAATTGTTTTGATGATAACTTAAATTATTTTGTGGGAGCAATTTATTGTGTTACTAATTTTTTTAAGTGTGTAGATTATTGTCATGACATTTAAATGTATTGCGCTGCATCCTCTGATGAATAGACAAGCTAAAAAAATTGTTACGACAATACTTTGTAACATCTATTGAAGTGTAGTTGATTATGAAAAGCTAGCTCTCAATGTACCTATGCTGAATCATCTAACACAAGTTCACTTTGGTGATTTTGCATTTGATATATGGAACGATATACACAAGAAATGAAGGTTTGAATTGTGTTTTATTTTAAAATCAATTTAACAAGATTAAAACAAAGTGGTGAAAATAGAACTGAACAACACAACCAATATATTATGGTTAACCACCAACACGGTAGCTATGTCTAGTTCCTTCACCTTGAAAGATTTAATCCACTAATTCAAAAATTGAGTCACACTTCCACTGAACACCAGCTAGTCTAATTGACTGTGTTTAAGTCTTCTCAACCTTCTAGCTTAGTACATTTAAGATGTTTATGGATGTAGCCACTACTGGGCAGTGTTACAAAATGATAAATTTAAGCGTTTTATGAATACTCTCACAAGACGGTGTTTACAATGTTGTATGCTCGGTAAATATTTCTCATCACTTATATAAACAATGGATTAAGAGGAAGAGTGCATAGACAACTGTATTGTGCTTATTGTAGTGTGTTGTTGTGTTTTTTCAATGAAGGTTGCATGTCCTTTTACATAGAACTTTAAGATTTCTTCATGTTGTCATGATTGTAAGAAATCAACATGTATCATGAAGATTCATATCAAATATTCAGAGATTGATTCGCCATGAAACCTTGTCCAAAATATCCTTATAATTGATTATGTGTATCTTGATACGGAGACAAAGAGAGCAGATGATATCATTATCAGAGTATGTCACATAAACCTTTAGACAAATAACGGATTCAAGGTCTCGAACAAAGGACACACAAATATGTCTACTGATAGCATTTCAACAAATGTATTGAATCGTTGCAAGTAATAATTAACACGGTAGTACCGAGTGTCGAACTCAAGGATTGCGTTTTACTATTGAATTATATTTAGTTAATAAAATTGAACAAAAAGTTTCTGAATTGATTGAAATAATATTTAAAACTAACAATGGTAATAAAATTGATCCTTTATTATAAGAAAAATGTAAGGGATGAGTTTCACTTCGAATCTAACCTTGGTTTTCTAATTTGATCCTAGTTACTAAATTTCTTTATTGAATTATTACCGAATTCTCTTTATTATTCCTACACTAATGTCTTAGTCACATAACCTTTAATTCCAAAGTAACTCCTAATTCCTTCGTGAATTTAAGATTATAATTAAGCTTTGTGGTACAAGAATTCTCTTTTTAAACTGTTGTGTATGCAACAAATTTAATTAGTTTCATGACCTGCATCTATCCCTAGACTACAATATCATGAATTTCTCATCTCAAGCATTCGTAATGTCTACTTCCGTTTCAAAATACGAATCGTAGAACATTTTAATGTTGATCAAACAATAAAAATCATTAAGCACAGAGATGAGAAAAATAATTCAATAAACTCATTCATATAACTAGAAATCAAATCAGAAAAATAAGGGTTTCATCTTGTTTCACTCATCCCTAACAAATAGAGTTTAATTACTCATGACAGAGATAGAAAATATAGAAATTATGAAAGAATTACAAGAAGGATTCATGAATGATTCTTGATAAAACTACTCAAATGGTGTTAAAAACAACCGTCTATGAGTTTCTCTATTAGGGCACAACTTTCCAAACTTCCCAATAGTAAAAAAGATACCTAGAAAGTGAGAAAAACATGTTTTTATATATTTAACAGCACACCACCCGCCCTAGGCACGTAATTTGAGCTTCAGGCGCAATTGAACAATGTCAGAATGTCAAAATGCACTATAGACGCAGATTTTGCGCTTCAGGCACAAAACCTCTTATGTCTGACGTATACTGTATTTGTCTTCTCTTTTGAATTTGTATTTGGTTCCGGTGTCTTCATGAACGTTGTAGATCTGGATCTTAGCTTTCATTTGTACTTGGTTTGACTTCAATTGGACATCTACAACTCCAAATATGACTGAAATACTCCAGATAGGTGATGTTGATTTCTCACCAAAATTCAGCACTACACCAAAACAAAGAAACAACTCAAAACTATGAAAAATCTCTATTTAATCAAGGAAATAAGAACATAAAAATTTCATTAAATACAAGAACTAAAATTAATAAAATATATCAAATAATTCCTTAAATTAACTAATGATTAAAGATAAATAAGACTAAAAACAATGAAAAATATGCATATGATGAAGAGTCATAATCTACTTTAGAGTGTTGACTTTTTAGAACATTGACTTTTCATCAGAGCATTGACTATTAAACATAATAAAAAATTCATATGCTTGATGTGATTATTAGTGGCAGATAATCACTTTAGAGTGTTGTCTCAACTGCTTGGTGAAAGGGATTCACAAGCCATGGTGAGGTAGGGTCAAATTCAAGGGTGGAGATGTTAGATGTTTGTGAAATGGTAGAGTTGGTAGGTGTTTGAGGATGGTTAATGTGATTAGCTGATGGTGTTTGGTTTGGAGTATTGGTCTTAAGATGGAAAATGTGTGTTTTATATGTGAGGGATGCAAAGTATTCTGCTAAGGCAACCTCAAACATTTCATTTGAGGTTTTGGAGTCAAAGTCATTGGGGGTAGTAGGTGCAGGATCAGAAGAGGAGGAAACTTAGTTTATATTTTTGGTAGAAGGAGATGTTCTAGTATAAGTTCAGGTTCAAGTGCAGTTTATTCTTTGCTACCTATATTACCCAAAATTGTAGAAGGATTAGTTTGTTCATGGTTGAATTTTACCTTCTATTTCTTCCTATGAATGAGGTTTGTTGTGTCCTCAATGACGTTTGTTTCTTCATCCTCATCATCATCAACACAAATTGTCTTGACAACCTTTTTGCTATTTTTCTCAAAAACTTGAGCACTTTTAGATAGAGGAAGGTAGATTGGAGCCATCTCTTGGCGAGAATGACACATCCTCAAATACTCCAGAACTATTTCTTTATTGTCTTCCTCAAAGATAGGAGCATAAAAGTCTTCTACCATAAATGAAATGCCTTGAGAGCCACTAGTTTGACCATATATTCTTCTAACATCACCACTTGGTTGAGATCACTCTCATCTTGATGTCATTGGATATGTTGAACACTGGTACATATGAAGAAACTAGATGTTCTTCTTGAATAGCTCCTCATTTTCCTCTAGGGCTTGAATACGGGAAGTTCTCATCAATACTACAATGATGAATCTAGGGTAGGGGATTGTTCTGATCTTCTATGACCTAGAGTTGATTACATATGACCTCATGTGTTCTAAAATAAGTTTTTTAAGATTGTTCTTGATCCTCTAGAAGATATTCCACATTAGACCTTGTGGTCTTTACTAACATGGTCCACATAACCACCTTTTTGTAACACACATCCAATCAAAATCTTGAAGAGTGCCCTGTACTTAGGTTTTAGGTGCATAAACTTGTAATTTACCTTAGGATCTTCAAACAACTCCTTGTTGATCTTGAATGAGCCAACCTTTGACTCATAACCATTCTCAATCAACATTTCTTCATCTAGGCATCTTAGAATCGCAACAAGGGATTGTTGAGTGATTTTGATTGGAAGCCCTAACATTGTACTTGATACTATTCGTCTTTGTTTGTGTCATAAAACCTCCAAATTTTGTTGATTAGAACGTCCAAATCTACGTCTTGTTCTAGGTTGAAGTATTCTAACTCAATCTCAATAAAATACAAACATAATCAATCTGAAAAATTTAAAAACTCAATCTGAACAAAATACGAACATAATCAATCTAAAAGAACTCCTCATATTGTATTCAAAAATAAAGAATTGAATAACGCACATATTATCAAAAAACACCTTGTTCAGAATTATTTTTGAATAAGATCATTGTTGACTAAGCTAGAAAAAAAGATACAATTCATAAATAAACAAGGACTAAGTTGAAGCCCTAATTTTAACTATAAATAGATACTTAAGGTTGAAGAAGAAGATCATCAAAAAATAAGAAAAAAGTTTAAGAACTCATAAGCTCAAAATTTCAAATTGATCTTAGAGTTCAAAGAGAGAAACACTTAATCAAGTCAGGAATATTTTCTAAGTGTTTTTTTTTTCTTAGAGTGTGAGATTTATTATTATTATTATTATTATTATTATTATTATTATTATTATTATTATTATTATTATTATTATTATTATTATTATTATTATTATTATTATTAT
>NC_021162.2:26467512-26472378 GCF_000331145.2 Cicer arietinum | reverse complement strand
TTATTATTATTATTAATATTATTATTATTATTATTATTATTATTATTATTATTATTATTATTATTATTATTATTATTATTATTATTATTATTATTATTATTGTTGTTGTTGTTGTTGTTGTTATTAATATTAGCTTTGTTAGCCAAGTTAGTGGTGAACCAGGAAAAATATATGTGTCAAACTATTTATGCTTTCATTGTTTGCTGCCTCTGAATCCAATTGCTTCTACTCAATGTAAAACACCAAAATCGAACCAATTTTTTTTATAATAAATCATAAAAAAGTTATAAACTTTTTCAAACACAATTCAACCCATCTTCTCGTGTTTGCACCTTCAATTGACATTAGAGCTTGGTCTCAAGGCTGAGCACGTTACAATGCTTGAAGAAAGATCCAAGGGTTGAACATGTCTGGATTCAGTGAAGAAGCTACTGAAGGAAACATCAACTATCCACCTCTGTTTGATGGAGAACATTTTGAGTACTAGAAAGACAGGCTGAGAAGTTTGTTTATTTCACAAGATCCTGAACTTTGGGACTTGGTGGAAGATGGTTATATTGCTCCAAAGAATATTGGCAGTATTGAAATTCTAAGAAATGAGATGAATGTTGATCAAAAGAAGATGTACAAGATGCATCATAAGTCTAGAGCATTCATTGTAAATGTAATCACCTTCAAGGAGTTTGACAAGTGCACCGACCATGAGACAACAAATAGTATTTATGAGAGTTTTATTCTGACCTACAAAGGAAGCAAACAAGTTCAAGAAGCAAAAGCCAACCTCCTAGTCAAAAAGTATGAGTTGTTCAAGATGGAAGAAGATGAAGACATTGAAATAGTGTTTTCCAGGTTCCAGACTCTAGTCTTAGGATTAAAGGAACCTGAAAAGAGTTATACTACTGCTGATCATGTAAAGAAGATACTAAAGAGTCTAACAAGCAAGTGGAGACCTAAGATCACTTCCATTCAGGAAGCTAAGGATCTGAATACTCTTAAGTTGGAAGAATTAATCAGCTATCTCAAATCATATGAAATTGAGCATGTAGAGGATGAGCCCAAGAAGAAGCAACCAACCTTGGCTTTGAAATCCAAGCAGAAGAAAGTTATGAAGGCAACCACAAAAACAGAGGATGATGATTCAGATGATTAGAATGGAGACTCATAGGAAGAGGAACTAACTTTCATATCTAGAAAAATTCATAAGATGTGGCACAATAGAAAGAAGAAATTTTCCCAAAGATATTCAAAATAATCCAGTAGAGGAAACGATGATAAATATGACAAGAAAAAAATCATCTGCTACATATGCAATAAACCTGGACATATCAAGTTAGACCGTCCAAATTTGGAGAAAGGGAAACATTAAAGGAAATATTCCAAACCCAAGAAGAAGAGTATGATGGCTACATTGGATGATTCGGATGAATCCTCTGATGATGAAGAGCAAGTAGATTTGACTCTGATGGCTCATACCAACTCTGGATCTCGATCCAACATAGATTCTGACTTAGGAAGTGAATCAACATATGAAGAAATTGAGGTGTTTTTTTGACTTAACTCGATCTGATTTAATTATTGCTATAAAAGACTTCTTAAAAGAGAAATACAAATTGTATTTAAAGCTGAAAACACTAAGGAAAGAAAATGCAAAACTAACTAAAAGCAAAAGGGGGCACAATGACTTTTGGAGGAAAGCAAAAAGGCCAGATCATTGGTCAATGTATAGTTGGTAATAGTACTTCCTCTTCTATTAAAGATGCCTTGTTTGTTAAAGGTCTTAAGCATAATTTATTAAGTATTATTTAGTTAAGTGATAATCATTATGATATTATATTCAATCAAAAAACATGCAAGGCAATTACTTATTCAAGAAGTTTAAGATGAGTGATTGCAAACCTATGGCTAAACCAACGGATCCTACTTATTCACTTGAAAAAGATGCATCAGGCCAAAAAGTTAACTAGAAAACCTATACAGGAATGATAGGATCCCTACTTTATCTTACTGCTTCCAGACCTAATATCATGTTTAGTGTATGTGCAAGATTTCATCCTGACCCTATGGAATCACATTTAATTGTTGCTAAGAGAATCCTTAGATACCTAAAAGACTCTACCAACATTACCTTATTCTATAAGAAATATTCTGAGTAAAACTAAGTGGGTATTGTGATTATGATTATGCTGGAGATACAAAAAAGCTTCTCAGGAAGTTTAAGATGAGTGATTGTAAACCTATGACTACACCAATGCACCATACCTGTTCACTTGAAAAAGATGATTCAGGCCAAAAAGTTGACAAAAAAACCTATAGAGGAATGATAAGATCCCTACTTTACCTTTTTGCTTCCAAACCTGAGATCATGTTTAGTGTATGTGTATGTACCAACTTTCAAGTTGACCCTAGGAAGTAACATTTAACTGCTGTTAAGATAATCATTAGATACCTAAAAGACACGACCAACCTTACCTTGTTATACAAAAAATGTCCCAAGTACAAATTGAGTGGATACTTTGATTCTAATTATGCTAGAGATAAACTTGAGAGAAAAAAAACTAATGACAACTTAATATCTCGGTCAAGTAAGAGACAAAGCACCATTGCCATGTCAACAACAGAGTCTGAGTACATTTCAGCAACTGACTACAGTTCTCAACTACTTTGGATGAAACATCAACTTGAAGACTATAAAATCCTAGAATCCAACATTCTCATCTATTGTGATAAAACTTATGCCATTTTCCTAACAAAAAACTCTATACTTCATTCTAGAGCTAAACACATAGAAATCAAACACCACTTCATTAGGGACATTGTTCAAAACAGGGTACTAAACATTCAATTTGTAGACACTGAACACCAATGGGATGACATATTCACCAAACCACTACCTGAAGATAGGTTTGACTTCATCAAGAAAAACCTAAACCTAACCTTCATACCTGATTGATGGTGTGATAACTTTAAAGTATTTTAGCTTTACGTTAGTTTTTTCATTTCCTTGTAATATATTCATGTTATTCAAAGAAAGAAAAAAGAGTCAGTTTCACTTTCAAGTCTTTTTGTCTGTTAAAAAAAAGGGATAAAGATATTTAATAAAGTGGGGAGAAAACGGTACTTAGACTTAGATTGAGCCCTAAGTTAAGGGGGGGGGGGTGCAGTCATAGAAATATAAAGAAAAGTTGTTATAAAAAATACAAGTTTTGTCATCATAAAAAAGGGGGAATACTGTTGGCACCAAGTGAAGGCGCAAACACGAGAAGGGGGAGTTGAATTGTGTTTGATAAAGTTGATAACTTTTTGCTAATTTGATGAAGGTTTGTTGGTTTTTATGAATTAATTGGATAACGTTGAAGTTGTGGAATCTTAGAGAGGAAGAGAGAAAATAATAAGGGTTTGAATACTATTGATAATAGCTTAATGCTGACTTGATTACAAAAGACTCAATACTAATCTCTATTTATAGAGAAACGTAGACTCAATCCTAAATAAGGAATACATCATAATAATAATGATAGATATTCTAAGATATCTCTATGATTATAAATTGATCCTAAGAAAAAATTTAAGATACTTTAGTATAATATAAAAGATATTTTCTAATATTCTAATAAATAAGAAGCAATCAGATTTAGAAGCAGAAAACAATGAAAACATAATTAATTTGACACATATTTATCCTAGTTTACCACTTACTTGGCTACATCCATTCCCTTCATTCAGAATGTTTTAATCCACTAATTCAAATACCTTGAATTATAAAGTACCTGACCCTCCAAGTCAGTCTTCCCAAACAGCCTAACAACCCTAGACTTTTGAGGAACTAACCACCTTGACCCTACAAGAGAAGTCTTCTCCTAACAACCTGATAACACCAGATTGAAGAAGGAACTAAACCACTCTCGGGTTGAAAATACATCTCGGATATACACGACGTATTTCACATGGCGCAAATAATAAAATACATCTCAGATCCGTCGCATGTGATCGAACTAGACACAATTCAACTAAAGGATAACTTATCATTCGAAGTACTACCTGTAAGAATTGACGACAAGAAGATAGAGTGATTGAGGAACAAGGAAGTTTCGTTGGTCAAAGTGATTTGGAACCCAACTACTAGAGATGTGACTTGGGAATTGGAGGGTAAGATGAGGGAACAACACCCTGATTTGTTTATCGACGCGTAGTTTCGAGGAAGAACCTAATTTTAAGGGGGTAGTAATGTAAGACCCTGAATTTTCTAAACTCTAATTTATGCAATTTTAGTGTGTTTTGTGTTGAATTGCTTAAGCCTTTAGTCCAATTTTTACTTTGTGAATTAAGTATCAAAAATATTTTTTTTTAGATTTTGTAATATGTTTGATATATATATATATGTAAACGCCTGTATGTCGGCTTAAACACGAGACTTACAACCCAGAAACTATTATTCTTCAAGATAAACTTTCAAGATTTTAAATATCAACAACCAATTCTATGTAACCTATTCCCCCCAAGTCTGATACCAACGAACGTCCTAGTCGTAACTGTTTTCTCAAACGTATATTTAACTTATGGGGAATTGGTTAGCTTTACTCAAAAAGAAGGTTTGAAAATCTGTCCATATATATATATATTCGAGACCCAATTAAAATTATTTATTAGAGTATAATTTATCTAAGTTACGAAAAAAATTAATAACGAATCAATTTTTTAAAATGTCACATGTTGCTGATAGATTTATCTGTCAATTGAGTTGCGACGAGAGTAGATATTTTTATTATATTAAATTGAGATGTAAGTAAAGTGTTGTGTGTGAGAGTGATTAGATGTTATAATGATAATTTTATAATATACCTAATTATTTAATTAATTATATATATA
>NC_021162.2:26445492-26467428 GCF_000331145.2 Cicer arietinum | reverse complement strand
ATATATATATTTATATATATATATATATATATATATATATATATATATATATATATATATATATATATATATATATATATATATATATATGACACAAACCGAGCAAGCATTCCTTTTCACTTTTCCTTCAGCTTCTTCCTCGTTCCTTTTCCTTTGTTTTCTTTCTGTTTCAAATAAAAGAAGTGTGTTGGTTTTAAAAAAACAAAAACAAAAAATCTCCATTTTCTACTAGATCACAGTCTCCATTCAAAAAGTGTTAGGAAGGAAAGTTGCTTCTCTACAACATGGTGCTTATGAGGTACTTTATTTGAGGTGAGACACTTAGTTCCTCCTTTTTTTTCTTCTTCTAAATTCGTAAACTTTATACAGTGGGGGGATGAGTGAAATTTTTGAGTTCTTAATAAATCTTTTGTTGTTGTGTTGTTGTTGTTGTTGTTGATAATGATTTTGTTAGTAATGGTTAAAAAAAAAGGAAAAATTGATTTTTGATGTGTTTGAGTTACGTAATGAGTTGTTTTCAAATAAATGAGTTTGCACTGAAGTTGAAATTTTACAAAAAAAAATTTAGAGTTGTTAAAGTTGTTAAAAAGTTCAAATTTTAACTAAGTTAAAGAGTTTGAGAAAAAAATAAGATTGAAATTAAAATGTTACTCTTTTAATTTCTCTTGGAATGAGTTTAAAAAGAAAAAGTTTAGAGTATTTTATTAACTCAAAATTTTGGTGTTTTAATAGTCAAGTGTGCATATGTGTGATTTGGACAATATTCGCTTTATTTAGAGTTAACTAAATAATGTAGATTATTTGGTATTAAAAGTTTGGTGTATGAAAAAGATATAATTTTGGAATTTTGTTGTGGTTGGATAAATTTTAGATGTCAACAAATTGATATAAATATTTATGTTTATGTAGTTAGCTCATTGAGTCTCGAAAAGGAATCGAGACCGTTGACACTGAGTTAGCGGAGCGGAGAACTCTGATATATTAATGTTGTCGTGGTGATTAAAGAAAAATCATTTTTCTTAGTTTATGCATTTTCAAGAATAATGGTTATGATTGATGATTAATAATGTATACACATGATTAACAAATTTTTGAACTTGTGATTAAAGGAAAATTTGTGAAATGTGGTTTCAAGCTTGTATATGTATACTTTAAATTTTTAGAAAAGTTTGCATCATTTTAATTAAATTTCAACTTTATTAAGTAAAGGTTAAAGTCTTGAGTAAGAAATTCTTTTTTAAAAGAGTCAAAGTTTCATGATTAAAGATAAACTATTTTAGTAAAATATACTCTAAGGGGGTTAGGAGTAAGAAAAAGGCTTGTAAGGTAGTTCAAGTTTCAGGGATTTATTTGAATAAGTCAAACACTATTTGATTAAAGGTGTCGGAACGAACGAGATTTTTCGTTGTGTTTGATTGTGGTAGTGATAATTGTTGAAAATGCTATAACTAAGGTAAGAGCTCCTTCAAAATTTTTAGTTTTCACATAGGGACCTTATATGTGTGCTTGGTGTGTGAATATGTGATGATTAATATTGATGTGATGATGCATTCTTAAGTGATAATACGTGTTGCTACATGTTATGAATTTTATTACGGATAATATGTCTTGAGTATGCTCTGTGAAAAGTATGAAAAATTGTGATGGGTGGTGACTGTGATGGGCAGCAAGATGATTCCATGAGTTGATTGGTCCATCTTATCCTTACGAGGATTTATTTGTCTTGTAGGTCTGTGATAGACTACACTCTAGTAAATCGTGTTGATCTATAATAGGTAGTGCCTCGGTAATTAGTACTGGTCTGTGAGAGGTGGTACATTTATGATTTATGTCCCTCGATGAGGGTTTGGAAATTCCGGAATCATGTGCATTGGAATATAAGCATGGCATTAGAGTGCTTGTCACGCGAGTCATGTTTGTTATGATATGATAATTGTATATACATACTCTGTTATTGCTTGTCTTTATGATATAATTGTGAAATGTTATTTGTTAATTTTGGTTGGTGACCTTGTACATTGTTGTGGAAAATTGTTTTTTTCCTTAAATGATTCTCGAGTTCGTTCTACCGACTGTTACCTTGATGACAGAAACGTCGTTAGACTTCCCCAACTGACATTCGCTGAATGCTTGGGTATATGACCCCCATCTCAAACATGGCTACTTATACGGGGAGGGTAGTAAGGAAAAGTGGGAGAGCTGGGGCAGTATATCTCGTCGGTGGGCCTGACTTTTGAGGAGATTGATCCTTCTATGGTTGATGAGGAGGAGGAAGTTACTTCGAGGATAAATATTGCATTAGAAGGAACTTGTGCAGTGTGTGGAGGCCACCCTCATTACTGTAGTTGCTAGTGGATGATCATATTAGTTTTTGTTGTATAAGGCCTTAACGTCTTTCTTTTGGTGGTTGTAGTTATTTGGTTTTGGGATGACTGTACCTATGACATTCTTTGACAATTCACTTTTGTTTGTTGGGTCCATGTTCTATTTTTTTGTACGTGATCATGGAGGAGATAACATTCTTGGAGCAGTATTTATGTGCAGGTGTTTGCCAAGAATACCCTAGAGGTATGAGCGATGTTTGATAGGTCTCATAGTCCTGGTGTATTTTCTATTTGTATACTTTAGATTATTGTCCCAAAAACTATTTTAGTTTGTTTGTATATATGATGTAATTATTTATGATTCTTGTCGTTTTGTGTTACGACATATTATTATATTAAGTTGTTTAAAAAAATGCATTCGCGTTGTTAAAAATCGGGTGATACATTGTGGTACCAGAGCTTTGATTTGATTGTAGGTTGACCTGTAGGTTGGGAGTCGTTATCTGATCATGCATCGGGGTAAGTTGTTTGAGTTGTCATGTTTGTGTAGTTGTTATATGTTGATGTAGTTGAAAGTTATTTTTGGAATTCTTCTAAATAGTGTTAAGATTTCTTCTTGATGTTGGTTTTGAAGGAAACAATGCCTCCAATAAGGAACAACACTGCAAGAGTCAACATCAACAGGGATGATCAAATGGCTGAAGTAACGAATAAATTTGCTGCTTTTGTTGCTAAACAGACAGCTACAAACACTCTAGGGGATCTGGAGAAAAGGGAAAAAGAGATTCATGCTACTGAGTCAAGGGGATTGGAAGATTTTCTTCGTCATAATCCTCCAAAGTTCAGGGGTGATGAGAGTCCAAAGAATAGTCGACCATTGGATTCAGGAAGTGGAAAAGATCTTCGAAATGATTAACTGTCAGGCAGGGGTGAAGGTCAACTATGCTACGTATCTGCTACTAGGGGATGCTGAATATTGGTGGAGAAGTACAAGGCTTCTGATGGGATCAGCTCACGAGGAGGTGAACTAGGAGTCCTTCAAAATGAAGTTTTTAGACATATACTTCCTAATGAGTACCAGGACTAAGTTGGGTGATGATTTTCTTAAATGGTACCAGGTAAATATGAGAATGGGTGAATATGTTGCTAAGTTTGAGTCATTGTCAAGGCGTTTTAGGTTTTTCCGTGAAGAGGTTGATGAACAATTTATGTGTCGCCGTTTCCAAAATGGACTGAAGTATGAGATTCAAGACTCTGTCCTGCCATTGAGAATTCAACGTTTCCATGTTTTAGTGGAGAAATGTAGAGAAGTTGATGGCATGAAGAACAAGAGGGCCAACCAAGGAGGGAACTTTCGTTCAGGGGGGCCTTGTTTGGTGAACCATCAGAATAACAAAAGAAAACAAGTTGTTAAGCCCTATAACCGACCACATAACAACAATAAGAGGTCAGAACCGCCCAGTGAACGAGAACTTTGGAAGACAATTGGGTCAATTAATTCGATTTTCTGATGTGGGGAAGACGGACATTATGGTAATGTTTGTACCTCTAAGAGTCTTCCATGCTACAATTGCCAGAAGTCAGGGCCCTTTGCAAGGGATTGCAAGGCTCCAAAGGTTGAACCAATAGTGAATGCAACTAGGGCTACTTGTCCTACTGCTAAGGGACGCGTTTATTGCATGGGTGCTGAAGCTGAAAATCCATCTAACAATTTGATCCAACGAGACTGCGAGATTGCAAGCAACACTCTAACTACACTTTTTGATTCGAGGACAACCCATTCCTTCATTGCTATGGACTGTGTGAATCGTTTATAGTTATTTGTGTCTTCTCTGCCTTTTGATTTGGTTGTTTCCACACCTGCTAAGACTTTGACCGTAAATACTACATGTTTACATTGTCAAGTAACTATCCATAATATGGATTTCTTGATTAATTTGATTTGTTTACCCCTACAATCACTCGAGGTCATTCTCAGTATGGATTGAATGTTGTATCATTATGTAATCTTGGATTGTGCTTGCAAATTGGTTCTTACCCCCGAGCCAGGAGTTGTTCGATATCTAGCTGCTAACAAACTCAGAGTGTCACATAGAGAAGGAGCTCAAGAGTTTATTTCATTAGCTAATGTGGAGGTAAAGATAAATGTGAGCATAGAAGACATGGTGCTCGTCAAGGAGTACCCACACGTATTTCTAACAGAAATTCTAAGATTACCACCAGTAAGAGAGGTGAAGTTCTTCATTGATCTACACCCAAGAACCGGACATATTTCGATTGCGCTGTATCGGATGTCACCATTGGAATTGAATAAGCTCAAGGGCCAAGTTGAAGATTTATTGCAAAAAGGATTTATTAAACCAAGTGTGTCACCATGGGGAGCTCCGGTATTGTTAGTTAAGAAGAAGGGTGGAAGCTTGCGCTTATGTGTGGATTATAGACAACTTAATAAGGCAACTATTAAGAATCATTATCCTTTACCACGTATCAATGATTTGATGGATCAATTGAGAGGAGTTGTAGTGTTCTCGAAGATTGATTTGATGTCAGGTTACCATCAGATTCGAGTAAGAGAATGAGATATTCAGAAAACAGCTTTTAGAATCCGTTACAGACATTATGAATATCTTGTTATGCCATTTGGAGTTACCAATGCACCAACAATTTTTATGGATTACATGAATAGAATCTTTAGCACATTTCTAGATAAGTTTGTTGTGGTGTTCATCGATGAGAGTTTCATCTTGTTACACTCATCCCTAATAGATAGGATTTAGTTACTCAGAATAGAGATAGAAACGATAGAGATTAGATAAGGATAAAAAGAAAGATTCATGAATGATTCTTGATAAAACTGCTCCAATGGTGTTAAAAACGGTCGTCTTTGAGTTTCTATGCTAGGGCACAAGTCTTTCAACTTCCAATAGTCAAAAAGATCCTTATAAAGTGGAAAAAAAATGCATTTTAATGAATGCTGTCGCATGTCACGCGGCTCAGGCGTAGCTTTTGCGCTTCAAGCGCGTCCCGACAGAGGCTTCAGCCAGAAAATGCGCCTCAGGTGCAACTGTTGCGTTTTAGGCGCACATCTTCATATGTTTGACGTTTTCTACATTTTACTCCTCTTTTGAGTCTGATTTAGGTTCTGGTGTCTTCATGAAAGTTGTAGATATAGATTTGAGCTTTCATTTACAACTTGGTTGACTCCAATTGGACATCTACAACTCTATATATGTCTGAAATACTCTACATAGATCATGTTGATTTCTCACCAAAGCTCAGCACTGCATTAAAACAAAGTAACAACGCAAAACTCCGAAAAATCTCTAGTTAATCAAGGAAATAAGAACATAAACATTTCATTAAATCAAAGATATAAAATTAACAAAATATATCAAATAACTCCTTAAATTAACTATTGAATAAAAGATAAATAAGACTAAAAACAATGAAAAATATGAATATGTTGAAGAGTCATCAGGATGCACGTTCACAGTGTTTAGTGACCATAAGGGTTTGAAATATTTGTTTGATTAGAAGGAATTGAACATGCGTCAGAGAAGATGGATGGAGACTCT
This sequence comes from Cicer arietinum, assembly GCF_000331145.2. Classification (NCBI taxonomy): domain Eukaryota; kingdom Viridiplantae; phylum Streptophyta; class Magnoliopsida; order Fabales; family Fabaceae; genus Cicer; species Cicer arietinum. Next base: position 26,461,529 of record NC_021162.2, on the reverse strand, counting down.
CAAGGATTTTGATTTCACATTGCAGTACCACCATGGGAAGGCAAATGTGGTGGCTGATGCGTTGAGTACAAGGAGTGTGTTTGTGTCTTTAGTTGTAATGGCTAGACAACAAGAGTTGTGGGAAGTATTTAGAGACCTACACTTGGACGTAGAGTTTGCACCGAGGATTTTGAAATTCGGAATGATTAAGATTTTGAGTTGTCTACTTGAAAACATTGCGAATTTTCAAGATGACACATTAATCAAAGAGAAGAGGAACCTAATAGTGCAAGGGAAGACAACTGAGTTTAAGATTGGACCATATAATATTTTGAATTTAATAGGAGGATTTGTGTACCAGCAGTTATAGATCTAAGGAAAACAATTTTAGAAGAGGCTCATAAGAGCAAATTGAGTATCCATCCTGGAGCAACAAAGATGTATCAGGAGTTGTGGTAGAATTATTGGTGGCCAGGAATGAAGACGCATGTAGCGAAGTATGTATCAACTTGTTTAACTGATCAGAAAGTGAAAGTGGAACATCAATGACCTGCTGGAATCTTACAACCATTAGATATACCTAAATGGATGGAGGAAAGCATTTCCATGGACTTTATAAATGGATTGCCGAAGACAAGGAGAAAAAATTATTCTATTTGGGTAATAGTGGATCGATTAGATAAATCCACACACTTTTTATCAGTAAAGACCATTTATAAGGTAGATAAGCTAACATAGATCTACATTGTTGAAATTGTGAGATTACACAGAGTACCATCGAGTATCGTATCAGACCGTAACCCAAAATTCACGTTGCACTTTTGGGGAGCGTTGCATGAAGCATTGGGAAAAAAATTAAGATTGAGTTCATCATAACATCCACAAACGGATGGGCAGACTGAGAGGACGAATCAGTCTTGGAAGATTTATTGAGAGCATGTGTGTTAGATGATAGAGGAAGTTGGGATGATGTACTTCCATTGATTGAGTTTACCTACAACAATAGTTTTCACGCAAGTATTGGAATGACACCCTATGAGGCTCTGTATGAGCGCAAGTGTCAGACACCTTTGTGTTGTTATAAGGACAGTGACAATATGATTGTAGGACCTGAGATGGTGCAACAAACTATATATAAGGTCAAGAAGATAAAAGAGAAAATGAAGGTCTCACAAGATCGTCAGAGGAGTTATGTGGATAAACGTCGCAGACCTTTAGAATTCGAGCAGGGTGGCCATATGTTTCTGAGAGTCACACCTATGATTGGAGTTGGTAGAGCCATAAAATCAAGGAAATTAACCCCAAAGTTTATTGGACCATACCAGATTACTGCACGAATTGGACATGTGGCTTATCGGATTGCATTACCTCTGATGTTGTCCAATATACACAACGTACTTCACGTGTCGCAATTAAGAAAATACATATCGGATTTGTCGCACGTGATTGAACCAGACACAGTTCAACTAAAGGATAACTTATCATTTGAAGTACTACCTGTAAGAATTGACGACATGAAGATTAAGCGATTAAGGAACAAGGAAGTTTCGCTGGTCGAAGTAATTTGGAATCCAACTACTGAAGATGCAACTTTGGAACAGGAGGGTATGATGAGGGAACAACACCCTAATTTGTTTATCGACGCGTAGTTTCGAGGACGAAACTAATTTTTAGGGGGTAGTAATGTAACACCCTGGATTTTCTAAACTATAATTTATGCAATTTTAGTGTGTTTTGTGTTGAATTGCTTAGGCCTTTAATCCAACTTTTATTTTTCTAAACTCTAATTTATGCAATTTTATTGTTTTTTTTTTGTTGAACTGCTTAAACTATTAGCCCAATTTTTATTTTATGAAATTAAGTACAATTAAAATTATTTATTAGAGTATAATTTAACTAAGTTACGAAAAATTTAATACCGAACAAAATTTTTAAAATGTCACATATTGCTGATAAATTTATATGTCAATTGAGTTGCGATGATAGTATATATTTTTATTAAATTAAAATGAAATGTGAGTGAAGTATTGTGTATAAGAGTGATTAGATGTTATAATGATGATTTTATACATTCTTTTTGAATTTTTCCATCATCTTCTTCCTCGTTCAATTTCATTTGTTTTCTTTACGTTTCAAATAGAAGAAGTTTGTTGGTTTTAAAAAAACTAAAATAAAAAACTTCTATTTTCTACTAGATCAAAGCCTTCATTTAAGAAGTGTTAGGAAGGAAAGTTGATCCTCTCTACAAGGTGGTGCTTGTGAGCTAATTTATTTGAGGTGAGACACTTACTTCCTCGTTTTTTTCTTTCTAAATTCATAAACTTTATAAGGTGTGGGGATGAGTGAAATTTTTGAGTTCTTAACAAATCTTTTGTTGTTGTGTTGTTGTTGATTTTGTTAGTAATGGTTAAAAAAAAAGGAAACTTATTTTTGATGTGTTTGAGTTACGTAATGAGTTATTTTCAAATAAATGAGTTTGAATTGAAGTTGAAATATTAAAAAAAAAAAAAATTAGAGTTTCAACAAAAAAAATTTAGAGTTAAAGTGTTTGAGCAAAAAGTTAGATTGAAATTAAAATGTTTAGAGTTTAAAATGTTTCTCTTTTAATTACTCTTGGACTGAGTTTAAAAAGAAAAAGTTTAGAATACTTTATTAACTCTAAATTTCGGTGCTTTAATAGTTTGAGTGTGTGTATGTGTGATTTGGCACCGAGTTGTGAACAAATTGTTATAAATATTTATTTAGTTGTGAACAAATTGTTATAAATATTTATTTAGTTGTGAACATATTGTTATAAATATTTATGTAGTTAGCTCCTTGAGTCTCGAAAAGAAATCGATACCGTTGGCACCGAGTTGGCGGTGGGGAGAACTCTGATATATTAATATTGTCATGGTGATTAAAGAAAAATGATTTTTCTTAGTTTATGCATTTTCAAGAATAATGATTATCATTGATGATTAAGAATGTATACACATGATTAACAAATTTTTGAACTTATGATTAAAGGAAAATTAGTGAAATGTGCTTTCAAGCTTGTATATGTATACTTTCAATTTTTAGAAAAGTTTGCATCATTTTAATTAAAGTTTCAAGTTTATTAAGTAAAGGTTAAAGTCTTGATTAAGAAATTCTTTTTTTAAAAGAGTCAAAGTTTCATGGATTAAAATACAAACTTTGAAAGGAATTAAAATATTTCGAAGAGTTAGAACTTTGAAATTAGAAAAAATATTCATTGATTTTTTTTTTTTGTGAGTATGTTGTTATGAGGTAAATACTTTGATTGAATTTTTAGTCTTTAAAAAAAATGTAGTGGATCAAATTTGTAGTTATTTGAGAAAAAAATATGAGTTATGGTAAATTTGAGAAAAATTTGTGGTTGTGTGAAATTTTTTTAGAATTATAATTTAAAACATTTCGAAAAATTGTTAGTGAATTCACTGAAAAATTAAAGGATGTTAATTTATAAAAATATATTTTATATGTTGAAAATGTGTTGTGGTTAATAATACTATTAGTTCTTACTCATTGTAAACTCTTTTAGTAAAATATACTCTAAGGGGGTTAGGAGTAAGAAAGGGTTTGTAAGGTGGTTAAAGTTTCAGGGATTAATTGACTAAGTCAAACACTATTTGATTAAAGGTGTCGGGACGAACGAGATTTTTTGTTGTGTTTGATTGTGGTAGTGATAACTATTGAAAAAGCTATAACTAAGGCAAGAGCTACTTTCAAATTTTTAGTTTGCACATAGGGATCTTATATGTGTGATTGGTGTATGATTGATGTGTGAATATGTGATGATTAATGTTGATGTGATGATACATTCTTGAGTGGTAATATGTGTTGCTACATGTTATGAATTTTATTGAGGATAATATGTCTTGAGTATGCTCTGTGAAAAGTATGAAAGTGTTTAATGAGTATTAAAATGTGGTCTTTTAATAGCTACATTTACATAATGATTGTTGTGAAGGAGTAAGAGTATGCTCATGCATTTCATAATTAGTGGTGACCGTGATGGGCCACAGTGTTAGTGGTGACCGTGATGGGTCACAAGATGGTTCTATGAGTTGATTGGTCCATCTTATTCTTACGAGGATTTATTTGTCATGTAGGTCTGTGATAGACTACACTCTAGTAAATCGTGTTGATCTGCTGATCTATGGTTGTACTTATTTTGTTTTGGGATGACTGTACCTATGAAATTCTTAGACATTTGAATTTTGTTTGATGGATCCATGTTCCATTTTTTTTTTTTTGACGTGATCATGGGGGAAATAATATTCTTGGAGCAGTACTTATGTGAAGGTGTCTAGCGAGAATACCCCAAGGGTTTGAGCGATGTCTGATAGGTCTCACAGCCCCGATATATTTTCTATTTGCATACTTTGGATTATCGTCCGAAAAACTATTTTAGTTACGACGTATTATTTTATTAAGTTGTTTTTTTTAAAAAAAAATTGCACTCGCGTTGTTAAAAATCGGGGTGTTACACTATCATTCCTCTATAGGTTTTTTGGTCAACTTTTTCGCCCGAATCATCTTTTTCAAGTGAACAAGTAAGGTGCATTGGTGTAGGCATGTGTTTGCAATCCCTCATCTTAAACTTCCTAAGAAGCTCTTTTGTATATTTATTTTGATGAATGACCCTTTTTACTTTGCTGCATTTGTATCCCTATGAAGAACTTAAGTTCTCCGATCATACTCATTTGAAATTCAAGCTGCATCAATTTGGAAAATTCTTGACAAATAGTGTCATTAGTAGATCTAAAAATAATGTCATCAAAATAAATTTGATAATAAGAATGTTATCTCCTATTGATTTTCTAAACAGTGTATTATCTACTTGTCATCTGTCAAAGTTATTTTTAAGCAAGAAGTTATTGAGTCTATCATACCATGCCCTAGGTGCTTGTTTTAGACTATACAGAGATTTCTTAAGTTTAAAAACATGATTTGGAAAATCAGAACTTTCAAAACATGGGGGTTGTTTAACATAGACTTCTTGACTTAGATAACCATTTAGAAAAGCACTTTTAACATCCATTTGAAATAATATAATGTTATTATTTGCAACAAAAGAAAGTAGAATACAAATAGCTTCTAACCTGGCCACTGGAGCAAATATCTCAGTGTAATTAAATCCCTCTTGCTAATTGTAATCTTGTGCGACAAGTCTTGCCTTGTTTCTAACCACTTCACCTTTTTCATTTTGTTTGTTTATGAAAATCCACTTGGTTTTCAATAATGTTCTTATCTAGTCTAGAAATTAGACCCCAAACATCATTCCTCTCAAATTCATTTAACTCTTCTTTCCTTGCAAGAAACCATCCATCATTTTCCAATGCTTCACCGATAGAGGTAGGCTCAATTGATGAGAGTAAGCTAAAAAAAACTTGTATCTTTAAGTGATGAGCTGGTCCTCAAAGGATCACGTGCACTTCTAATGATTAGAGTTTCAGGATAAGATGATTGGTACTTCCATCCAGATCTTTCTTCTGACTTATCTTGATTATTTCTCACTTGATCAAATTCATCCTTTGAAGATTTGTCATATTCTTCTGATTTGCTTGTATCCTTTGATTTTTCAGGTTCTTCTGGTTTGTTTGCATCTGCTTCCTTTGGTTCTGATAAACCTGCACTATCATCGTCTTGCTTTTACTTTTCAAGGTCAAGCTTTTTGTCATCACAATAGACATAATATCAAACAATAATTAAATTTAAAGAAAGATATCACCTATATGTTAACAGTTTCAGTTTCACTCTGAAAACCTTCTTAGTTCTACTTTTTTGGTTTTCAGATTATGAGTTTGCATATTCTCTTATTATAGAGTCTGAATTAAGGGATTTGAATTCCCATCCAGGTTTGTAGTCTTGATATTGGAGTGTTCAAAGAATTCTCTTGATTATGATTGTTCATCTAACACTTTTGTTTCTGCTGATGTATCGGGTTCCTACTAGTAATTTTGGAACTGATGGTAATTCTGATTCTTCTAGTCGTTTTGGTTCTGTTGATATGTGTGATTTCTCTGCCAGCTTTGATTTTGTTGATATGTGTGATTTCTCTGCCAGTTTTGATTCTATTGATACTTCAGATTTTTATGATATTTCTTGTTTTGATAAGTATTGTGTTGACAAGTCCTTCTTCCACTAGAGTCAGTTGGCTTCTGTTTGGTAGGGCTTGGAACATATAACTTTTTGCCTTCATATATTGCAAGCATCCATTGACTAAACACCATGACTGGTGTTTCAATTTGGTTGCTTAGAACATCTGCAACATAAACAACTTTATCCTTTGGTACCCAAATAAGGCTGGGTCCTGGTTTGTTAGTTCTTAAAGGATTCTTGTCTTTCCATGTGGTTAGCATAAGACAAGATATTTTAGTGTGACCTTTCTTATAGCAAACAATACACAAACCATTAGAGGAAATAAACTTAGATTGAATTACTTTTTCTTGAAATCTTATTCCTCTTTTACCATTCCTACTAACCCCATAAATCAAAGATGCATATTTGCTGCTTTCTATATCATTATCAAAAAATTCTTGAAATACTTCTTCATGCTTATCAGAGTTACATGTGGTATTTTCAATGGATGTTGAACTATAATTACTTTTCAGAGTTAGATTTTTAGCCTTAAGTTCAACATTATAGTTTTCCAATTTGCATTCTCTGTTTTAAGTTCTGTAATATCAGTTTTCAGAGTTGTATTAGTTGTGTTAAGTACAATAATATCAATTTTTGTTTTAAGTTCAACAATATCAGTTTTCAGAGTTGCATTTTTTGTTTTAAATTCAACACTTTGATTCTTTAAAACATTAACTTTTTCAGTTAGATTTGTATTTTCTTTCCTAAGTGTTTTCAATTTTAAAGACAACTTGTGTTTCTTATTTAAAAAAAACATTTATAGCAGTAATTAAATCAGATCGAGTTAAGACAAAAAATACCTTAATTTCTTCATTTGTTGATTCGCTTCTAGAGTTAGAATCTGTGTTGGATCCAAATTCAGAGTTGGTAGGAGTCATTAGAGCCAAATCTGTCTGCTCTTCATCATCGTCTATCTTGAACAACTCATACTTTTTGACTAGGTGGTTGCTCTTTGCTTCTTGAACTTGCTTGGTTCCTTTATAGGTCAGAATCAGACTATCATAAATACTATTTGTTGTCTCTTTGTTAGTGCACTTGTTAAACTCCTTGATCATAGCATTTGGTCACATATTTCTAGTTTTTTAGTTTGGTATTTTAAAAGCTCTTTCTAGCTTAGATTAATATTTTTAGCTTGTTTCTAAACTTTGGCTCGAATTTGAATTATAATTTTATTATTTGTATTTTGACTCTTTCTTGCTCTGTAGATCATAACTTGAGCTCTGAATATCAGATTGGCGCATATGAGCAGACGTTGGAAAGATAAAAATATGAGCTACAACGTTTTTGTTGGAAGAAAAGACCAATTCCGAACTTTACTGGGCCTAAATCGCAGATTTCGTAATCTGGTCTTTTGTAATAATTTTAATCAGCGGGTCACTTGTTTTTAAACCCTAAACCCTAAAGTCCAATATCAAGTACTATATATTGGCAGTTTTGTTTCTTTTCTAAAAACGAAAAAATTAGGATTCAGATTGCTACAAGAAATAAATAGTTTTTATTTTAATTTCATGGAAGACTAATTTTATAAGATTAATCCACGAGTTCAGAGTTTCATCAACACCTTGAGATTCGGGTTACACTGTCAATTTCGATTCATGATTATATTATTGCTTATTTGATTATATTGATATTTTGATTGCTTAAATTGAATTTCAATAGGATCGATTAAATTTATTTGACAAAATTTGGTTTTGGTTTCTAATTTAATTGAACTATAATTTTGCGACGTTTGATCATTAATTGTAATATTTTGATGATTGTGATGCTTAATCCAATCAAAGAAACCAAATTCACATATGATTGATTACGCTTGTTTGATAAATTCTTTAGTCAAATAAGAATAGAATCACAAATTAGAAATTAAACTCATTGATAGAATCTGCGATAAGTTTGAAACTCAAATAAGTAGATTAATCGTTTTGCTCATCTGTTAAATCAAGAAAGAGGAAGCACATATTCAAGGCCCATGAAGAAAGATCGGTTTTAATGCTCATAATTGTGAAACGAAGTAATAAGCATTGTTGATCTTAATAATAATTCTTACATGGTGCACTTTACTCACCAGGGCGATCAACATTACACTCTTATGGAAGGGCCATGGTTATCTACGACCATTATGTGACTGAGAGAATGAAATCTAGATTTTAATGCACATGGTGATGGTGTTGGAAAGGTAGACATATAGGTGTGATTTTCTGAATTACCCATTGAGTAATGATTCTAAAGTGCTTCATTTCATCGGAAATCACATTGAAAAGACAATCAAGGTCTAAAAAAACCCTTTAATGCAAGAATGGGGGACATATGCTAGATTGTGTATGGAGGTTGATTTGAACAAACCACTATTGGCAATATTTTCCACCAAGGATAAGTGTTGTCATGTGGAGTATGATCGAGGGCTTACATTTACTTTATGTACACACAGAGGTAATTTGTATGCAACAAGGAAATGAATTATTGGACTTGCATATAGTAATATTCAAAAAGAAAAAAGTAGCAAAACAATGAGTGGGAATAACGTGCCAATATGTAGGATAAATACAAGGGAATGTCAAATATCTAGTCATAAAGTAAAACAAAAGGTGATATTGGCCGGTATGTAGGATAACTATAAGAGAATTTTGGATATCAATAACATAAAAAACCTAAATGGATCGACATTTGCAACAACAAAAAAAACATGAGCTACACGTGAGCCATAAGACAATATTGTGATCCAACAAAAGAACGGAACTATTGTGATACAATTGTGGATGACTAGTTGGTGTTAAAGCCCGAATCAACACATGGGACTGGTTGTAGGATGTATGGTTCCAAACTCCTCAAATTTAGGGGTGTGCAAAAAATATAGTTAATTATACTGCATTGATAAATTAGATTGTATTGTACCAGAAAAGTCCAAACCAATTAAATGGTTTATGAACTGCACCATAAACTTAAAAAGATCAGTTAACTAAATTTGTTCACTGAACCATAAAAAAACTAAACCTTAGCCCCAAAATTCAAAATGGTTGAACCCTAGCCCCCATACCAATTTGTCTTATGCTCTCCTCCTCCTACTCTCTCTGACGGTGGTGCAACATCTCTGTCACCATCTTTGACATTGTAATCTTTCGCATTTCACCTCCGACGTAACCCGACCTTATCGTCTTTGTCGCAACTTCGTCATCGCATCTCAACTTCTCTACCATCGTAAGTGTCACACGCCACTTATGTTTTTCTCACTATTCTCGTTTCTATTTCCTTTTTCATTTTTGTGAATTGCATATCAAACAAGGTTTCATTTTTTGCCCATTCTCTATTTTGATGAGTTAGGATTTTCATTTTCTTCTAATTTAGGGTTTTTCCTTCTAATTTAATGTTTTGTGTGTTCAGTTTTTTTTTTTTTATCATTTTCAATTTTCAAATGCTTTGGTGGCAGATCTTGTGTTTTCTAAGATTGAATTTGTTTCGATGCTCTTCTAATATTGAAGGTAAGAAAATTGTTGTTTTACATGCATTGGTTTCACTCATCTTCAAATCATGTCTAGGTTGAAAGAATCTAAAGAAAAATGGTGTCGATTTTTTAGGAAAAATGATTTTGTTGAAGACCCATTTGTTGAATCAATTTGGCACAATAAAAAATAAAATAGCAGTACTAGTCATATGTTATTCTAATAATGGTCATAACATTTGGGAACATGTTTCTAACTTTTTAGTTTGGTATTTTAAAGCTAGTTTAGTATTTTAAAGTTAGTTTAGTATTTTAAAAGCTCTTTATAGCTTAGAATAATTTGTTAGCTTGTTTCTAAACTTTGAGTTGAAATTGAATTATAATTTTATTATTTGCATTTTGACCCTTGTTCGTTATGTAGGCCATAACTTGAGCTCTGGATATTGGATTAGTGCATACAAGCAGACGTTGGAAAGATAAAAATCAGAGCTACAACTTTTGTGTTGGAATAAAATCCCAGTTTCGAACTTTCCTGGGCCTAAATTGCAGATTTCTTAATTTTGACTTTTGTAATAATTTTAAATAGCAAACCACTTGTTTTTAAACCCTAAAGTCCAAAATCGAATACTATATTGGGAATTTTTTTTTTCTATGACATGAAATTTTAGGATTCAGATTGATACAAGGAATAAACACATTTTATTTTAATTTCATGGAAGGCTAATTTTATAAGATTAATCCATGAGTTCAGAGTTTCATCAACACCTTGAGATTTAGGTTACAGTGTCAATTTCGCTTCATGATTCTATTTCTGTTTATTTTATTATATTGATATTCTGATTGCTTAAATTGAATTTCAATAGAATCGATTAAATTCATTTGACAGAATTTGGTTTCAGTTTCTAATTTAATTGAATTATAATTTTGCAACGTTCGATCGTTAATTGTAACATTTTGATGATTGTGATGCTTAATCCAGTCAATGAAACCGAATTCACATAGGATTGATTACGCTTGTTTGATCAATTCTATAGTCAAGTAAGAATAGAATCAAGAATTATAAATTAAACTCATTGATATAATTTGTGATAGGTCTGAAACTCGAATCAGTGAATTAATCGTTTTGCTCATCTGTTAAAACAAAAAATATAAAAAATCCTCTTTCAAATTTCAACTTTCAATTTGGTTAATACTACTATATCAGAAGTCATTGCGAAACAACTCGAGTTATTACCTCTATTTACATTTTATCAATTGTATTTGACTGGTGTGCGACAACAGATCAAAGTTCCTAGTACTAAGATTGTCACAATATGCAGTAATCTCGTGTTGGCCAATTGGTTATGAAAATTTGGTACCCTCTAATGATTATTTGTAGAAGATTCCGTTCTTGGGACTTTAAATGTTTGATTTTCACCACTTAATATTACAAATTATTCTTTAAAATACTAGGTATTTAAATGAAGGATTTTTAGCAACTTTCCAGTGTTCACAGAAGAAAGTTTCTCTGTGCGACATTGATACCATTTTTAAAATATAAGTTTTACTGAGAAATTGTGATAGTTAATTATTCTCAAACCTGAAAGATTTGAGTCTTATTATTCATATGTAATATATATTTATTGATTAAGTAATACATTTTAATGGATTGATTTCTTTATATTCATTACTATGTTTAATGAAATAGTTTATTCTAGGATTTTACAGAAGATGATTAAGGGTTCTGTACTTTGTGATCTCCCAGGACTTTTCCTTCCTCATACGGGATTCGTGCTAGCGACATTCGCGAGAAATTTATAGCAAATTTGCACTACCATTTAAATTTTGACGGTTAGTCTCAAAGGTGAGGTGCTTCAAACAAACAATTTAAAAGTTGAGGAAACATTGAGAAAGGATATGAACTGATGTTTCAGTATTTTATTGACTAACCTAGTGAGGAAACAAAATTAATATTAATATTAATATTAATATTAATATTAATATTAAGGATAAGTAGTAGAAGAAAGAGATAGATATATATCAGAAAATGAAAGCAAAGGGAGTACTAAATAAGGGTATCTATAAAGTGATAAACCACTTTCTATTCATGATGATTTATGCATCTCAAACAACATAGTCAACTGCATCTCTATATTTTGTTTTTATTAATTTCAATTTTAATTTAATTGTTATATTTTTTTAAATAAAAAAAAAACCTTCTATTTTGTTTCCCTTTTGTTTTGACATTTTTTTCCATGTTGTTTTTTTTATTTTTACATGTATTTTTTTTTTGTTTTTATACCTTCAGCTTTCACTAATTTTTTTCCTTGCAAATCTGATATTTGAATGTGTAAAGAAGCAGAATTTTGTTGCCCTGTATTACTTTAGGAAGTTTTCTTGGAAGTCAAATTTATATATTTGTTAATAGTTTACCTTTAAGTAGTCCATGTTGATTGATATTAGGCTTGATAGTTGTGTTATATCTTTTTCTATGTTTATGATTTTTAACATTGGAGTATTGATCACTACAATTTAAATGTTCTCAAAGAGATTTAACTCCTATCCTATTAAATAATTGTTCCCAATACAAAATGGTTTGGCCTTTATTAGTGTCTTGAAATAACTTTTGACATGCATCTCTTGTCAATTTTTTTAGTAGAACATCAACATGGATAAAGTCAAACATTGGTTGTAGCCAGCATGTTTTATTGTCGTTAGACCCCTTGTCATCAAACATTGGTTGTAGCCAGCATGATCTATTGTCGTTAGACCCCTTGTCATCAAACATTGGTTGTAACAAGGCAACTATAAAATCGATCAACTTGACACTCAACGAGTCAAGCAGAGGCACATGAGTGAACTAGAAGGGATTTATTCCTCCTACATAACATGAGTAATATCGATGGACCCCTTGATAAAATATGGCTGTAAAATGCATGGTTGTGCTGAAATATCTCAATATGAGATGTTGATCATATTTGTTGTTACTAAATATACTCGTGTATCAAGGAATGAAGTATTGAACAATACAAGGATGACACACTATATCTTGTGTACAATATAAATATAAGGGCAAAAAGGTAATTATACATGAGATCACTATCGCCGAAAGGTGTGACACCCTAAACCCCAAATAATTTTTTATTTTTATTTTATTTTATTTTTTTGATAAAGAGTATCACATAATCATAAGCATGTCACATAAATCCAAAATTTCCATCAAACATAATGGATTCGAAATCATAGTATCAAACAACAGAATTCTTTTTGAAGTACACATACTCATGTTTTAAATTCAGTGCAAATATAGTCCCAACCCGATGTCACTATCAGAGCGGGAATTCTCAAAATAAAATACTCAAAATAACATCAACACAATGCATAATAGTGAAGGTCTCCAAGGCATGGTGGCTTCCGCCTCTCCTGATGGTATTAGTCATCACCTGCAACTTACAACTCGTCTGCGTCCGTCGCAAACGCCAAACACAAACAACGAGGGGTGAGTATCGAAATTATGTAACAGTATAAAATACACGAGGAGAACACGCAAACAATCAAATTATCACAATCTCAAAACAGTCAAGTGTATAATATCAGCGACTTATCAAATTCATTCATAATAAGACAATCAAAATAATGAAATGCTATGCATGTCCTATACTCTATACTTCATCATTTGGTACCATTCTACTCTGAAGTACTTGGTTAGGAGGCCTGATACTATGCCACTACAAGAGTGGACGGACAATTCATGAATGGCCAAGTCCTCATAGATCCCATCAACTCAACCCGAGACACATATACGCGACGGTCGGGGTTGATTATATTCCATCATAAACGTGTTACATTACTTGTATTTATTATCACTGTGAATGTGTTAAGAGCAAACCACTTACATTCTCTTCCATCGAGCAGAAAGTAAAGTTTCTCTTGAACATGGATTATTTCCTTTTCATTGCTCTCACTTTCATGTTGAGCTTCCATATTCATTTTACTCAAGGAAGTGAACTGGTCCCTACCGAAACAAGCAGTTCAAAAATATACATTATTCATGTGAATGAGCCAGAGGGTAAGATGTTTTCTCAATCAGAAGATTTAGAAAGTTGGCATCATTCATTCATGCCACCTACTGTTATGACCTCTAAGGAACAACAACCACGAATGATTTATTCATATAGAAATGTGCTGAGTGGTTTTGCTGCAAGACTGACTCAAGAAGAGCTGAGAGCTGTGCAGCAGAAAAATGGCTTCATTTCAGCTCATCCCGAAAGGATGCTACGTCGTCAAACAACACATACACCAGATTTCTTGGGGTTGCAGCAAGATATTGGATTATGGAAGGACTCAAATTTTGGAAAGGGAGTAATTATTGGTGTTCTGGATTCAGGAATCACACCTGATCATCCTTCATTCAGTGATGCAGGAATACTACCGCCACCGCTCAAATGGAAAGGGAGATGTGAACTTAATGGTACAGCATGTAACAACAAACTAATTGGAGCAAGGTCCTTTAACAATGCAGCTAAGGCAAGGAAAGGAGAGAAGGGTGAGGCGCCGATTGATGAGGATGGACACGGGACTCACACAGCAAGTACAGCGGCTGGTGCTTTTGTGGACAAAGCACAAGTACTGGGAAATGCCAAAGGTACAGCAGCAGGGATGGCTCCTCATGCTCACCTAGCAATTTACAAAGTGTGCTTTGGAGAAGACTGTCCGGAGAGTGATATACTAGCGGCATTAGACGCAGCTGTGGAGGATGGTGTGGATGTAATATCGATATCGCTTGGTCTAAGCCAGCCGCCTCCATTTTTTAATGACAGCACTGCTATAGGGGCTTTTGCAGCAATTCAAAAGGGAATCTTTGTAAGTTGTGCAGCAGGAAATTTTGGCCCTTTTGATGGTTCACTGGTTAATGGAGCTCCATGGATTCTCACTGTTGGAGCAAGTACTATTGACAGAAGCATTGTTGCAACAGCAAGGCTTGGAAATGCGGAAGAATTTAATGGTGAGTCTGTTTTCCAGCCTTCCAATTTTTCTCCAACATTGTTGCCCTTGGCATATGCAGGAAAGAATGGAAAACAAGCATCGACATTTTGTGCTAATGGATCATTGAGTGACATTGATTTCAGAGGCAAGGTTGTTTTGTGTGAGAGGGGAGGGGGTATAGGAAGAATTGCCAAAGGAGAGGAAGTAAAAAGAGCAGGTGGTGCAGCCATGATTCTGACAAATGATAAAATCAATGGTTTCAGTCTCTCAGCTGATTAATTGCACTTTTGGTCCCCCTATTATAGGTGAAAATTGAAAGTAGTCCCCCCATTTTGTTTCTCCCCAGTTTTAGTCCCCCAAACAGAATTTGAGTTCAAATCATGATGAGTTGTCATTTTTTTAATGACGTGTCAATAAAAAAGCTGACGTGGCAGACGCTTACGTGGAATAAACTTATTATTATATTATTTCTAATTAAAAAGTATAATTTATATTTTAAAAATCATTATTATAATTGTTAAAAATCATTATTACAAATAAAATTTAATTGTTAAAATTAAATTAAAAAAAATGAACCCTAAGCTTGAACCAGAAGCATATCATTCAACAAAAGCTTGAACCCTAAATTAAAAAACAGTCCCAATTCAACAAAAGCTTAGAAAATTCACCCATTGTTGATGAAAAACTTCAGCCTGCAAATCTCCTTGCGACCGGTTCGGGCCACGTGAATCCATCAAGAGCAAATGATCCTGGATTAGTATATGATATCCAACCTGATGATTATATACCTTATCTCTGTGGTTTAGGCTACAGTGATGTGGAAGTTGGGATCATTGCACACAAGACCATTAAATGCTGTGAGACTTTAAGCATTGCTGAAGGAGAGCTTAACTACCCTTCATTCTCTGTTGTGCTTGGTTCTTCACATATATTCACAAGGACAGTGACAAATGTAGGTGAGGCCCACTCAACTTATGGTGTCACAGTTTCGGCACCAAAAGGGATTGATGTGAAGGTCCAGCCAAAAAAACTTATCTTTTCAAAAGCCAACCAGAAAGAAACATATTCAGTGACGTTCAACCGTATAGGGTTGGGTAATAAGACAGAAGAATATGCTCAAGGATTTCTAAAATGGGCATCTGCTAAACACTCTGTCAGGAGCCCTATCTTGGTCAAATTTGCATAGATTATCAAAATTAAACTCTAGAAACTAAATCCCCATGAATTGGGGCTGTTTTTTAATTTAGGGTTCAAGCTTTTGTTGAATGATATGCTTCTGGTTCAAGCTTAGGGTTCATTTTTTTTTAATTTAATTTTAACAATTAAATTTTATTTGTAATAATGATTTTTAACAATTATAATAATGATTTTTAAAATATAAATTATATTTTTAATTAGAAATAATATAATAATAAGTTTATTCCACGTAAGCGTCTGTCACGTCAGCTTTTTATTGACACGTCATTAAAAAAATGACAACTCATCATGATTTGGACTCAAATTCTGTTTGGGG